>NC_071668.1:77740718-78340718 GCF_028554725.1 Zeugodacus cucurbitae | reverse complement strand
TGTTTAAGCAAATCTAAAGACGTAAGAAAAAGTAAGTAACATTTTACTAATTATTTTTAGCCGAGTTGTTTGCTAGAAACCTTAAGGTTATTTAATAAAGAAAATAGATCCATGTCAAATTTCGTGAAGATACCACGTCAAATGCGAAAATTTTCCATACAAGCCATTGATTCCGATCGTTCGGTTTATATGGCAGCTATATTCTATAGGGAACCGATCTGAACAATTTTTTCGGAGATTAAATTATTTCTATAAACAATAACTCACATCAAATTTCGTGAAGATATGTAGTAAAATGCGAAAATTTTCCATACAAGCCTTTGATTCCGATCGTTCAGTTTGTATGGCAGCTATATGATATGCCGATATCGGCAGTTCCGACAAATGAGCAGCTTCTTGAAGAGAAAATAACATCTGCAAAATTTCAAAACGATATCTTAAAAACTGAAGGACTACTTCGTATATATACAGACAGACGGACGGACGGACAGACAGATAGACAGACGGACATGGCTAAATCGACTCAGTTCAACATACTGATCGTTTATATATACTTTATAGGGCCTCCGACGCTTCCTTCTGGGTGTTACAAACTTCGTGACAAACTTAATATACCCTGTTCAGGGTATAAAAACAATAAAAATCAGTATATATGTATGTATAAATGAAGAAATATTTGAATGCATATTAACAATGCATATTTAGTAAAATGTAGAATTTTTCTCTTTAATGTAACATATCCATATTTGTGAACAAATCCAAAAGTTTTTTAAAAAATATTTACTGAAAATGATTTTCACTCACACATGAATGCATTCAAAATTCTCTGCAATTCTAAAATAGCCATTCTCATAATGAAGTAACTCACTTTTAGTGTAACAGTGCAGCCTTACAACCGTATAGCTGTACTTTATTTAGGCATTGTGGTTTGATTTATCTGGCTTAGCCTACGGACGGCGATTGATGTTGAGTGTAGCTGCCTCCCCTACCCCCATTTTGCCACTTGACTGAATTTAGCATTTCCCTTAAATTCTTTTTGTTCAATTTCTAAATGTTTCTCATCATTTATGCTTTGCTTTCTACTCCCTTCGCTACTTTTTCGTTTACTTTCATTTTCCATGGTATTATATTCACTTGAAATTTATTATCCTGCATTTACAACGCAATGCAAAATGCAACAAACAACAACAACCAGCTGCCAGTGATTTAAATCACAATCGCCCGTACTGTGATTGCTGTGTAAATACATATATTTGCAGGCAGTATTTTATTGGATTTAGTTGAGTTGCATTGCGTTGCAACCTCCCACACCATCACCGCTCACTTTCACTCAGCTCACAATCACTGCACAATATTGACTGGCTGTCATTTCTACTGTGCTACGGTGCCTCCTCCGCAGGGTGGGTTGTTTTGTTTCAAATTGTTGTTGTTGTTGTTTTTGTGTGTTGTTGTGTGTTGTCTGCTGGTGATTTCATTAAGTTGTATTGCCTCAATTCAATATTCTGCAGAAATCCAATGACTTTGATCTAATTTCGTTGAACTGAAATGCTTTTAACATTTCGCAAAACTAAATTGTGGCTTAAAGTTGAAGTTGTTATGCTCGCACTTGTCACTGTATTAGTGGGATTATTTACTTATAAATAATGGAATATTTGCAGCTAAGAGAATTGTCAAACTACGCAGTTAAATGCCAGATCATCTACGATTGGTTGGCAATTCTTCAATTAAAATGCCACAAAATAGTTTTTCAATCGAAAGTGATGTATCATTTTTTGGTTTGGATATGAAAAATAGTTACGGAAATAATTATAGTCTTTTGAGGAGTAGGGTCAAATAAAATTAGTCTAATCTCAACTCTATTTCCATATTGATTCAAGGTACCGAATACTGTTTACATTTAGAAAGTGGTAAACAAAAACTCCTTTCAAATCTTAAAGTATTGGAATCAATACACAAGTGTACATATATATAACAGTTTATCTCACCCTTACGCAGCGCTTTGTTTCGAGTCAATGCAATGTCTGGCACAACACTCTGCTCTGCAAGTAAAACATTAAATATTTTTCGCATGTACGACACTATGTCTGCCTTAATTACACCGATGCTAGAAAATGCTGCGAAACTTTTAATTAGTTAATTTAGAAGAAATCGACACATCGGTCACCACATGGGGGAGCTCCCTAGTACATACATACATACATACATATGTCGCATGCGTGCAAACTAATATGTACATCCGTGAGTATTTCCCATGCAGGGTTCACCCGCTGAGAAGTTGTGCCAACACACTGTCCTATCATTAATTTACCTTGGTTAGGCATGTTTGGCAGTGCAGTTGACGGTGGTTGAGTTTCAGTTTGTCAAATAGTTTTATCAAATTGCCAAAGTGCAAATACTGTCATGGGTGCAAACGCCGCCGACAAGTTCAATGTATAACGACTTAATTGGATAGGTGTACGGAGGGTTGAAATAATATACCGATTGGTAATCGCTTCTGCATGGCTATGAATATATTGTTAATGACCTCGAAGTGTTGAGAGGAAATAAATTACAAACAAACATAGACATAGGCATATAGAATATATAATTAAAGTTATTGCAAATGAAGATTGTGGCACAAAATCAATAAAATCGGTAACAAACCCCTGATCGAGAATACCTTAAGGGGTTACATGGGTTTCTTGGATTCAATTTCAAGTTTCCTAAATTTTCAAATTGATCCGAATAATGGTTTCGGAGATACAGCCTTTGGAAGATATGCGCTCCAAGTCAAGTACTATTGTTACTCAAAACTTTAAAAGCGTTTTTCTCAGAACCGTGTTTTCAAAGTCGGTTGTCAAATTTTCTCGAAAACTATTCAACCGATCTGGATGAAATTTAGAAAAAGTGTTCGAGATACAATTTACTCGTGCTTTAACGAAGGATTATATTTTTTTTTAATTACAACTATTAAAAAAAAAAACAAAATTTCAAGCAAATTTGACCAAAATTTTAATTTTAACTTTTTTGCCTTTCCTTCGTTCAAGCACCAGATTATGATCTTACCTAAAACACTTATTTTTGTTTTTTCATTTTGGACGATCCTGTCAGGAGTTATGCTGTCAACGCGGAAGCACCTTCTTTCCGAGGGGTCACCTGAAATGACATCGCAATGGAGGAAATTTACATTTTTTTTTTGAAAATTTCAGAAATTATTCTTTAAATATGTATCTATAAGACAGAAAAAAGTTTAAAATAAAGAAATAATTTTTTACATGGAAAAAAAAATTGAAATTAGCATTTTTTTACGTGACAAAACCAATGTAACCCTTTAAGGAGTTGCTTCAAAAATTATTTTGAAGCAATAAATTCTACGAAATCACCAGAATATTGTCAAAATCTGATAGATGGATTCAATAGATTCTAACTAGACATGAAGAAGAAATTTCGCGCCCAGTGCAGCTTTATTATAACTCAAAACATCATATTCGGTTTTCTCAAACTTTTGTGTTTTCAAAGTTTGTTCTCAAGATTTCTCGGAAACTACTCAACCGATCTTTACGAATTCAGGCATGTCTTCAATGTACTTTACAAGGGCTTGGACGAAAGTAATCTTCAATTACGATTATTAGTTCACAATGACAAATATTTAAATATTTTTCTCCAAAAATAGAAATAATTCCTCATTTAATGATACTCACAGCCTTAAATTTGGTTTGTGAAATATTGTAATTTAACTGATGCAGATTTCGGCGCAAGAAAGTAAATTATTGAAAAACTAGGCGAGAGCAGAAGTCCTTCGAAAGAGGTTGTTACCGACGAGATAAAACTTAAATCCGATATACTGAATAGAAAGACGCAACAGTCAACCAAGTTATGACTTCCATAATTTAGGATGAGCAGAACCAACTTGTTATCGACTATCTCAAATAGAATACGTTGAATAGCGTTACCGGAAAACAATGAATAAATCGGGCTTCTGTATCCATCTTAATCTGGAAACTGGTCCGAAGTTACTTTTGCTGTTGTCAGACATCGCAAGAACACTCGCTGTGTCTTCTACTTTTCTTTCATCTAACAAGAATATATGTATACGCATTGGGGCTTACAAAATGTGTTGCTAAACATATTTAAGTATAGGTTCATCTTAATCGTGTACCTTCTTAGTCGCCTTACTCAGAGTTTAGAAAATATACAGGATCAGAGCTGCACTTACATTTGTATTACATATGTCTCGCATGCTCACTGCGAATTTACAATAATAAAAGCAGCACAAACGGTGTGGAAATAGTAGAAATGCACCTGCCGTGTTAAATCTCTGGCATTCTATTCATTCTTCGCTTTGGCTTATTACTCTCTTCTTATTACATTTCTACATATTTTCCCATTTCGCCTGCAACAACGTCTGCGGCTTCTGCTCCATTGACCAGCACTATAGTCCCGTACAATCGATGCCGGCGCCGTTCAACCTGTGATCCAATGCTGTGAGCATCGAGTAAATGAGATTGCCAATCGATTGCACAGTTGGAATAAAATACTCAACGAATGCACAAATAATAATAAAACGCTCACGAAACACAAAAGGATTACAAGCCCGGTACAATGGCATAAAATTATATGAATGCGCACGGAATTCTTCGGTGTTCTTGTTTTGCAAATGCGCAGACATGCGGAGTAGCTTTTATGTGGGGGAATTCTCAAATGAAATGAAATGAAATGAAATCATTATGCTGTGGGGTGTGTGAATCAAAGGTAAGGAGCTGAGCAGCGCTTTATAGTATTGCTGCTGTTGTTGCTGCTGCTGCTACTGCTGACTGATTGGCTAAATGATTGTGTAAAGTGAATGCTGGCATTCGGAAGCCTTTTATGAAATGCTATTTACTATATTTAATTTGGTAAATTTCGTTTGATAATGAACTGCTAAAGCAGCTTAGACTCTCTGTCATGCAATTTCATTTATTTCAATGTACTGGCTTTAGTACAAAGTAACATTTTGCTGAAATTTCTAAATGATTTGCATGCGAATATTGTGCTGAAGAAGCAAAGCGAAGCAAAGCCAAGCTGGTGTGGAATTATTTAATTTCCGTTCGCCACACACTAAACCTTTAATGCACTTTTGTATTTTATTAAATTTTTCATTTAACCATATTATTGCTCGTAATCGTTTCTCCTCCTCTGTGTTTGCATAAAATGAATTTGAATTACACGTTTAATAAATAGAAAGTTAAATCTTAATATTTTAAACTATTTTGCCTCTAATCTTGCTGTCTTAAAATAAAAACTATTTTATTAATTTAATAGCAAGTGCAGATTTAGAATAAATGTGAAAAAATATGATAATGTGCAAGGAGATTTGGAACATTGCATAATGGATGAATGAAAATACTTGAGAATAATGTATGAAAATGTTTTTCACTATATTGTATTACTTAAAAGAAAATAAAGTCCTCTAAAATTATTCAATATCATGTTAGTAAGGGGGCATGTGGTTTCAAGAAGAAGCAAAACTCAGTTAATGCTATGGTCAAGAATTTAGCTTTATTATAAAGATATGGGTTTGCCAATATATTTTAAAAATGGTTTTCGCCACGAACTGCTCGAATAAATTACAGCTGATAGAACCAATTTTAAATTCCGGTGTAACCGAACATTTTATACTCTCGCAATTTATTGATATATTTTTATTAAGATAACACACAATTTGACCCAATTTGAAAATCTTATAATTAGGTATATGAGAGCTAGGGGAAGTTATGACCCGATTTCAACCATTTCTGTTACAGAGACACACTATTAGAAGAAAAATATTTCCTCTGAATTAAATTAAGATACCTGAGAGATTTACTGAAATTTTCGGTGAAAAATTACCATGGGACACTGAATTCTTCATATTCGACATTCGCGGCCTTCAAAAGTCCGATTTCGACAAATTCCGATTTTCACAAGTGACGCCACAGATCATATACAGTATTTCTCATTTTTATTTCGCTATCTTTATTGGTTCCTTATGTATATATTATAAAGTAAAGGAATAAGATGGAGTTCAAAATTGAGTTACATGGGAAGTTGTCGTGGTTGTGAACCGATTTTATCTATTTTCCAAACGTTTCATCAGGGTGTCAAGAAAATATTATATACCGAATTTTATTCGAATCGGTCGAGTAGTTCCTCTGATATAGTTTTTGACCCATAAGTGGGCGATTCACGCCCATTTTCAAATTTTGTAAAATAATCTGAGTGCAGCTTCCTTCTGCAATTTCTTCTGTAAAATTTAGTGTTTCTGACGTTTTTCGTTAGTGAGATAATCCACTTTTAGTAATTTTCAACCTAACCTTTGCATGGGAGGTGGGCGTGGTATTTATCCGATTTCAACAATTTTTATGGTGTGTGAGTACGTAAGAGAATCGTCTGCAAAAATTTTGGTTTATATAGCTTCATTGATTTGCGAGATATATGCAAATAACCGATTCGGGGGCGGGGCCACGCTCACTTCCCCACAAAAATTACATCCAAATATGTCCCTTCCTAGTGGATCCTTTGTTCCAATTTTTACTTTTATAACTTTATTAATGGCCTAGTTATGACACTTAATGTGTTTTCGGTTTTCGCCATTTTGTGGGCGTGGCTGTGGTCCGATTTTTCCCATTTTCGAAATCTCTTACGGTCCCAAGGAACATGTGTTTCAAGTTTCATTAGGATATCTCAATTTTTACTCAAGCTATCCGTTGCACGGACGGACGGACAGACGGACAGATAGACATTCGGATTTTGACTCGTCTCGTCACGATGATCATTTTGATTAGTTTAGTTTAGTTTTATGACTTACAAACAACCGTTATCTTAGCAACTTTTGTTGCGAGAGTATAAAAATAATACCCAATATTAAAAATATAGTTTAAAGACCTTTCACAGAGTGTTGGTTAAATTACTAACAAAATCACGTAAATGGAGTCGAGGACTCGTTTGGCACTTGCTTTCAAAGTCTGAAGTTGAAATTTTGGTTTAGGAATTACGTTACTCTATGTTTGCCTCAGCAAACTCAATAAGTTCATTCTCATCCTTCATTTATTAAAAAATAATATATCAATGCAACTTACAACAAAGTAATAATATTATTTTAGTTTTTCTCCAGTTGTGAAATCTTCAAATGTGTGAATATGTAAACTCTCACATCGGGGACTCTTTTTCATTATTATTCCAGTCGAGAAAACCTTTCACTTACATATCGTATTTGTTTGTATGCAAATTTTCACTTATCTTCTATTGACCAAGCGCATCTCCGTTTATTTATACACGCAACATATTTGCACTTGCCTCGTGCTTACGTGCCAATAAATAATTTAAATTTCGCATCCAAAACCTGTGAAACAGTGAGGTGAGAAATTAATAAATTCGTTCACGCATAGCATATCCAGCATATTCTATTCTCTGCCAAACAAAAAAAGAGAAAAGTCAACAATGCCTTTGTGCGAGCTGTTTTGCATTTTCGTACACTCCACCAACCAATTTAAATTCAAAGTTAATCAAAAAACACAATGCTGTCGAAAAAGACCAAACTAATAAAAACTACACCCTGTTGGGCTCTTCGGGCATATAAAAGCTAATGTGAACGCGCCAGCAAACAAAACCACAAATACTTATTTAGCTCTAAGGATGCGTGAGTATGTGTGTGTGTGTGTGTGTTCGCTTCATTGTGCTTGATTTTATTATTCATTGGTTGGCCAACAAATATTGGGAACTTCATCTGCCACTCACCTTCTACCTTCTAGCGGCCGCGCTGTGTGTGTGTGTGCGTGTTTGGCATGCAAATATTTATATTATGTTTAAGTAAATTTTCACTTTTTGCAGCTTAGCAGTGGCAGGCACATCTGTTCGGCTGAAAAGGTTCTTTGCTGCGCCTCCAGCTTCCTCCTCTGCTCTAAGCGAGCTTGTTTATTGAGTTTCTTTACGTTGTTAAATCATTTCTTCTCGACTTTTTCATGACACGAGTGTGTGTGTGTGACGATTGTGCATGTGTATTTACTTAGGTCCGCCATTGACGCGCTTTTGTTGAGCGCCATTGAAGCACGATAGCTTACGCTTTTCAATGCCTGAGAATTTGCAGTTGCCGACGACGGTGGCAGTGGGCAGAGCAGAGAAGGGAGCACGCCAACTGGAGTGTGTATAATTCTACAATAAGGATTTGGGCTGTCGCTTTGTCCTTACAAAATGGTCTCAACCACAAACAAAGCACCAAAGTCCTATTAACAAAAGAATTGCCAACATTTATTGTGCATGTCGTCGATGCATTTGTGTTTGCCTAAGTTTGGATGTGTTTGGTTGGAGCGCGTGATAGCTTGCGGTTCATTGCTAATAATGCCGATGACAATGAATGTCGCTGTCGCTGCTGCTGCGTGTGCGGCACACCGGTCAATAGTTTAGTGGGTTGACTTAGGCGGTGTTCGTTCGCTTCATTGGCTGCTAAAAAAATGATGAGTGGCGAGAATGCTGAAACTTACAATGCCTTCGGTTTTACACGCTCAGATTACAGAAATTTTCATAGCGTGTTTATCTAAAAAAGTACTTTATCATACTGCGATCATAACAATTGTCAGCTTTTGAACCTACATATCATTAGCATTAAAATATCAAAATATTTGAGACTCTACGCCTATGGTAAAAACCCCTAGCTTCCTAGGTATGGTATATAATGACTAATAGACCCTGTGATATCAGTTAATGATAAATAATTAGCAAAATACATATTTTTATTTTTTCGATGAATGAATTAAGATTGAAATTTTTCAGAACAAGTAAGGATGGGCTAAGTTGGGTGTGTAAGGGTGTAACCGAACATTTTATACTCTCACAATTTATTTATTTAATTTTATTAATATTACACACAATTTGACCCACATATTCGTCATATATATGGTATAAAACCCATTGAAATTTACAAACCCCTAACATTAGGTTCATGGGAGCTACGGGTAGTTATGACCCGACTTCACTCATTGCACGGATACACATTATTAGAAGAAAAAAAATCCCTCTGAATTTTTTTTAAATACCTGAGAGACTCGCCTATATTTTCGTTAAAAAATTTATTCGAAGCTCTGAGGTCCTCGTACTCGATATATGAGGCCTTGAATACTTATGGTCCGATTTTGGCGATTTTGAGAAGAGCGATGCCACACTATAAATGCAGTATTTGGGCAAAGTTCTGTTCCGATATCTTCACTAGTGCTTACTTTATGTGTTGTAAAGTAAACGAATCAGATCGTCTTCAAAGTTCTGGTATATGAGAAGTAGGCGTCGTTGTGAACCGATTTCGCCGATTTGATCATTGGGATGCAAAAGAAATATTACAAACCGAATTTTATTGAAATTGGTCGAGACAACTTTACTCGTACCCCTGATTATTTTGATATATATATTACAAGCTTAAATCTTAAACAGCGTGTGAAAAGTAGTTGCTTCGGTTGCATTTTGCAAGCATAAAATAAACTTCAATATTTAATAGACTTGTAGTGACCAGTGTCCTTTAATTTACTCTCCCTTTTTAATGCTGCTTCTTTGGCAGCTAAACACGCACATTTCGCGCAATCTTCAAATGAAGCAGCTTACTTTGTTGTTCCGCTTTAATAACTTTAGCTCGAAAATCTTAGCACGTCTTCGTCCTAAGCCGAAAAGTTTCACCTGCGTCGCCAATAAATACGAATGTTTTGCGGTGTTGGCCATATCAATGTGACACCGCTTGGGTTAACACTTTTTGCCAGCGCACGCATATGTCCATTGAAATGTAATGATGGAAAATTAGCAACAAGGGAATTCCGTAAAAGTTCAAAGAACATCCCTTCGTTGTGTATATAATCTCTGACACTGTATTTATTTATCTAACGCACGCACATAGACACATTAATAACGGTATTGTATTGGAAGTTGACTCGAGAATGCGTAATATTGTGTAAGGATTACTCGCAAAGTCGAAGTCTTCCATAAGCCAAGTTTATTAATGCCGCTTTATGCTAGATAATTCGAGCAATACTCTAATACCACAGCTGGGTAAATAGTCTCATAGCTTCGCTAATGCGACAGTACAAACATATAAACTTCAAGAGTGACTTAGACACTCAATCAGTCAGCTTATTTCAGAGTTTTCTATGCTTGCTAGTGAGAAGCTTAAGCTACTTTTGTAAAAAAATTTCACTACAAGATAGTCCTTTCTAGAATTGAAAAAAAAAAATTGGTCACACCTACTGGTAAACTCACCAAGAAACAAGTACTGCCGCCTCTAACCTGACCCATTGATTGCTTTGTACATATATTCTGAAATATTTATGGCATATGAGTAGACACACCGACCACGCCCCCTTATTAATAGGATGGTCAACCACAGGTGAGCTTTGTTTTATCTTATGGTAGAAGGCCACAGCTGGCGAATAAATAGGCAATTTCATTATTGAATTCAGTGCACGCAAAATTTATGAAACAAATTGAAATCTGTGCAAGGATACTAATAAATAAATGATGACAATAAAAATGGAATTTTATTAGTATGTAGAACTAATCATAAATATCAGCATTAAATGGCAGGCTCAAAAGAAATGAATATAAAACCATCAAGGTGAAGTCCTTTCGGAAGAGGTGTACATACCTATATATGTATGTCTCGAAATTGCGAACAAAGAAAAGTTATTAAAATTTCGAAGTAGGCTTAATCAGTGTTAAATAAACAGTTCTTCTTGCTAGCGATTGCCTCAGCCTTTCAGCTTTCCGAGGCGATGCTGTCACACAATGTATGGCAAATATGAATGGTAAAAAATCGACGGAAGTGTATTTAAGGGCGGTGAGGGCATTTAAGCCATGGCGTAATATCCGGACTTTATTTTCTGTGTGTGTGTAGCATAGGTAACTTATACTCCCAGCAGGTATTTGAGTCGATAACAATGTACGCAAGTGAAAGTAATGTACCGACACGCTAGTATATATATATATTCACCTCATACATATGTACATATATATACACATCCAAATGGCAGTTTTATACCTTAGCAAATAGCTAAAGTGTTTGTATGGCGGTGTTTGTGTTCATAACGGTGTTGGTGGAGGCGCAATATAATAAAAATTCGCATCAAGCGCCAAACTACCCTTACATACCGATATAACTATATATATATATATATATCCGAGAGTATATATGTGTTTATGGATGAATTTATGCACATTTATAGATGCCTGCACATTTACATACACACACACACACATGTAAATATGTGGCTATGCGGACGCATGCATTCATGCCGACAGAATGGTAAGCTTTTTATGCGCTTGTCGTACACGCGCTGTTGATGGAGTAAAAATTGCGTTGATTTAAGCGCTTACAATGCCTCTGACATACCTACACTGTATACCCAGTATAGCTGCACGGCAGGGAATGGGTATTTTATGGAAAAGGCACGTTGTGATGAGGCTAACAATGTCAAGCACAAATATGTCGGTATGTAAGCATACAGCATGTACAATAACAGCGTGTTTGCACTACAACAGCTTAAAGAATACATACATATTTCATTTTGTATTGTAGCTCCATACATGCCTGCAAACATGTGTCAGTATGTATGTACGCGCTCCAGCATTCATATAAAGTTGACATTTGCCCGCCATTGTTTGTTTATGGCATAACCTCAAACCCCTTTCACGCCTACATGCGAGTATAAATATGCGCCAACATTACGGTCTGCATTTGCATGAGCTTTCGCTTCAGCGTTCATTCATTTCCTGGAGCGCGTTTTAATAAGTTTTTCTGGTGTGATGCTCATTGACACTTGTGTATTTGTGTTGCCAATGTCGCGGCGTGTTTTGTGGAAGTCAATCCAAAATAAACAAGCCCACCAGCCACATAACATATTAAGCGATTTAAAGAATGGCTTGATTTATGCAGCATTTTCTGAAATTTCTCTGTGTTTATACTAGAGTTCAGAGTTAAGCGTGTATTAGAGTCATGATTGCAGTTTTAGATGCTTAAAGGTACTCATATCAGCTTCACGAAATTATGTATGCATTATAAAATATATATATTTATATAAATGATATGCAAGGATACATGTGTGGTTCTTCGTCGGAAAACACCTTTCTTGTCTGTCTGTAGTTCGCCTGCTCTCTTTGGGCGTGTTGCTGTTGTCTGTCCGACATTTATGTGACAGCAATTTCATATGTTGCTCTTGCCGTTTTGCTTTGCTGCAATTTAAAGCAAAATGTTGACGATGATTTATTATGGTTCATACATTGTACCTATTATTCATGTACCAAGCGGTTGTATTTTTCGAGAAATTACACATTTTATGTAGAGCAGTCTATTAAAAAAGACTCTCAAAAATATGAGCACTCTTTCAACTATTTTAAAATGAAACAGAATTTATTTAAAACTATTATATATAAATTGCGAATTCCAAGTCCAAATTCTGTTACAAAAACTTAAATTTGGAAAAATAAGCATCATCAACGTCCTTGAAACATAAGTTTCCACCGAGTCTTTGCACCACTTTCGCTGCGCCAGAATTAACCAAAGATAAATAAAAAGCACGCAATGCAGAGCGACGAAGGCAGTAGCGCCGATTGTGGTCAACGATTTAACATTTCGCTTTCTGCTTTTCCGCAACATTAATGAATTAAAGTGTTTTATGACTACTCTTTGCTCAATTAATTACCAAACTTATTCGCATATACGAAATGGTCGAAGATCTCAAATATTTAAGGAATTATTTTTTCTGTGATACCTCAGTACAGAAAGCAAAATGCTCTAAGTGAATTAATTTCAAGATCCTTTGGGGGATGGGGTCATATGTAGAAGTTCACGCAAGTGAGGAAAGTTTCTGATTGCCATTCACTTGGACATGACCGGGAACGATTCTTTTGTATATGACTCAAGCAGCTCACGATTTCCGGTTTTAGACCAAATATCCGCTGGGTAGCCAACAGACATCCGTTTGTAGGCGAGCTAAAGTGAGAAGGGGAAGCCCGCTTCTGCGGTTGTGCGTAGGGTTTGCGACCCACCACATAAAAAAACCTCCCGAATGAAAGACCAAACAGAGCCTCGGAAGAGAAAACCCACTTTTGCACGTTTTAAGCGATGCAAACGTTTTAAGGATCCTCTCTGGACGAACCAAAATCAAACTCTATAAGTTGCTTATTATTCCCATCCTGTTGTACGGCGCTGAAGTTTGAACAATGGCAATATCTGATGAGACGACTCTTGGGGTTTTCGAGAGAAAGGTTCTGCGCAAGATTTATGGTACTCTTAACATTGGCAACGGCGAATACCGCAGACGATGGAACGATGAGCTGTACGATTTATACGACGACATTGACATAGTTCAGCGAATAAAAAGACAGCGGCTAGGTCCTGTTGCACGAATGGATGAAAACATTCCAGCTCTGAAAGTGTTCGATGCAGTATCCGCTGAAGGAGGCCGCGTAATAGGACGACCTCCACTCCGATGGAAAGACCAAGTGGAAACTGACCTGGCGTCACTTGGTGTTTCCAGTTGGCGTCAAAAAGCAAAAAGAAGGATGAGTGGCGCGCTCTGGTGGATTCGGCTATAATCGCTTGAGGCGGTCCCTACGCCAAATATATATATATATATATCTAGGGTTGCCTCTCGGCAACCAAGTCGAGACTCGGGAAGTGTTTCTGACTTTCAAAAAAATTTAATAAAGAAAACAAAAAATATTATTTAATATGTTTAAATTATTCTCCAGTTTCCATAACAATGTATAGAAGTCAGTAAACATTTCTTTAAAAATCCACGCCTCTTTCGTTTTGAAGATATATTTTATTTCAAGAGATATTCTCATTTGATGGCAGCAGTAATGGCAGCTATAACATTTATTTTTTGGCCAACAAAATGGAGGCGTTGTGCGGCGAACCACTGTCTGCGAAATTTGTTTTTATGGGGCGTCTAACACGTCTTCCAAAACGACCAAAATAAGAACGAAAACAATTTAATAACAAACTGCGGAGCTTTAATGTAAAATGAAACAAGAAAGAAAAGCAATGAAAGCGAAGCCAAAACGACGTCATGAAAAAGAAAAATATATTAATAAGGAAGGAAGGAGGAAGAAGAGGCAGTAAAGACACAGATATTCAACGTTAAAACGCGCATTGTGCCCACAATTGTTTATATTTAAGGCTTTCACTTCAATATTTTAATTTTACTTATGCATTGTCTGATTTAAGAACACAATTTTTCCGGCTACATTTCTTTCATTTAATAATTTAATTAAAAGCAAACACAAGAACGCGGAAGTGGAGCGAAGCGAGATAATTAAGTTGCGAAGCGATGCTGTCTAGAAAGCAAATGATGCTTCAATGCAGGCACGCAGACTCTAATTGCTGGCGACGAAGGTCAGACCTGAGTGCTGTTTATTTTGGCATTAAACACCACCTGTGGCTTTGTTATGTTTTCGGGTGTCTTGTTTTCACCGTGATTGAAATGCCTGCTTTAAGGAACAACGCAAATCTTTGTAATTGAAAAATGCTGAAAAGTGGGAAAATAGCACACAGTTCATATACAACATAAGTGGGAGTCATTACCTTGAAATATAGTAAACAATGTCCCAATATAATTCTCATTAAATTATGGCATTAAATTATGGCAACTGCGTGATTTCACTACAATGATAGATCTGAAAAATGCTTGCGGCGGTATTTATGACATATAAAAGGAAAACATTCTAAATTGCGCCGTTATTTTGTGAGGGAATGGCATTTATTACTTGCTAGAAGATAGAAAATGATATTGAAAATTTAAAATTGGCTAGAAGAAACCATTTCTTCTCATACATACATAAAAAAACCTAGCCTCGGTCCAAGAAAAAATAAGTACTATATTAAAATACTTTACGAGACACCGTGTTTTGGAAGGTACCTGTATAATTTTGACTTATGGGCGGGGAAAGGGTTTTCACTTTCGAAAAATCGATTTTTTGTTTTATCTTATTGTTTAACATTTCAAGGATATGTCCTCAAAATTTTAATCCGATCTAAGCAATATTATTGAAGTTATTGTTTAATTAATCTCGGGGTCTTTAACGCTCTAACTCGCTCTACGGGCGGTTGGGATTGCGTTTAAACTTTAAACGCGTTTTTCTCAAAACTACTTTTTTGAAGTCCGTGTTCACTGCCATTTGAAAACTACTCGACCGATTCATTTCAAACTTGGAACACATTTTCTTCACATAAAATACCTCCCCCCTACGTTTAGTACATTTTTTTTTTTAACATTAAGGGTGTTTCCCCACCCTGAAAATTGCGGAAATTTTTGTCGAAAATAACGGTTCACACTTTAGATGGCCGCCAAAAATTAAAAAAAAAAAATAATAATCAGAGAGAGAGAGTTGGGGGGAAGATTTGTTTAAAATTTAACATCTGTATGGTTTTTCATTTTCAGATAATTTCTGGCCGAGTTACAGTGAACACCGCAAATTGTTTTTTTTTTCAAGACGTCCTAGGAAAAGTTCTGTCACGGGCTAATGGTTTAATATTTTTGCAAAAAAAATTTATGGAACATAGTCAAAACTATGCTCAATAATGTTTGGTTTGAATAAAATTGCTTAATTGATATTTGAGTTAAAAAATCACAAAAAAAGTTTTTTTTTTGCGCTGAAACCCAGACCCCTCCCTTAGGAATGTGTTTAAAACAGTTGTTTTTTCAATTTTGATATATCAAAGAGACCATTGTTCTTCTAATGTAGTGCTAATATTAGAAGAACAATCTTCTATAGAGAATAATTTGGAAGAAAATGGCCACGATCTCACTGCAATGACAGAAACTAGTGTGTATGACAAAATAAAGAATATCAACAAGTACTAAACTTGCTTAAGTTGTTACGATCATCATCACACATCTACTAACATATGTTTGTATTTTTGTTTTTGTTTTGTTTAACAAAAATACTTAAGAGCGTGTAAAGTTTTGTGAGAAGTTTGACATTCGCTCAATCGCACACAGTCACACGCAAGGCGACACATACTTGCACACACGCACTCAACCTAACGGTGCGAAAACTTACAGCTACACATGAGTAGGAACTCGTATTTGTCGGTTCTCGTTTCTTTAGGAGGCGACAACGCTGTAACAAGTAGGTGGCAACGCTGCAACACTCTCAAGTCACCAGTGTTAGGTGGTTAAATTGAAGTGTGCGAATGCAAATTTGTATATGGAAACACGCATCTAAAGTGCTGCCAACTATGTAAGCTCAACACTTTCGCTTTCTCGTGTCGTGGCGAAAAGTTTCTCTGCGAAATTATGACACACTTGCAACACCTTCCATGTGGCGCAAAGTTTATGCCAGTCGACAAGCTGCGCGTTAGTTATAATTAATTTGAAACTACTTTTAATTGTTTAAATAATGAAAAGGTAATTTACTGCGTGATGACACGGCCACTGACACATGCAACTGCTGCTGCTGCCACAGCGGCAAGCGGGTCAGCGGGTGCACACCTTTAGGGGGCAATGAAGAGCTCATAAATTGAAATTTAATCTGCGCGAGTGTATAAATTCGTGTACGCAGCATTTCACAAGGATTACGCGGTGAAAAAGTAGCAACATCGCCAGCGAGTCAGCATGTAAATATGATTAATGTGGAAATTTTAAAATTTTGTATCCAATATCTCATTGCATAAATATTGCCAGCAAAATTGAATATGTAAAATTAATGGTTATATCCACCTCTGTGTGTGTGCGTGTGTGTGTGTGTTGATGCCAATTTTACAGCTGGCTCTGTTTATTTATTTCCATATAAATACATATGTAAATCATATTTTTTACACGTCTGCCATTGTTTACACAAAAGCATGTCGCTGTCGTCACAATAAACCGCAATTACTGTCGGTATGTAAGCCGCCGCCATAATCGCATTTGAGCCGAGGCATTGCGGTCGCATTGAATCAGTCGAAATGCCACGGAGTGCCTTGGCCGTCAACTCCAGCCACACACTGCGCGCCCACATCACGCCCACACACCACACCACCACCACCACTACCTGCAGGCCGCCAACTCAGCTGATCGACAGCAACATTATGCTATTTTCAATTATGCCGGCGCGTGTGTTAATATGTTTGCAGTAAAAATTAATAGCAGCGAAAAGCTATGAGCGCACAAATTTCATTTATTTCACGCTCTTTCGTATTTTTTGTTTTCATTTCCAAGGCAATGACAGTTTCATGTACTTCGACCCAATCATCGGTAGCACAAGCTCATTACCACAAACGTACGCAGTTGTTTATGTGTCGGTTTACAAAAACACAGATAATTTAATATAATTAAATTCGCTCGAAAATATACTACTTAACCAACAGTACGCTGATGCGGGGGCTGAAGTTGGAAGTGTGCGCTCCCACTTTCATAATTACACATTTCC
Organism: Zeugodacus cucurbitae; assembly: GCF_028554725.1. Lineage (NCBI taxonomy): Eukaryota > Metazoa > Arthropoda > Insecta > Diptera > Tephritidae > Zeugodacus > Zeugodacus cucurbitae. Next base: position 78,323,336 of record NC_071668.1, on the reverse strand, counting down.
CACAATGTTAATTAAATTTTTAAAGTTCGGTTTCATGAACTTCGACAGCGCCGAAAGACACAATTTGCATGCAACAGTGAGTAGATGCTGCGCATTTTTTATGTAATCATTATTTATGATATCGAAAATGCATTCCAATTAACAATTAACAAACGTGACCTACAGCACTGACTAACCGTGGTGCATACAAATTTACATAAAATAGTATATGAAAGCGTTCGTATTGGTTGTCGGTTTTGCTTCGGTTAGCGTTAAAGTTGCAGCTTACGGTGGTTGCGCGACATTCGGTTATAGAAACCTACTAACAAATAGGAGTAACAGTTAGCATAACTTATAGAGATAGAACTAGAGAGTGGATCTCAGAATCTCTTAAATAACTTTACGAGGTCGACATCCGATGAGACGGCACTAGGAGTTTTCGAGAGAAGGGTTTTGAGGAAGATTTATGGTCCCTTAAACATTTGCAACGACGAATACCGCAGAAGATGGAATGATGAGCTACATGTGTTATTCGACGACATAGACATAGTCCAGCGAATAAAAAGACAGCGGCTATGCTGGCTAGGTCATGTTTTTCGAATGGACGAAAGTGCTCTAGTTCAGAAAGTGTTCGATGCAGTACCCGCTGGTGGAAGCCGAGGAAGAGGTAGACCTCCACTCCGATGGAAGGAGAAGGACCTGCATTCACTTGGTATTACCAATTAGCGCCAAACTGCCAAAAGGAGGGAAGCGAGGCGCGTTGTCTACGCCAGTCAAGAAGAAGAATAATAAATATAATTTGTCACTGAAAGATATATAAATCTTTATCTAATAACCTGACAGAAATTGTACATTTAAAGTCCATCCTAAAACTGAAGGTCTAAAAGGTTTTAGGTCATTATTTACAGAAGAATCCCTTCGTTACTTAATTAAACGAGTTAAAAATTAATTCAACGAAACGCTCAAATCATTACTAATTTGCTGCGTTTTATGCAATTTTTTGCATTTTTTCTTCAATATGTAAGAAGATCGAAGTAAAGAAATCAAAATTGCATGCAAATAATTCATGAAAAACTCACCAATAAAATGCAGAATTATGAAATCACTTGACTTGCTCAGTTGCACAGCTTTCCAACGTTCGCGTTCTCAGCGGGAAAATAAGCGACGCGGAGACAAACACAACAAAATGCACAAAATGGGGAATGCAAATAGCAAAATGCACAGTAAAATTTTTAAAATGCAAATATGAAATCGCTCTGTGGGCGAATGACACAAAAATGACAGGCGACAGGCGACAGCAGAAAGCAGCAGTGTTGCTTGCTTGCAGTGTCAGTTGAGTTAAAAGTGTCAGAGCAACAGTTTGTTTTCCTTACACGCTGCGCGAGCACAGACTCACACAGACACAAATACAAATACAAACACTTGCATGCTGCATACACAGTGGTGTTATTAAAGTCACTGTTGCTGTTGGCAATTGGGAATTTCGCAGCTTTGCGCGCCGAAAGTGTTCATGGCGCTCTTGGGTGTGTGTGTTTGTGTGCGGGCTTCACTAGTGGCATGCAAATGCTTTTTGACATTGCAACTGAATCACATGTTTCAGATTGTTGTTGCGCCGTTGTTATTGTTATTCCTGACTATCAATTGCTGTCGCTAAGGCGTTACTACTTTTCTTTTCTGTTTGTCTATTGCATTTTGCATTCGCGAATTTGCATTTTTGACATTTTTGCTATTTTTCTACAATTCCACACAGTTCAGTGACCCTTGATAGTCCTAAGAGTAAGAAAAATAAACATTAGAAATAAAATTGCTAAGATACACTTTTTTAACTATTTTTTAAACCTCGATTTTAAATATTTTCTGTATATTATATAGATAAACATTCCAACATAAACAATTTCAGAAGAACAATTACAACTTTTATACAAAGAGCATTCACCTTATAATTATTTATTCAGTTTATCCCTCTTCAACAATTTCTTTAGTTTTTCTTGCCCTCAGCACAATGTGTGAATGCATTTTCCTGACAAAACAATAATTAGCCAGTACAATTTAAGTGCTTAAACCGCCATTAGCAAGTACTTAACCTACACATACTCATTCCTATAAAAGGATATACCAACAACTACTAAAAGTTTGCACTTAAGCGTATCTAATAGCCGTCTTTTATAAATCCTTGAGTTTTATAATAGAAACAATGTGTATAAATGCATATGCATTGTTCAATGTGTTTGACTTGAAATGCGGAATCTATTCAAAATTATTAAATTTTGTGAATACATGAGTATTGTAGTAAACCCTTTATAGTCATTACTATTATTATGCAAGCTTAAAAGCTTCACCTTCTAACGCAAATGAGACAATGCAGCTTTTATATGGCAATGGCTCATGACGGAGGGAAGTGTTAGAGACAACACCCTAACCTTTAACTTATTTTCAAAAACAAAAACATTCACTGCTGTTGCAATGGAATGAAAAAAGATGGACAATGTACAATAGCAAAGCAAAGTGCATATTTCATGAAGTTTGTAAGCTACTATACACGTTAAAAGACTCAAATATAGTATATCATATCGTAACATACCGGATTTTTTGTAATATGAAATTTTCATTTTACATATCACTAAACGTTTTTCTCTTATAAATGATGCAATAATGTGTTTTTAGAGAAATCCATGAAAGCAAATGAAACTCCTGGCTTACGGGAATCACTTGCAATTTTCAGTTTCAAATTAAGATTCCCCATCCTCAGCTGGGAACTATTTCCAGAAAGTTGAGATTCAAGCAATAAATATAGCCTATGTTACTCGGGGTGAATGTAGCTTTCCAATGGTGAAAGAATTTTAGAAATCAGCACAATAGTTTTTGAGTTTTTTCATTACAAACATACATACAAATCTTTTATCTTTACAATACAGTGAAACTTCTCTAACTCGAATCGCCATAATCCACAAAGAAACTTCGAGTTAGAGAGACTTCGAGTTATAGAATTTTCATTAAAAAATAATTGTTTAATTTATTGATTTCGCAAACATTTTTATGGACATACGATAAAAGAGGTTTTCTGTAACTTTGTTTGTTGCATTTTGGTATTGTTTGGCTCTTGACGTCTATATCTCATGCCTTTGTTAGAGGATTTATGCAATCCATAATTGTAATATTATATTTTTTGTTCGCCTCCGTACGATATAGAGAGTCTATTTTAAAATTCGGTAAAATTTTAAATTTTGTATTATGCCCTTTTCGAAAAGTTCGATTTGTGGAAGAAAATTTGTATGAAAGTTGTCTTCTATTGCCACTTCAAGAGTTCGAGTTATGGAGAACTTCGAGTTACAGAAGTTCGAGTTATGGAAGTTCCACTGTAGTAGTATAGATAAAGGAAACGTTTAATGTTTTTGTTAATTGCAAAAATTTTGTCCAACCCTCATGGACGCTTACCCATATCCCAAGCTTGTATCTCCACTCTAACTGCGTGAGCAACGTAAAAATTAACGTTTTGTTTGTGCTCGTGGCCAGAAGTAGTTTGGCAAAGCACTTACGCTAGTTACAGCAATTCAAACGCACAAACATGTTTGTTTGCATATTCACATCCATACACACATACATACGTTGCGTTAAAATCCAACTGCATGCAAAAACCTCTTCGTGCCCTCGCACACGACGGGGTGGTTGGAGGCTAGTGCGGACAGCCAGCAAGCCATGTTGCAACAACAGCGCTCATTGTCGCTTTTGTGCAAACATTTCTATGCCCCACCAACGCTCCGCTTTGGTACTTTGAGCGTGACGTACTTGAAATATAAAACAGTGAAGCAGTTGCACAAATACTCGTACGTGCAACAGTGAGACACAAACACCGCAGCGCACAGCACCGCTCCGAAGCGTCTGTGTTTTGCTAGAAGTGTGTGCCATGATGCATCTCCGCCTAGTCCATTCACTCACACACACATGTTCTTACTACAGATACTTGCAAATATACAAACAAACATACATGTGAGGAGGATAAATGAAAGCACACACACTTAAAGTTATGCACTATTCCCTCTAGCACTTCAATGCATTCAGCATTAGCAAAGCAAACACTCCAGCGTATGATCTTACACACACCCACACACACGCTTACACTCACATATAGTGTGCTAAACGCACGCCTTTTCGCACACAAACACTTCAACTAACAATTTTCTACAAGCAAAACTTCATTTAAAAGCCAGTTGTGGAGTGCCATCGAGTCTTTTTTGCTGCCAACCGCAATAATCATTATGATACTTACTAATTATCATTTCAATAAATGCTAAGAGCAAAGTTAAACTATCCTTCACCCACATAATGTGCATGTGAATGAGGAGTATGGTTTTTTAATGATGCCAAGTGTGCTTGAAATCTTCTTAGCCATTGAGGCATTACCATACATATATAGTATACATATATTTATTGTATTAATGATGTATAGCGTATTATAGACTAAACATTTTCAGTTGATTGGACTTCGATGAAATCATTACTCATGTAACGCGAAATCAAGGTCAACTATTGTCTATTAGGCCTTAAAGAGTAATAAAGCTATAAGGCAAAATCTACTTTTTCCCTGGATATTGGATCAAATAAAAATTTTCCAGGAAGTTGAGTCCCAAGTAAAAAAGTATACACTCCTTTTTTCGAAGTTAGAATTAAAAGTGAAATATTCTCCTTCAAAATTTTAAATTTAGCTTACTGGAAACGCCATTATTAATTATATGACAGATGATATAAGCGGTCAAACTTAGATCTTCGAAAAGAACGATAAACAATGATTTTCCGATAATAATGTAATTGTAAACTATTCTGCGAAGATCACTGATTTCAAATGGGTTCAACTACCCACTACAAGCAACAAATGGAAAACCTTGTCGGAGACATGCAAAATCTAAAGCATCCTTTAGTTTCCAATACAAATATCATAGAAAGCAATCCAACAACGGAACAACGAGAATGTGTTAATTTTTTCAGAGAAGTTACGTGTTCCGCAAAATGCCACAGAAGCAAAATGTTTTCGCTAACGAAATTGCAAACTAAATCAAGCCATAAGCAAATTGGAGAGCACAAGTGCACCAACACTCACGTCAACCGTCATTCGGACAGACAGCGATGTCAGTCTAACTTTTTCTGCCATCACCCAGCTCAGCACAGAAATAGCCTTACTTAACTGCAATCACCGCTTGACTTGCTGTCCATCACATCGATGTGGCCAACTCCCGTCGCTGTTTGCACCAAATAAAGCCACACATCAACACGGATGTACAGATAGATAAGGTTCGCGGATTTGTGGGAGAACTATGCAAACAAGCGCACACCTACCGAGGCACATATGCGCGGGACGACGGTGTTTGAACAACTTTTGAACACACACTGGCACTTTTGCCCGCATAAAGTTAACTGCTGCGGACGAATGTAGCAACAGCCAATGCCAGAGCCGGGTCCGGTCATGTCCTGGCGGATTTCCGCTCATTCATTGCGCTCACCTTTGTTAGCTTGTCGAGCTCAGTTGTCTGCGCAGCGTTTGTTGCAGCCTTAACACACGCGTTGCGCAGCACACCGCGGATGGATGGTCGGCCCTGCAGTGCCACAGCAGCAACGCTAGACAAATAGAGCAAACTATTTGTGCGCCTGGTTGGATTTATTTGCTGAGACCGCAGAAACGATAACAATAAAAATAACAACTATCAATGATTAGAGGGAAAAATAAAAACCACATTCAAGTCAGATTGCAAGCAAGCAAGGTAATGGCAGACGCCGGCGCCACCGACGCAGCTGACAGCGCTGGCGAATATGACAATCAAATCTGCGGTGACGTTTGCATAACAAAATCCCCTCGATGTAATGACTCGTGCACCAATGATCGTGTGTGCCATACAGACGGACATAAGCTTTGGTCACCAGGACACTGCGAATGCAATAAATGTGCGTTTAATAAAAATTGTAATGGAATGGTCACGAGCTCGCGGCAATCATTGTTGGTCGTTGTGCGGCGGTCCCTCTTGTTTATACGCCAATAAAACTGAGTGTATGCAAAACATAATGAGAAAAGTACGGTTACTATTTGTACTCACATTTAGACTCGGTACCTTGACATAAATCTATTGACACATGATATGCAAAACGGACGGAAATATGGAGACCTCATTTCTTTAATGGTGCTCTCATTTATTCTAACGGCTTCTGGGGTATACAAATCAAGTCTTCCACAGTTTCAGTGTTTTCGAAAAGTCTCCAAATAGTCAGCTTAGAGCTGTTATAATAGATTTTGCAGTAGCAAAACTTGCGAGTTCAACTCGGGCGTTCAATAAGTCCGCACAAGTCACGAAGTAATTTCATCCCGATTTGCTCAGCCATATGCCTACTTCACGTGGTCGATTATTGTATTAAAAACCAAAATGGTGTGTTGCTGTTCTCCACTAAGTTTGTTGACTCATTTCATTCTCCGTATATTGACTACACATTCCTAATGGAAGTCCAGCGAGATATAGATCTAATCTCATATACTTTCAGTCCGGCAACATATATGTATGTATCATTCACCGTTATTACGTGCTATGCATAGCCGTAAGACATAATTAGCTTGGCGGTTGAAGAAAGAACACTAAACTAGGAGGAAATATTAAACGACCGTCCACACAAAGACGTCTAAGAACCTTCTCACCATCTACATATTTTCTGTAGCTGCGTGTTCCAAATTGTTTTTGCCCACTTGACGGCTCAGCGTACGCCGCATAGCTATTAACCAGTGCTGCTGGCTGATCCTTTGTATCTGCTAATCGGGAATTAAGTTAGTAACTGTTTTTTTCTGGCGCTGATTGTTTGTGAATTATCTGCGAAACGTTTTACGACTCGTCGTCTCCAGCCAACACATCCACCACCCACTCACCGGCGTACACCAACAGCCGACACTGTGTGACTTTTGTCCGCAAGTTTATACCTGCCAATGCGCCAAGAAATATGCTACTATGCTTCGCTGAGCAGCGTTGCGCTCGGCTGCAGATTTAGTCTTTGCATTCCGTGTTTGTCGTCACCACTATCCGTGAGCGTTGTTATCTCAGCTGCCAAATTTGCGGCGGACATTACTTGTTAGCCCAAATAATAGACATGCAGTGCTGCAGCTTCCATGCATACCCATCTACTTACGAGTATGTACACAGCCATGCACATACCCAGGGTATGTACCTAACTGGCGGTGTGTAAATTGGCGCGAGGTGGAAAGCATTTAGCGGAACACTTTGTGGAAGCAACAATTTGTAAGGCAAACAACTTTTTCAGCAGTTTAGCAAATTTACGCTCTCTTCATTGTCCATTGCCAGTTGCCAGTCGCCCGGTTTCCCGGTTTGTCGTCGTAGGCGTGAGCACGTACGCTTGTTGGCTCGTTAGGCGGCGCTTGTCGCTTGTCGCCGGCGAAAGTGTACGTTGTTTTAACAGCACAAGAGCAACAAACAGCAAGAAGCAGAGGCAGCGAAACTTTGGTCACCGCCTCCACCGCGTAGTTCCTGAAGTTTTAAACCGATTTCGCAAATATAATAAAAGCACAATGTGAGTGGTGGGTGGGCAAGTGCCTTACGGACACATCCTTAAACATGCAAACACACTTCTCTCCAAGTGGAAGCGTAACAAAGTTTGAATTTAATTTTTGAAGCCACTGAAAATCTTTATTAAATTTCATGTTTGGTTGGAATAACTCCTAGGACAAATATTATTAGGGTTTATGTGGCAAGCTGTGCTAAGAAAGCAAAACGGCTGTCTTAGACTTAAAGGTTTTAAATCAATTTGTTCTTCTTTAGTATTCTGTAAGACTATGAATCTTGCATAAAATATTCCCTCTAGGTTTAGAATTTTTTCAAATTTAAATAAATAAATATCAAAATAGTATTTACCAGTTACATTAATCTTCTAATTATTCATATTTAATTAGTATTAAATATAATGAATATAGTTTCTTATTTTCTTTCAGTTATTTCCTCGAAGATATGGTAGCGAATACTGGATAGAGACCCAAAGTTCAAGACTGGATCCTCTTATATCCTATTATAAGAAGCATATTTAAAAAGAAATTCCTTGCTCTAATTAAGCGAATAATATATGTACAAATAAAGATTTAAATGTAATATATATGTATATGTTAAATAAAATGTCAACTCGTGGCCATTAGATTTGGTAATTGATAAACTTTTGTGGGACAACTTGCGAAGAGTTGTGTTGAAGCCAAGAGATACCAAGCCGGAAACATGAACAAGCGTTAGCTTTCCGCTGACAAATTTATTTCCAACTCTCATATTCAACGCACTAATGCAAATATATATGTATATCTATCAGCTCAGTCAGCTCTCTGCATTCTGAAATGCTTTGTAAGCTTCAGCAGCTGTTCATCCGGAGTTCTGGCCACTTCACTGTTGCAGTTGCAACTGGTCGTTGCAAAGACTACTTCATAAAGTTTTATTGCTTATTCTGGCCGACAAGCGACATTTTTGTCAGTCGTTTTCGCACTTTTACTTTTACTCTTACTTTTGCTTGTGATCTTTCCTCATTTTCGGGCTTAAGCCTTCTTTTGCTTTCAATTTTTCGTTGTTGTTTTTCTTTTTTTTTGCTTCTTCTTTTGGTTTCATCTTTGCGCATTGTTGGCAAAACTACTTTCAAATTTGTGCTTTCTGCCGCCGCAGCGAAAATGGATTTGAGTGCAGTTAATGGAAATGCTGAATGCAAATGGCAGTTGAAAAATCGTTGGCCAAGTTTTCGGTTTTTCATTTTTTTGTACAATAAATTTGTGGGGGATTCCCGAAAGTGCTGCATGAACGTGTCTTTGTTTTAAGCCTCAACCACTCTGTCATTCAGAAAACTATGAAGACAAAGCAAATTTCAATTTATGTTTAGGCAATTGCGGAAAAGGGGCTGTGCGACAAAGGTTGAGACTGCAAGTGAGCGAAGGCAATATGCAACAACAACATGCGACAATCACAAATGCAAGAAGAGCGCGTTAATTGAATTTAAGAAAACTACAGTCTGCAGCTAGAACTATCCTTTTTTATTAGAAGGCGATAGCATTACCCAGCCTGCAGAATATCGTACAGGTCATATAAGTAACGAAAGCGACAAGCTAAGGGAACTGATTACGAGTCAAGACTCCAAAGAAGTCCAAAAAACATGACATATTCTTACAAACTATTTTCGGATATACCGTATCCTCAGCGGAATCGCGTAAAGCTGTACGTCTGATGAGCTAACAAAGTTAGATACGTCTTTTTCTCTAACAGTATCATGGGATCATATAGGAGCGCCATTATCCTATCAGTCACTAGCACTTGCGCAGTCGCCAGTCCCTTGCGTAAAGTGATATACGGAGCTCTCCGCCCTTAGCAGAGTTCACCTCTCCTTAGTCTTAGCGGTTCTGGCTGGCCCATCAGGATCTACTCTATTAGGCCAAACATCTTAGTGTATGCTAACTGTAGAAGTTGTCTGGAGGAGGACGAAGTGGAATCATCTAAAAACATAATTCTGGAATGTTCTTTGCAAGATCAAGACACATATTTCTCGGATCTCACTTTGTTTGCTGATTTGTAGTAGGTCAGGGCGATTTGTCGAATATTAATACCTAAGCAAGGTACTGTATTTCAGAGTAAGTATGTTTCCCTTTAAGGAACACCCATACAACATTACTGTATTCAGAGAAAAATACATCTTATAGGATCAATGTAAATACACATCCCAAGTCCCGTCTAAGAAAAATTTAACGGATTTTACATATATCAGTAGTAGCTCTAAAAAGTATTATCAAGCCGAAATCAGCGCCACACCCACTTGTCTCTCCGTTGCAGCTCCAAAATGCATGCCTGTGAGTAAAATCTAATACCGCAATGTATTTTGGATATTCAAAATGCGTACTCGCATGCACCAGCGCGCATTCCTCCGCACAACAACAGCCATGAATATGAGCATTTTCGCATATTTGGAGGCGTATAGTGCATGGTTGTACATGAGTTTGTTGGATTTTTTAATATTTTGTATTTGCTTGTTTGAGAGTGGCAACGCTACATACCACTGTGCAGAGCACATTCGAAAAACTTTTATTGTTGTTTCCACAAAAGTGGATTTCAATGTATTTGTTCCTTGTTGTTTTTATTGTGTTTACTTTGTGCGTTCTGTTAAATATTTCATTTTATTAGTTTTGCTGATGTTTTATTAGGCATTCGCTAGTATTGCCGCACTTCGGAGAGGAAAAACTACTTTTGTTGTTGTTGTATGCTGCGATGTTGCTATGTTTTGTTGCCCTATGTTGTGGTTGTTTTTGTGTTACTTTTTTTGACCATTTTTACAACGCTTCTCGCCGAGTCACAGTTGCGGTACTATTGGTATTTTGGTTGTGTTGCGCGGTTGTTGACGCTTGAATTTTGCCACGAATTGCATTCAAATTCGCATTCTATTTTGCGGCACGTCTGCTTTTTGACCTCTTATTTTTTGCCCAACAAGTTTAGCAACGACCTTGCGTGCAAATGTTCGAGTCATGAATATGTATGCGCTCGCAATATTCGCACTCATACTCTATGTATGTATATACATATGTATACATGTATGTATGTATTATGTTTTAAAAAGGAGCAAAAAGGGTTCTTGCAATTCTAAATGCATCGACGCACCCACGGCAGTTAGTGGGTGGGGTGTGTTTCCGCATCCGTTTAGCAACTCACACTGCTAATGAGTTTTTTAATTCTCCACCACTTTTTTTCTCTTTTTTTCCTTTTTCATTTTTGCATTTTGTTTTATTTTTTACTCTTTTTTAGTTCTCACATTGCTGGCAGCTATGCACTGCAGTTCAATTGCATTTATTATGGCATGAATTCAACTCGTTGCAGGCAATTTGCTTTTTAGAATTCGTTTGTATTTACGCCGACAAAAAAACTACCGCGAAAGGAATTGCAAATAATTTTTTATGCGAAATTTTGATTGTTGCGGAAGTGGAAATTTGTTATTCTAACAAATGGCTGCTCAAAGCTTTCACGCTTTTTTGTTTTCATCCTTTGTTGCACGCACACAAGCCCGCGCACTGTGTGCAGTCGGTTCAACATACGTGCGCACATCGGAATGTATGTACGTGTATATAGCATATGTAATATGGAGCTACATATGCACAGACCGAAATTTGCATTGGCAATGCGAATGAAAAGACTATAAATTCATTTTTAAGCGGATGTGTCGCATAGAGCGGAAGCGTATATTCTATAAAGTTCCAGTGAAGCGGAGGCCGGCATCGAGTATACATACAGTAAGTTTGGGGATTTTCTGGTAACGGAAATGAATGCATTAACAATATCTATTAAAAAGATTACACAATTTTTTAAGTTCTTTATTTACATTCGTAAATGGAATTACAGCAGAGCCGTGGGCGTGCTGCGTTGGAGCACTTTTTATTGCCTCTGCAAAATACTTTGATCGTTCGAAATAAAGGAATTAAGTATTGTACGATGAGTATAATTTATTTTAAAAAATATGCTTTAATACAATAAAGTTACAGTGAATGCTATATTTTTGGCAAGAAATAAATAATAATAGATCAATATCCATAAGTTGCATATTTGGCAAGCGATTGCTTAACGATTGCTTTAATTAAGCTTAATACTTTGCAGATCAGTCTCAGCAATATAGATAAGTAAATTGCTATGAACTTAGTTAAGAAACTTAAAGAACAAAGCCAAGCTATATCGTAAGTATTTGCCGTTTTGAAAAAAAAGGTCAATAGTTATCGTCCACACCTTTGCATATATCTATATATACATATTCAAAAGAACTTTGCCGAAATAACTTGCCATATTTTAATGCACTCACATGCTCAACTATTTATATGTCTGTATGCCAACCGTTATGTTTACTGTTTTGGCAATACCATGCATAGCCATCAAATAAAGTCGTAAAATTAATGTACTCTTTGTCCAACAACTTCCCGAAATCGAGCAAATGGCAGCAGATAAGAAAAGAAAAGTAGGTAATGTGTACTTATTTAAGACAGAGCAACAACAACTGACCACAGCTTAAACGCAGAAACGGAAGTATAGTGGTCACTTTAACATGGCCAATTGGAAGTTTGTAGGAAAAGCATTGCGAACATGCAGGTGTATTCGCCGATTAGATGCTTAACACTGAAATCGGCAAGCAAACGAGCGACTACGATTACATGCCATTGGCGTTGGCAATAAAAATAATTCGCCGGACATTTGCGAAGGAAATTAGTACACGAGGTTAATGAGCCCATTTGATAGTTCTATTTCTGCCAATAGCACACGAATTGGCACAGTATATTATATACCGTTAGATATTTCCACATTAACCACAACTTGGCTACTCGCTACATGAAGGTAGGCAGACATGTGAGGAGAAAAACCACAAATTCTAACCTGCCATGTAGCTTTAAAGCTATAAAACGTGCTTAAAGCATTCATGCTGTGATTCAGAGGAACATTCAATTGGATAACACTCATGAATATATTGCATGCAATCAATATACTAGATAATAGATATGTATGTAATTATTCATTCGTGAAATTACCGATTTTCCATTTTTACTGCGTACGACGGTCAACCCTCCATAAAATAGTAAATAACTGCTTAAATATGCAAGAGCACATATGCTGTATATTTCTAGCCAAAGTAATTGACCTAAATATTTATCTTCAATATACAATTCATTATCGGTAAAGTATCTGGTATTTGTGTAAATACAAGAGCACTCATTCGCCTCATATTGCTTAATTGCTAAGCGAGAAAACTATGACAATTTCCACTTCAACGTACTCGGGCTATTATGCACGCACAAGCAAAAACAGGAATACTTTCCCGTTCATGGACTTGAAGCCACTTAACATAACTCGAAAAAAAATGCAATAAGTTCAAATATTTAGTCGAATGTAGCCGCACACAATAACATATGAGCCAAATAGAAACAAAAATTCCAGCAGCAGTACACACCCTGTTTGTAAGCAATACAATTGGAGGCTACCAGGCAGGTAGGATATATAGTACATATTTGATTTTTGATTTGGAAATAGTCACCATATGAATAATTTGGCTATTACGTATTGATTTTAAGTATAAAGGATCTCAGATATATACAGTTCACCTTTTACAATGTGCTGAACCACATGGAAGCATTTGTAGAGCTCATTTAGAGCACTATTTTTTCAAAATACAACTCTTCTTACGACCTTAAATAAAAAATTAAAAAGTCCTGGCATCATTTAATTTGCTTTCACGTTTTTTCGGTTTTGTCTGACAGCGAAGAAAAAACAGAACACATTGAGGGATCGAATATTCGAACATTTTCCGATTTCCCTAACGATATTTACAAACGTTTTCAAATAATTGCTTTTCAACAAATATCATACATTTAACTGAGAGCCATACATATCGCAAGCGGCAATGATGAATTGGGAACGTTTTTTTGGTGCCTCCGACTGGAATGTGGATTTTATACGGGCCCTGTTTGCAGAATTCCTAGGTACCTTCTTCTTCGTCTTAATCGGCATCTTGTGCACCTTGTTCAAACCGAGCGATACGGAGTGGCCTTATGCCTCGCCTGTGCAAGTGGCATTCGCTTTGGGTTGTACCGCATTTTCAGTGTCGCACTCGCTTGGGCCTATTAGCGGTGCACACATTAGCCCAACTGTGAGTCTTGGTATGTTCTTAGTGTGCGGCATGAGTTTGCTCTGTTTTATTGGATATGTAATTGCTCAAACGCTCGGTGGATTGGCGGCAACTGCAGTTATTTTATCGGTGATTGATAAGGAGATGTATCAGGACAATCGTCCTTTAAGGGCATCGATGAGTAGCTCGCTGTTGGAACTCTGCATCGTCGAATGTTTAGCAGCATTCATTTGGATAATCGTCGCAATCGTAGCTATGGAACGGCGAAATGAAGATGCATTTGGCAATGGCTCATTTACTATTGGTTTCACTGTATTGTGCTCCTACTTAATCGCTCTTCTACTAACCGGTGGCGGCGTTAATCCTGTGCGGTCCTTGAGTGCATCCATTATTGTCAATGAGTGGGATTATCACTACTGTTACTGGATAGGTTCGATTACCGGCGCATGCCTAGCCGCCTTGATATATTACTGCTGTTCGGGAGTTCTCCGCAACAGACGCGTTTATCGAATAACTGGCTTCCCTACATAAAAGCGTTGGCGAAACGCTTTTTACCGCTCAGCGTTAACGTCGATGCGATTGTATAGAGATTATTGTATAGAGAAATTAACTTCTTAACACGCTGTCAAAATATAATTTTTCAACTGCTTAGCGTCGCCGTCGCGTTATTTCGGTATGCGCCATACAAATTGCCGTTTTTATTAAGGGAAGGCAATAACCTAAACCGATTCGGTCAAAACAGTGTGATTGAAAAATAAACCATATTTTGCGAACTTCAACTCAGCTTGGTGTTATTTGTCCTCATCTTTTTTCTTTGATATAGTTACCTTAAATATATATATATATAGGTACCAACCACCAAAAACATAAAACAAAATCAAACTGATGTCTACTATAAACCCGCTTTATTAAATGAGAACAAATTAATTCCAGTATATATAACAAAACGCAAAATTAACGACCTGTTTTTTTGGCATCCGATGGAGTTTTATGTAGCCAATCGAAAAGGCTCGATGTGCGCGGTTCATGTCTATATGGCATATATAAGGCCTCATAAGTCAGTGCTCCAATAATGCCACCCAAAGTAGATCCAATGGCCGGTGTGAAATCGGCAGCAAATATATTCGGCCCAGAAGCGAAGTGCATTAGCGGATTCAAGGCCACCTCCGATATGGTGGTGCCACTCAAAAGACATGCCGTGTATGCAAAACCTATGGCCATGGACACGGAGCTCCGCTGACTGCGGTGTAGTGCGTCCGACATCGTTCGAAACAGCATGATGAACATAGTGGTCAGTATGAGTTCAAGTAATATTTTTTGCCAGTCTTCCAAAGCACTACGCTCCTGACCTGCATTGGAATTGGCGAACGCATATATACTGTGCGTACAAACCGCCGAAATGGCACCCAAGAACTGCATGATTACATAGAAAAATAGACGTAATGTACTCATCTCTCCGACAACGAAAAATGCGATCGAAACCGCAGGGTTGATGTGGCAGCCACTTATGCGCCCAAATAACTTAGTCAAGGCTGCAACCGTCAGGCCGAGAGCGAATGAAATTTTCGTCACAGCCCACTGTGTATCCTCCACCATACTGACCGTCTTTCGCACCAACATTAGCACAAAAGTGCCGAAGAATTCACAAAGCAGTTGACGCCGGAATAAATAGCTTCTCAATTCGTTAGAACCCAGCGCTGGAAACATGTTTTCGTAGTTTTAATATAGCTGGATATTTATTTCTTTTCTTTTGAAAATATTTACAAGATTTTGGCATTTATTAAGAAAGTTTTAAATGAAAAGTACGCTTTGACTCACAAAGTGTATTTGAATACCGAAGCCCCCTTATCTGAATAAAAGCTATAGATTTGTGTAGACGATAACTTGTCTTTCTAAGGAAAAGTTATTCCTCGGCGATTTGCTCTTCGGATTCAACACTAAACTCGTCAGGCTTAAAAATTAAATCATAAGTTAAAGCTGCCAATAAACCACCCGCAAATGGTGCTACCCAATATATCCAATGATCCTCCCAATCCATGTACACCAAGGCTGGTCCAAAAGTACGAGCTGGATTCATACTGCCTCCAGTCAGCCGATAAGCAGCTAAGTAAGCCGCTATTATTGTTGCACCAACGGCAAGTGGTGCGGTATCTCTTAAGCCAACCGATTTGTGACTCTCTGCACTGCGCGCCAGAAAAACCCAAATGAACGTCAACAGCATTTCGATAACAATCGTGCCCACCACCGACACATCGGGATGCTTTGGCACACCCAAGTGCTTATTTTTCAACTTTGCCGGTAGTAGAAACAGTGCCACACAGACTCCAATAGCAGAAGCAGAGCATTGTACAACCATGAATAAGAAGCTCATAATTAAGCTCAGTTCACCGACAACGAGGTAAGCCAGAGTCACAGCAGGGTTGAAATGACAAACACTACGTCGGCCGAGGGCCTGGGCCACAGCGGCAAACACTAAACCCAGTCCGAATGATATTTGTTCCATTGAAGCACCACTTGAAGTAGTTTGTGCTGCTCTCTCCAGTTCTTCGGTATCCACGTATTGTTGCGCCATTGTCAGAATGCTAGTAAAGACGATGGCAAGAGTGCCAAAGAATTCAGTTGCCAATAGTATCACACTCCTCCGATTAAAGTCGTTTGTACCAAAAAACTCACTCCAACCCATTTCTTCCAAGATTTCGTTGTTTTGATAAAAAATGCAGTAGTGACAAAATATTAGCCTTCAGTATATTATTTTATTTATTTCAAAATTGAATTTGTTTTCATGGGAGCATCGAGCACTAAAGCTTTTCAAAAGCTAACTAGGGTTTGTAATTGTTTCCCAAATTCATCTCGTTTGCGGTATTATTGGAAATCATGTTTTTTATACACGCAACTCTGTTTCATTATATATTTATTTAACAGCACATTTGGAAATAAAAAACGGTACGAAATAGAGAGAGACAAGAGAACTTAACCACTTTCTCTCTAGAAAAGCTATTGAGATCTAAGAATAAAAAAGTCCTCTTCTTGATTTTCTCCAGACCACTCCAGACATTTATCATCAACACTCTAAAAAGTCTTCACTGAGCAGAAATCCAAATTAAAGGCATAAATCCTACATGAGTTTATATTTTGGATATGATTTAAGTAGCAATTATGCATCTGACACTAAAAAATTTACATACATATGTAATGTAAATATTTCATTTTTCTACATTTATTGCATTTCATACGAATAATCTATAGTTCAAGCTCTTTTATATTCTTTATGCTTTCGGAACGCTCTTTCTCCTTGCACTACTTCTTCTGGAGCGTCTTCTTCTGAGCGCTTCACGATCCTGTATACAAAAGTGATAACAAACTGAAGCGATGATACCACCCGAAATCGGTCCCACCCAATAGATCCAGTGATCCTCGAAGTTGCCATTTACAAGTGCGGGCCCAAAAGAACGCGCTGGATTCATGCTTGATGTTGAACACAAGTAGCCTACAAGATGACCTGCTGTAACCGACAGACCCACAACTAATGGCCCGGATAAATGCAAGTCATCGCGTGTAGGATCTGCCATTGATTTGTACACCAGAACCATGAGGAATGTAATGACAATTTCAATAACCAAAGCTTCCCAAACTCCCACATAAAGTGGACGTGTTACACCGTGCCTTATGGCAAGCGAAGGTCCCATGGAAATTTTGTCCACCAAAAATGCCGCCAAACACGCACCGGCACACTGCACTAGTATGTAGCACAAACATCTCAGCAACTTCATTTGACCGACGACCAGCCGACCTATGCTTACAGCGGGATTCAGGTGAGCACCACTAGCCCGATTCACCACATGCGATATACTTGACAATGCCAGTCCAAATGCGAAGGCAACCGGTACCACAGATGTCATCAGGTTCTGCGATAATGAGATCGTGCTAATGACGCCAATGAACACGTAGAGGAAGGTGCCGAGAAATTCTGCAATTAACATACGCCAAACCTCAATACTGAATTCGTTGAGACCAATATATTCTTCGAAGTTATTCATATTCCAATATTTGTTGTTTTTATTTGTGCAACTTCTCCAGTTTAACGTATATTTTCCTGAACCAGTTTGACAATGTTTTCACATTTTTAATGGCATGAGAATAATTTATTCGTAGTGGAACAACAGAAAATTGACAAAGTGTTTTATGTTTCGACTCAGCTCTCAAACAAGCTCACTCAACGACGACCACCTGTTGGAAATTAGCTTCCATTCTCTTAATCTTCATTACAACAATAATTATAGAAAAAGCCGGTATAGAATCTCTAATACGCTCAACCGTGCCCAATAACTCAATAACTGTACTCACTCAAATATTATTGTAAACAGAGTTGAATGCATTGCGCTCGAGCACTCAACCAGCAATAACAACTAGTTGGGTACGGTTTACTCACTTGCTCAAATAATTTCCACTCACTCAATCACCGAACCTTTGTAAATCGCAGCAACCCACTTTATATATAACCAGATGAGATACAGCACTATTAACTCATTTGAACAGCTTAGCTCAGTGATTTAACACAAGAAGCATTTAGCTCAAATGCACGCGCTCGCAGCCGAGGGTTGGTGGCCAAAACTGCTTCGGGTGACATCGTTTCAGCATACTCACCACAGCCAAATGCTGAAGTGAGATATCCACAAATCGTTCAAAGCATCCTCGGCATGTTGACATCCTGTCGTGCGGCCAATGCTTGCACTCGTCTTTTCTTGCCGATTGCGTGCTTTTGGTTGGAGGATTCAGTTGTATTTTTGCTCTCTATGTAAGCGAACGTGTATGCCGTGCGTGGACGTGTGGTAAAACGGCTTTGGTTTTTGCTGGTCGATGACTGTTTGCGGTTAATTAACAGTATTTGTAGTAATCGCACGGAAATTTTTGCGATTCGATCGGAATTCTTTTTTTTTGGAAATTATACACAATGTCTTCGTGTGCAATTTGAAGTAATTCTTGTAAAATACTTGCATGGTTATGTACTTAGTTAATGATTAAGGAGCATACATTTGAGGAATTCACTTGCGGCTTTGTAACGCTCGTGTGTTGCACAATTCGCTCGCTTGCTGGCAGTGTTGTAGCGTGCGTGACTTGCAGCTTAAATCCATTTGTGCATTGCCCCTGTGTTCTGGACGAAATTCAAAAGCTAACTTGTCAAGGAACGAAAAACTCTACGAGCAGTGAAACCGAAAAGCTAAAGCAATGTGCAGAAATTCAAAGAAGTTGGTAAACTAACAAATAAATAAGAAAAATAAATAAATAAAAATAAACGAAGAAGTGTGAATCAAAAACGAAAAATGCCAACAAAAACTCATACATCATGAAAATGTTGCGCTAACAATCACACGCGAAACACTGACTGACTGCCGATTGCATTCGTGCGCTGCGGTTGGTTGCTGCCACCGCTGTTGCTCAATTTATCGCTGGTGTAATTGATGTATGGCTGTTTCGGATGTTGTTGCAGTGTCTCGAAGTTTTTAATTTGCGTGTTAAGAGGCAAACGCGCAGTGCAGTGTTGCATTTTAAAGCCCATGTGAGTTTAAATTTCAAACTTTAAACCGTTACAATTTGGTGGAATGGAAGTTAAGGAAGTAAATGTTGTTTGTCGGGATAAAAACAACAATATAAATCAGTATTGGGCTGCCGTTAAGTGAAATTCCCCCACTACAACAAAAACAAAAACTTTTATGTTTCATAGCAACAGTAGTAGAACAACAACAACATCGATGATACAGCATCCGGTCATTAGCCCATTGGACAAATACGAGGCGCAGCGAAAGCAACAGTAGCACTGCGTAGTACGGCGTGCAACAGTGTATGTGCAGCTGAAGTTGCATGCGCGTCCCAGCACTTTTCGGCTGTCACTTGGCGGTAGTGTTCTGACCGCTGCACTGGCTGCGACTGCTGTCACTCGTGGTGGTGGTGGTGGCTGCGCGCAGCTCGCATTGCGGATGTGATTGTGTCAATTTGCATTTGAGCAAATTACTTGACTTCAAGTGCCGCAGCTGCATCTGCATGTGCACTTACGTGTACTTGTGTGGGTGTATGTGTGTGTGTTGTTGTGAACGTGCTTTCGGTATTCAGTGCGTGTTTGAGCATTAATTAAAATATATTCAATTAAAAGAGAATACACAATTTTTAATTAAAAGCAGACATTGAGCAATCCACCGACATATAGTATGTGAGAAATCGATGCTGAAGCGCTGTAAAAAGCACTTACAGTATTTGGTACTTGCGGAACGGTGGAGAATATGTAGTTTTATACTTTTCAAGACAGTATTTGTAATTTAATATTCATCTTTTTCAGTGTTGTGAAACTATGCGAATTTTAAGTGATTTAAAATAGTGAAATGGCTAAGAAATAGTTTAAATATCGAAATGTTATGCTTTCATGGAAAAACAGGAATTTAAATATTACTCTTTTGCATTTATGCATGGACATATCAACAAAAAAGCAATCTAATTTTGGAATAACCACAAACAGTAAACGGTAGATGGTGAGTATCTCCCACTTTGAGTTCTTTTTATCACGACATGTGTGACGTAATTATTTTATCAGATTAATTAAAAAAGTACTGTGAGTTAGGAGACTCTGCAGGAGTATTTATAATTCTTTCCAGAAATAACGAATCCGCTTTTAGATGTAAAATAAATGTAAGAAATTAAAAGAAATTTTAGTTAAAATCTTTAATAAACTCTCTTACTTTTATTTATGATGTTAAAAAAGTAGAAGTTAAATTTTGTTATGCCTCTTCTATTGACCTATTGATTCTATTAAGGGGTATTTTTGGTTTTAATAGATTTTGGCGGGCATACCTTTTAGAACAATAACTTTACTATCAACTTTATGATAAAGCTATTACTCATAGTTTCTTTGTGTGAAAGGTATAAATAAATTATATCTATATATATGCAAGATACTGCGAAGTCAGTCAAAGTTACATCACTGGAATATGTCTCTGTGTGAGAAGCCTTAGTGAACCACACATGCCCTTTGTGAATTTAGATAATTTAGATAAGATCAAGATAATTCGCTTTTCCGGAGATTTATAAATTGCTTTAAAATACATTCACTAGTGGTTAAAGTGTTGTTGCTACTTTCCCACCAAGGAAGTGTCTAAAAGTCTTACACCGCTTCAAAATTAATGTAATATACTATATTATAAAAGATAAGTATGTATACGTACTCCAAGGCATAAAATTGTCTCTGATAAAACGTTAACCAGGTTCTACCATTGCATTCATATTATAATTATCTAAACCACTTGTTTGTTTGATTCGGCACTTTCGTAGATTTGGCGAAAACAAGATATCTATTTGATAACGTTTCCACATTTCAAAGCGTCATTAAAAGCTGGTCTAAAAATGTTAGCCATTTTAAGTTCTAAAAAGGATGAAATTTTTTTTCGATTTTTTGTAAATATTCTACATATTCGATAGTTTGTATCATTAAAGGTTAACGAAACAAATTATTATTATTTTTTTTATTAAATATTATTTGAAGTGACTCCATCTGTATTTTTCCTTAACTTTGAGTCTTTAGTTCCACAATTTCCACAGTTTTTCACTTCGCACCCAACTAAAATAACGCAACATTATTAGCAACTTAAATAGTTCAATTCCGTTTGTTTATCTTCCATTTGCATGGCATTTATGCTGCGGAATAATGAAGAAATCGTCTGCGTTTCAAACAAAAATATACTTCTAAAAGTTGCCTTGGTTACAGAGCTGCGAGTTTTAATGGACTCCTTGGTTGCACTAAGCAGACTTTTTCTGCGAATTAAGTGCAAAATGGACAGCATATTTTTAAGTTGGTCAAAATGCAGAGAAACACAAGTGCAAAATGCTGTACGCTGTTATTTCTGGCGCAGTCACTCTGTTGCCGATTAAACTCTTAGTGGCACAACTTTAGCGAAGCGCCTTAAATAGACAACCAAACATACACATGACACACATACACACACACACACGCATATATATGAAGGCAAATACGCAGCAAACGATTTATAAACACATTCAGAGTTCACGGCAAACTCGCTATTGCTGGAGCAAAGTAGCCAGCTACCAGTGCTTAGGCTCTTCGCCTCCCTTTTCGCCGTTCACAATGTGCGGCATTTATCCGTGTAACTACTTCAATTATCCTTACGACTTACGTTCTTTCTCGTGTAGTTATTCATCGTGTTGCTACAAGTGTTGTTGTTGCACCTGCTGCACCGGCGCCAAAGTTGCCCCAACTCGCAGCACAGGAAATATGAGTTGAGCACCGTTACATGCCGTCCTCCAGTTGCACTGCAATCCAACTCCTCGAAAACTTTAATCCTTCAATAATATTATTTTTTGCACAAAGCTTCTCGGCGCAACTAACTACGAGCTTAGAATTCGAAGAGTCGAATCGCGGCAGGGAGGGGATAAGTAAGAGCAAAGCACATAAGTATTGCGGGATTGGACGGAAGATAACGTGGGCAAAAGCGCACTTGCCGGCTACCCCAGGGCACTGTCAGGCACTTCATTTACTTTTCTCATTTAAACTGTGTTATCGTTTTCGCTTTTTATCTACTTTATTGCACTGCTCACTTCATTCTTTACCTGTGCAACTCAATTTTAATTCCAAAGCTAAATTTATAATTACGAAATGAGGTTTAGAAAAAAATATCCTCGTATATATTCGTATATATTTGATATTTTATGGAGTAAGTCATTCACAAGTTAGTGATTGCAAAAATTCAAGAGATGGACATCAAATATAATATGTAGGAGAACTGATTTAGTAGGCGTATTCATTTTATGAGTTCTTCTAGCCGAGTGCTAAAAATTGAGTTGAAGTTGGATTTTGTAGTTATTTCAAATTTCGTCTAATAAGTTGTTAGATTTTTTTTTATGAAGTCAGATTTTGCCTCGGCTTGGAAGAGAACATCGCTTCCCCAAACAAAAATCGAAAATACATACTTCTTACGAAAGATGCGTTCTATTTTAAGATTATTTACAATACCTTTGGAAACAATTTAACCATTTCGATGAATATAGGTTTGGAAGCAATTTTAGAGGTATAAAACTATTATTTAAAACAAAATATTTGCACTTAGTGATTTCGGTCCTTTTTTGGACTTATCTCAGCTATACAGACCTTTTAGCTTCCATCGTACACTCAAAAAAAAAAAGTCTAAGCACTAAGAGGATTAATATAGGTGTTGAAAAATCAAAAAGTCACGAATAAATCACATGTCGCTCTCTTTACCAATTGAGGATATCGAATGGTATATTATCTTAACCCTTTACATATCCAAATTTCAGACTACACTGTATCAAGTTAAGTAAACCATGCACATGTTTATCGTTAATGGAGTCACGATTCACTCTAATATACCCAACAATTGACAATCTGATTGCAATATACCGTGATAAATTGAAATGCTGACATTTGAAAAAATAAATTGGCAACATTTTGGGATAAGTGGGACAATATTGGAAAACTAACGTTTTGATTAAAATCATTTGTTTATTCGATGAGACGGATGTAAGAAAAAATAAAAAATACATACAATTCATTGTTTTTTATTGCTTGCAAAGATTAGCAATTGAAGTGATTTGAAAAAAATTCCTTGCCTATTAATTGAGTAATTACGGATTTTAGCCAACAGTGCCATCTCTCATCTCATCTTGTTAGCACCAAACGAACTAATTTGCACACGTCCTTTCATTCCTCTCAACCATCTCAAGTGATGATTATACTAGTGATGAGCGATATTGCGATTTTTTGAATGACTGTGCTATAGCGATCACAACTCAAAGCAGGAGCGCGACAATAATATGAGTACCATAAAAACCGAATATTTCACTTTGGATCGGGTGCGTCCGGGTGGTGGCTCAAACGCTTTGGGCCACCTAGTAGGTTCCATTGGCTACCATTTAAGCCATTGGTAGCGAACCTAGCGTCACCAGGAGCGCGACAATCGCACGAGTACCATATGTCGATGGTCACCCAATGATGCACCTTTGGTGGTCACTGGCGAATGGAACGGATGCACTAGGTGGATGGAATTCTATTTATACATGTTGGTGCTATCGAGCACTAACTTTTTCATCCATCCACCATGACTCCACGATCACCAGGAGCGCGACAATCACCAAAAACCGATTTTTTCATTTTGAAGCAGTGAAGGGATCGCAGTTGTTAAATGATATATTTCAATAACAGTGAAAAATCATTGGTAGTGAAATATCGCTCATCACTATTCTAAACAATGAGATAATGAAATATGGAACAGAAACCGAGATCGATAAAAAAATTTGGTAGATTATTGAGTTTATAAGGACTACGACGAATAACATAGAGCTCGCGATTTGCAATTGAATTTGCTTAGTTATAATTATTGCGCATTTATAAAGTGTCCTCCTCATCAAGAGCTCATATGAACTGCCATCCATCCGTTAAACACCTGCTCAAAATCAAAATATTTTCGCTTGTGTTACGAAATTTCACGGTTTTGCATAACGAAAAAAATATTTCAGATTTTTCGTGTTTATTTTGCAACGACTACTGTGAACTGAAACAACAACAAAAACAACTGCGAATGCCAAAAACCGGAACTATGCGCTCAACGCATACACTTTTATGATAATCACCTAACAAGCGCTGCTGTCAACATTTGCAATTGTTCGAGAAGTGCTGAGCGCCAACAAACATTCTGCTGAAACTATGTGCTTCGAGGCAAACACAGCAACACACACACACATGCAAATAACTGCGAATGTAAACTGCAGTATAACGGACCAACTCCATGCAATATTAATTCCATTAGTATATTACATGGCCGAAATCACCGCAATCAATGCCATCAATGCCATCGATGCAATCAAAATCATAATCAACCACTAATCTAACTATTACCGTTGGTTTTGGTATTGTTAACATTTAGCATTTACACTTCATTGTTATTGTTAGCCGTTTCGCTTTCATTACACTTTTCATGTTCATTTACTGGCGATTGCAGTTGGAAAAGCGATCGGAAAAATTCAAAGTCAATGCAATTAAACGAAAATTGCACACAATTGCTCGCACAGTTTAAATGTTGACTCAATTTAAAAACCTTCGAGTGTTAATGTGCACTCTTTGGTAACCATGCGGGTCATACGCGGCGTATACGTAACATATTAATTAGTGAATGTTCTTCATTAATTACATAAAATGTTGCATTTTTCGAATAATTTACAAGCAAATTGCCATTCTTTTAAAATTCCTTATTAATCTACCACACTTCTGTAATTGAGATCTTAATTGTGTATAAAGAAAATATTTTCATTTAAGTTAGAGCTGCAGCAGTTTAAGTGAATTGTTCCTTCGTCGTGCCACTTTTTGCATAAATTTCCAATTGCATTCTTCCATTTGCACGCTGTTTTTATTTACAATTGTTCTGCCACCAATAATTCTCTTCACCCATTTGCCCGCCAGTGAAATGTAGGCAAACTAAAATGAAACTTTTAATTGCTTTTGCTACCATTCTCTACATTTACCGCTAAATCCAAGTCAACGCATTTTGTTGCATGTCATTTTTTTCTCGAGGACAGTTACAATTACACAAACACACACACACATTCATTCAGAAATATGCATTGTCGCACATCCCCACACATTTATATATGTTTGTATGTATGTGCTGGCATTGTTTATTCGTTAAAGTTGTATGCACATTAATCTAGTTGGAATTGTTGCCCGCATGGTAGACACCATATAGCCAATTAAGAAATAAATCTTGTTTATGGTTGCTCGCTTTGCGTTATTAGTTCGTTGTATGTAATGTAAACAGTGGCGCTCGCATGTGGCGAATAACTAATTTTAACAACTTTTGGAATTTAATGTTTTTAAATTGTATTTGAATCTCTCTCAACCGGTTCGTAAAGCCCATAGTAATTATTTTATTTTCCTTCCTCAGCGATCTCTTTTTTATTTAAACTGCAATCACTTCTTGCGCTTTCCTTCAGTTATTAAGCCATATATCCCAGCACAATTTGCATTTCTCCCTGACTTTGCGCCGCTGTCACTGTTTCCCAACCTGCCTTGGATGCGAGTAAGCTGTAAATATTTATTAACGGATTATGTCAAGCATGTATGCATTTACAATAAAAACCTGCCATACTCGTATGCATTCGCTTTACTCATATTTGTTGTCTCTGCTGGCTGCTCCTTGTTGTCTGGCGTGTAACTAGTGAGGGCGTGAAAATTGCGAACGGATCTAGGGATTAGCATTGCGGTTGTAGTGTGTGGCCATCAAAAGTTTATATGCAAATATTTCCTCAGATTAGCAAATTGCGCCATAAAGCCGGATAAGTGGCGAAGAATATGAAAAGAATGAATTGCTAGCGCTGTGTGTGTGTATTCTTATTTTAAAGCGGGTGTATATACAATTTATGTACATTTATTATTTTCAGTGCGACTTCTAACAAATAAGTGAGGAATATTCTTAACTAACTTTATTAAGATTTCATCTCCGTAATTCTTATGTACGATCTGTAATCAACCAGAGATATAAAAACGTGGATTTCGCCCATTATACATAGTTATAGTCACAAATCATAATTTCAATAAATATAAAACACTTTCTTCTAAATATTAATCAATATTTTCTCAAATTTTTTACAGAAATATTCAAACCAACAACAACAAGAACTAAAAAACTCATCAAACAGTGCGCATAAATTCGAAAATCTCCAAAACTATGCCATCTAAATCAATAAGACCAGCGGCGTTATAGCAATCCACAAAAGCTGCCAAAGTATTTGAAGCGTAAAGACTTAAAATTTTAGATAATCATAACGTAATTTAGAAAATGCAGCTTACTTATTTACTGAATTGGTCAATATGCTGCACCTTTCTGTGTCTGCTGACAGTGGGTAAGTAATGACAAAAACAATAAAAAATTTTTAGAAAGAAATGTAATTTAAAAAAACCAAAGAAGTTGTGTTTCCAAATTATCAAAAAAAAGTTTAATATACGAGGCCCATATAGAAATTTGATAATGTAATTATTCGTACACACATTCTCAAAGTGTTTCCTTTTAATAACCAATTTTTGTACAGCTGTTATTAGACAATTTATTTATTTTTTTTCGTTTGCTAACTGAGCATTATGTGTACACTAATTCACTGCTCACTCAAAACATTAAGCTTATTGAAAATACATACAGCAGAGCTGCTCACATGTTACTTTAATTGGCCCTTGGGCCTATTTTCAATGAACTCGCACAAAAGAACAAAAGAAAGTAGCGCCAACAACGCACAAAAAAACATGCCGTTGGCACTTAAGAGAAATATAACCAACGGTATTTACATGCATACATTTGTATGTATTTGTGTTCTAAAACATATTTTAAGCCAACCAACATGTAGGCATGTATGTGTATTCAGTTAATTATACACCTGAGAAGACAGCATTTATTATGTAAGTATATTCCCTTTTTTTTGTTTTTTGTAGAAAAATATTTTGAAATGAACCTTCGATTTCATTTCTTTATTTGAATAATATGACCTTATAAATTTATATTTGCTTAAGTTAAGATCACAAATCACATATATTGTATTACAAAGTGGTGAATAAATCATTGAATTTACATTCTGTACACACAAATTAAACCATGCTCTAAGTTACACTTCGAATCCCTATGCTATTGCAATGATATTGCTGAAACAACTATAAGAACGGGTACTTGTATAGCAACAACATACGCGTAGCTACCCTGCAGAGAAGTAGCCAAAAGACTCAGACCTGGACCAATTTTTTGATATTTACAATGTTGGTTCAGAAATATGGCAGTGAATCCAAATAGAATGAACTGTTTGATTTGAACTAGTTTGAGTCTGCTATATTTCTAATCAATGTCTGTCCTGCTTGCAAAAATAATAGTCACTTACTTGAAGAGAACACAATTGGCTAGACTAGTTGCATTTAAGCTTGATACAAATTTTAAATTGGTTCATAACTAGTTGATATGATTGCAAGGTTCATTAACCTGCATAACCCTTGTAGAGACCGACCGATTGGCCTTGGTATCGGCATCGGCCAGTATCGGCCACAAAATTAAGCATCGGCATCGGTATATATTTGGCCGATTCTTTCTACTTCTTTCGGATTATACTAAAATACATTTTTTTCCTTTTTTGATTTCCTTAGAGCATAAAATTTGAATTCTTATGTTTAATGAAAGGTTTTATTTAGCACTGCTAGAAACACTCATTTACACATTTATGTCAAATATGTACAGTTTTGTTTAAAGTTGTTGAGATTTTGAAGATAATGTCATAAAGTCACTATTATAGAAGCATTCGTAACTAGGTTAATTTATTTTTAAAAGTTTGCCATTACGTGACCCTGTAATAATCACTTGGTGCTGGCCTGGACTATATAAGGTGCATGGAAAAGAGCCTCCCAAACAAGCTTCCGAAGTTTCTATTGAGTCACTATCACTATTTGCCGCCTTTCACAATGCGAGATATAAACGACAAAAGTCATATCTTTGAAAATAACGGATTCTTTTTACTATACTATTTTTTTTAATATTGGCCTTTATGCTCATATTTGTCCTTAAGGGATAGACCATGTAGACCCAGTGTAGACCATGAAAAATTGGCGATTTTAGTGAATTTTTTTAAAGAAAGTACTCGGTCGAATGTTTCGAAGTTTTTTGGACATAATAAGGTGTACTTTTAATTAATTTAAGATTTTTATTTTACAAAAATTTTGAAAAATAAAGGAGTTATGGGTTGTCTTGGGAGGTGTCAAAAAAAAAAAAGTTCCCCAACTGCTGACATGATTCCGGCCGAATGAGTAACTGAAACACATAAATTTAAAAAGGTTATTAGAGTTGAATATATTCTCTATACAATGACCTACGAATATTGAAAGATATCAAACATTAACAAAATGGCGGAGTTCTGAAAAAAATTTCGATTTTGTAGGTAAAAAATTGTCGTTTTTTAAATGCCAAATTGACAATTTTCAACAAATCAAAAAGATCGTAGGTCATTGTATAGTAAATATATTCAAGAACATTCAGTTTAAATTTGAGGTTGATCGGTCAATATCTCGTTGCTAATACATGTTAGCGATTGCTCTTTAGAACGCTACCATTCAAAAACTATTCAAGATACGATTTTACCCCGTTCAAAGGATATTTTTGAAAGTATAAACTATCGAATAAGCAAAAAATAAAAAATAGATTTTTTGAAAATGTCACACCCCCTTAACGGAAAAAAGCTATATTGCTGATTGCAGATTCGCTTTCAGAAAACGCGAATAACTTATTTGTTCTATCAACATATATCTTATAATAATAATTTATTTAGTTTTGAATATTAATTAAATCACTAAACAACTTCATATTTACATATGAATTAAGTTGTTTACCTATTTTGTGATGTTATTTGTCTTTGTTTTTATTTTGTTACTATACTAATTTACTAAATAAGTTTGTTGATGAAAGAATCGGCATCGACATCGGCCAAAATTTTGGTATCGGTCGGACACTAAACCCTTGCAAAAGCACATATGAATGGATATGCATATGTATGAACGCATGCATGCAATTATTACGAGTACGTCAAACAATCATGGGCTTTTAACTAATCAACACTTAGTTATAATTTAATCACTTCTAATGAGTCCATGGAGGTGTGAATAATTTGGCAACGCAAAAAAAACTTAAATTAAAATAACGAATTTATGCAAAAAAAAAAATTGCGTTTATTAATATTTTTTTTTAATTTTCACTATGCAAATTTACATATGATTATTACGGTAAATACTCCATACTAAGCTAATTTGAGTTTTTTTGTTGAGCTCTAATATTGAATAAAGCTCAATAAAAGCTTGATTATCCAATAACTCTGATAAGCATTGCATTATCTATTTTTAATAACCAATTTTTGTACAGCTGTTATTAGACAATTTATTTATTTTTTTTCGTTTGCTAACTGAGCATTATGTGTACACTAATTCACTGCTCACTCAAAACATTAAGCTTATTGAAAATACATACAGCAGAGCTGCTCACATGTTACTTTAATTGGCCCTTGGGCCTATTTTCAATGAACTCGCACAAAAGAACAAAAGAAAGTAGCGCCAACAACGCACAAAAAAACATGCCGTTGGCACTTAAGAGAAATATAACCAACGGTATTTACATGCATACATTTGTATGTATTTGTGTTCTAAAACATATTTTAAGCCAACCAACATGTAGGCATGTATGTGTATTCAGTTAATTATACACCTGAGAAGACAGCATTTATTATGTAAGTATATTCCCTTTTTTTTGTTTTTTGTAGAAAAATATTTTGAAATGAACCTTCGATTTCATTTCTTTATTTGAATAATATGACCTTATAAATTTATATTTGCTTAAGTTAAGATCACAAATCACATATATTGTATTACAAAGTGGTGAATAAATCATTGAATTTACATTCTGTACACACAAATTAAACCATGCTCTAAGTTACACTTCGAATCCCTATGCTATTGCAATGATATTGCTGAAACAACTATAAGAACGGGTACTTGTATAGCAACAACATACGCGTAGCTACCCTGCAGAGAAGTAGCCAAAAGACTCAGACCTGGACCAATTTTTTGATATTTACAATGTTGGTTCAGAAATATGGCAGTGAATCCAAATAGAATGAACTGTTTGATTTGAACTAGTTTGAGTCTGCTATATTTCTAATCAATGTCTGTCCTGCTTGCAAAAATAATAGTCACTTACTTGAAGAGAACACAATTGGCTAGACTAGTTGCATTTAAGCTTGATACAAATTTTAAATTGGTTCATAACTAGTTGATATGATTGCAAGGTTCATTAACCTGCATAACCCTTGTAGAGACCGACCGATTGGCCTTGGTATCGGCATCGGCCAGTATCGGCCACAAAATTAAGCATCGGCATCGGTATATATTTGGCCGATTCTTTCTACTTCTTTCGGATTATACTAAAATACATTTTTTTCCTTTTTTGATTTCCTTAGAGCATAAAATTTGAATTCTTATGTTTAATGAAAGGTTTTATTTAGCACTGCTAGAAACACTCATTTACACATTTATGTCAAATATGTACAGTTTTGTTTAAAGTTGTTGAGATTTTGAAGATAATGTCATAAAGTCACTATTATAGAAGCATTCGTAACTAGGTTAATTTATTTTTAAAAGTTTGCCATTACGTGACCCTGTAATAATCACTTGGTGCTGGCCTGGACTATATAAGGTGCATGGAAAAGAGCCTCCCAAACAAGCTTCCGAAGTTTCTATTGAGTCACTATCACTATTTGCCGCCTTTCACAATGCGAGATATAAACGACAAAAGTCATATCTTTGAAAATAACGGATTCTTTTTACTATACTATTTTTTTTAATATTGGCCTTTATGCTCATATTTGTCCTTAAGGGATAGACCATGTAGACCCAGTGTAGACCATGAAAAATTGGCGATTTTAGTGAATTTTTTTAAAGAAAGTACTCGGTCGAATGTTTCGAAGTTTTTTGGACATAATAAGGTGTACTTTTAATTAATTTAAGATTTTTATTTTACAAAAATTTTGAAAAATAAAGGAGTTATGGGTTGTCTTGGGAGGTGTCAAAAAAAAAAAAGTTCCCCAACTGCTGACATGATTCCGGCCGAATGAGTAACTGAAACACATAAATTTAAAAAGGTTATTAGAGTTGAATATATTCTCTATACAATGACCTACGAATATTGAAAGATATCAAACATTAACAAAATGGCGGAGTTCTGAAAAAAATTTCGATTTTGTAGGTAAAAAATTGTCGTTTTTTAAATGCCAAATTGACAATTTTCAACAAATCAAAAAGATCGTAGGTCATTGTATAGTAAATATATTCAAGAACATTCAGTTTAAATTTGAGGTTGATCGGTCAATATCTCGTTGCTAATACATGTTAGCGATTGCTCTTTAGAACGCTACCATTCAAAAACTATTCAAGATACGATTTTACCCCGTTCAAAGGATATTTTTGAAAGTATAAACTATCGAATAAGCAAAAAATAAAAAATAGATTTTTTGAAAATGTCACACCCCCTTAACGGAAAAAAGCTATATTGCTGATTGCAGATTCGCTTTCAGAAAACGCGAATAACTTATTTGTTCTATCAACATATATCTTATAATAATAATTTATTTAGTTTTGAATATTAATTAAATCACTAAACAACTTCATATTTACATATGAATTAAGTTGTTTACCTATTTTGTGATGTTATTTGTCTTTGTTTTTATTTTGTTACTATACTAATTTACTAAATAAGTTTGTTGATGAAAGAATCGGCATCGACATCGGCCAAAATTTTGGTATCGGTCGGACACTAAACCCTTGCAAAAGCACATATGAATGGATATGCATATGTATGAACGCATGCATGCAATTATTACGAGTACGTCAAACAATCATGGGCTTTTAACTAATCAACACTTAGTTATAATTTAATCACTTCTAATGAGTCCATGGAGGTGTGAATAATTTGGCAACGCAAAAAAAACTTAAATTAAAATAACGAATTTATGCAAAAAAAAAAATTGCGTTTATTAATATTTTTTTTTAATTTTCACTATGCAAATTTACATATGATTATTACGGTAAATACTCCATACTAAGCTAATTTGAGTTTTTTTGTTGAGCTCTAATATTGAATAAAGCTCAATAAAAGCTTGATTATCCAATAACTCTGATAAGCATTGCATTATCTATTTTTATACTAGTAAAATACGATAATCTCATTAAGAACGGAAACCAAAAATCAGACATAAAAATCGAAAGGTTTGTCATATCAACGGTACGGTATCAAGGTATATATATCAACGTTGCATTGCTTACCCGTGGTACTGCGCATAATTAGTTCACAAATTAAACCAATATTAAGTCTAAATTGTAATTTCCTGTCAAGGTCAATTTATTACCTTCCCTACCAAAAACTATTAACAATTTGATCAATGCAATAAGCCAACAAATTAAATTTTCTTTAGCTTCTGTACGGGCATCGAACCGAAGTTGCCTTTGATTGATAATCAGCAATGAGTGTAATTGAAACAAAAATTTCTGCTGAAATTTCAACAATTTACAATACGTACGTGTATGTACGTGGTAGCCTAGGGGCATTGCCATCAGAAGCACTAATTGGTAGGCGCACTTGAACTCTGAATTTGGGGCTGATAAATGAACTCGGTTCAACAATAAATTTGTGTTTTTGTTATTGATTCCGTTACGAATCCACCCATTACTCACATTTCGATTATATATGTACATACGAGCGAGTATGTAGCAGCGTGTGCATCCTTTGTTATGCTAATTGAACCACAGTGGAGGGCGAGGGCGTTGGAAGCCATGAATTATTGTAATTCCTCCATGGCATTGGAACAGCTTGATTTAATGATTAGATGATTGATTTGCTTTTTCAAGTTTCGTGCTTGTGTTGTGTAGTTGTGGTATATATATACAAAGGTGCGTGGGAATATATGCAATTGTATTGCTAATTGAAAAATAGTACTTGACTTGTACAAGCATTACTCGTACGCAAAGTTTAATTAAATATGGAGGATAGGATATATAGGATAGGATAGGTGGAATATAGTACATGATAGCATGAATCAATGAACACAAAACGTACAGAAATTCTGGAAAACTAACGGTTTAGTTTCGAGAACGAAAGACAAGTCACTTGACATCAAATATACCGATGATTTTCAGTTTGTAAGTATTTTTCCCCGCAAAACTAATACGGCTGTGTATGCTGACGTTGAGCAATACCAAAAGCTCGGTCAGGATCGGGAAGAACCTCTCCGAGCCGTTCGATACCAAACGAGGTTTCAGACAAGGTGACACGCTATCGTGCGACTTCTTTAACCTGATGCTGGAAGAAATAGTAATAGAAAATAGAGCTAAACAGGGAAGGTACAATTTTTTATAAAAGTGTACAGCTACTGGCGTACGCCGATGATATCGATATCATTGGTAACAACACTCGCGCCGTAAGTTCTGCTTTTTACCGCCTGGATAGGGAAGCGAAGCGAATGGGTCTGGTGGTGAACGAAGACAAGACGAAATATCTCCTGTCATCAAACAAACAGTCAGCGCATTCGCGTCTTAGCTCCCACGTCACTGTTGACAGTCACAACTTTGAAGTTGTAGATAATTTCGTGTACCCAGTATCAACACCGATAATAATGTCAGCCTTGAAATCCAACGCAGAATCACTCTTGCCAACAGG
Organism: Zeugodacus cucurbitae; assembly: GCF_028554725.1. NCBI lineage: Eukaryota > Metazoa > Arthropoda > Insecta > Diptera > Tephritidae > Zeugodacus > Zeugodacus cucurbitae. The sequence continues at coordinate 78,289,422 of NC_071668.1, read as the reverse complement.
TTCTACTATGGACTGAGATTTGAATTGAATAGTAAAGTCCTCTCTCGACGAACAAAAACTAAACTCTACAAGTCCCTCATCATTCCCGTCCTACTTTATGGCGCAGAAGTTTTCGAGGGAAAGGTTTTGCGGAAGATTAATGGTCCCTTAAACATTGTCAACGGCGAATACCGCAGACGATGGAATGATGAGCAGTATGTGTTATTCGACGACATAGACATAGTCCAGCGAATAAAAAGACAGCGGCTACGCTGGCTAGGTTATGTTGTTCGAATGGACGAAAGTGCCCCAGCTCTGAAAGTGTTCGAGCCGAGGAAGAGGGCGGCCTCCACTCCGATGGAAGGACCAGGTGGAGAAGGACCTGTCTTCACTTGGTACTACCAGTGGCGCCAAACTGCCAAACGGAGAGATGCGTGGCGCGCTGTTGTGGACTCGGCTATAACCGCGTAAGCGGTTCAAGAAGAAGAAGAAGTATTTTTAAAGGCTCTACTTGACCTTACTACTGAAGAAAAATAAATTTCTTGACTGTCAAGTCAGACGAAGGGGTGGTTTCTAACCAAGACATTAACCAAAGTGACTCGTAAATAATCACTGAGATGTTCAATTATAATTTTGTCTACATTTGAAACTGTAATACTTAAAAAAGGTTTCCATTTATTTAAAACATTCGCCGTATCATTACTATCATAGTTTGACAGTATCCCAGCAAATAACCAGTAAGGGAAACATTTATAGTTATGTATAATAAGAATAAAGTGAGTTCGAATCGACAAACAAAAGAGTTATGAGAGAGGAAGAGATCATATGAAAATAAAACGAATAGAGTTGAGGCAAATGTATGACATGATTTTGAGTGTGTGTTGCAAGCAGCACTAAATAATAAAAGTCAAACGCAGTCCATTCACAAGAATACCATATCTATTTACTACCATTTCCTAGTTCGACAAGTGCCACTAAAATTCCAGAATGCCTCATTTATCTATATACAGTTTCCATTTTATGACTCATTGCCGTTTTACCAACGAAATACCAGAGAGTTGCTCAGATTTGTTTAACATTTTTCGTTTCTGTTATTTTCATATTAAATTGGGAAATTGTTTCAACATCTTTGCTGCTGGTACCGGCACAGGCACACTGTCATCCCCGGGGGCTACTGACTTTAGCTGGCCACTTTGCCAAAGTGAGTGAAGTGCGAGTGCGGATTAGAATAAACAAGTGATGAAATGAGTGGATGAATGAATAAATAAATGATGAATCCTTCACTTATACATTCAGCCAAATTTCGCAACATCCTTAGGGAGCGGGTGGGAAAATGCCACAAGCTAACCACAAACAGGCAACAACAAACACTGCAAACACACAGGGTATGTTAGTTTTGTTCACATAACGGTTGTTTGTAAAAAAATACAGTTGAGTATATTTATATTTTGGTTGATACCAATGACCTTTGACAGAGGTTCATTTACTTTTTATGGGTCACATGTGTTCAAGTTTGGTTATATTTTGATGTGTCACGTGTAGTTAGGTTTTTCTAGATATGTGTTCACCTGAGATCAGACATGTTTTGATGGGTTGCTTGAGGTTATTTGTTTCTATTTTGAAGGGTCACGTGAGGTGTGGTTTATATTTTGAGGGTTCCGTGAGATCAAATTTATTTACCTGTCTACTTTTTTCTTTATTCTAGATACTTATTTATCAAATATATCTTAGTAAAATTGAGCAGAAATATTTGAACATTTTTTTTTTTTTGTCTAATTTAGATAGGATAATTTAGTCTAGGTCTAATCCATATAGTTATATTTGATTTTGCAGTAGGTGAAATATTATATTTTCATTGACGGAGTTGTTTGAGATAATCTTTCAAACATTTGGTTAAATGTATTCCATTCACTTATTTTAAAGTTTTTTAGACAGCTGAATATTTTGATGCTTTAAAAATTGCGAGAGTATTAAATGCTCGGTTACAACCGAATTTAGCTCTCCCTTACCAGTTTTTATTTCTTTGTCTTTGCATATGTTATTTTTGGAAGGCAAAAAGAAAAGGCATGTGAACTGTTGATGTTGAGTAGAGAGCACCGGATATTTCTGAGTTTTTAAACAAAATTGAAATAGACACAACGGTTGCTTTGAGCTTGATCATCGGTTTCACTCTTGGGTATTGAATGTTGAATAACTATTTGTATTGTACATTCCAGCTCGGTTTAAGCCATCACGTGGCTACAAGCTTTGCCAAAGAGGAGCAGATTATCAAAATTGCATTGCTTCCTGTTCTTCTTTTATTTTAAAGTAGTGTTAGCAATTTATTTAGTAACAGTATTTGCCGGCTTAATGCAAGTTGATTATTTCAGCAACCTATTATAGACACGCTTACATGCATGTAGCGGAACCGCATGGTACACCGCTGCGTATACGTAACCGCCATCAAACAAATATCGTTTAATTCGCCGTATTTTTTTGTTAAGGAAGCATAGTTTTTGATTAACTCTTCACAACCTATTCCCAGCTAGACCGCTGAGCCAATTTTCACACAACCGCACAAAGGTGGGTGAGCTGGTTGACTAAAATACATAGTTACAAAAAATATTAGTGCACGCGTCATTGGCATTGTTCGGTTTCGGCGATTCGCCATTCAGGCTGATGATATGACCGCACTGGCATATCCTAACAAACAACCGCAAATTTCCGCCACGAACGTGCTCTGTTGTTCGCTGGTAGCAATTCGCATTTTTGTTGTTTTGTTTACGTGTGTATTTGTAGTCGTGGGCGCATCCTATTGCAAATACAAAAACAAAAGCTAGAAAGTCATGTTCGCCTGTAATTTTATCACAGAGTTTTCGTAACCAAATTTCTAGGTATCCAGTTTCAACAAACTTCAAAAGAACTACACTACCACTTCACAGTATTCATATGTGCTGTAGTCAATCTATATATATGCGCCTGCAATAAGTTTACTTTCGGTCATTTTGCTCTTTCATTGACGTTTTAAATACTTTTCGAGGCGATTTAAACAATCAGGATTTAAAGGACCCAATCTGTCTATGGATTACTCATATTCTTTATAAACAAGAAGTAGACAATTATTGGAATCGTATGACCGTTACATTTGAAATATAGATTAAGTTGAAAGTATGCCGCAAAATAATCGACTAATTTCATATTAAAAATTTTAAAATTGAAAAAATTGAGAAAACAGCAATAACCTCAATGCTTATACTATACGCTAGAAATGTCGAAATTATTTTCAAATGGTTTAAAATTAAACGAAATACTTAATACTTAAATAATTTAATTTAATAATATCAAAATCTCAGGAATTCAGAAAACTTTATGCGAAACCCGTTATTTATGGTATTGCATACTTTTCGGCGAAAAACTCAAAAAATATTTTCATAAGTAAGAATGCGTTAAAAATATTTGTATTGCCGATTTAATATGTAAAACATATAAATAGTATTTGTGTGCATATTACCAAGCTCCTCGCCGCTGTAGCGTTGTAATAAAATATGCAACCAAGCGGCAAGCGTCGGCAACACGATGCAATAATCCATCATGTCGACTTGCGAGCGCTCAGACATTCCACGGCTACCTTATTTTTGCCTCTAGCTTATTTTTACTTTTATTTTTGTTTTCACTCAACTACACACACCTACATGCTTGGTGAATTTCAGCACGCTTAGCATGTGGGCTGCGACTAAGGATGCGCGTGCGGCGCTGCAGCGACGACCACAAATCGCGACACAAAGCCAAACCACTCGAGCAGGCGACGGATACAATTACACCCACACATGCACACACACGCGATTACCGTATGCACAAATTTTATGCATGTAATGCAATAATAAAAATTGTGTGCATGATTATGGCTGCATTGTGTGGGCATAGCTTTGTTTGTGAATATGAGTGCAGTGATGGAAATTATTGAATTTCAACTAGAAAACGCACAGCCAAGGGAACGAAAGGGTGCAGGTATTTACATATATGAATATGTGTGGGTTTGTGTGCATCACAAAGAAGGCGATGCCGATGACGTAGCGTATTCAAAAGACATCGGCGTTGCTGATAAAATGGCGAAAAAGGACGATAATGCCGGCGATGACAGCATACAGATTATGATGATAGCACAATGATGACAAGAGCGTCTCGTACATTGTCAGCATGCAAATAAATGCGAGTTGCTGTAAGGGCTCGAATCGAGAGATGTACGAGTATGCACTCATATGTATAACGAACAATTACTGAAAGATATTTTAGGTGTAACCGAAACGTGGCGCTGAATCGACACTTGGATTAGGAGTTAATCGATAACCAAAACAAGGTAAGCTACTTTTAGCACAGTCGCTTAGAAATATATAGAGTGATACGTATCGATTGAATGCACTCGGAGCTTATTCGAAGTAACTGTAGCCTGTACATAAATGTCTATAAATACAAACCACTAATAACAATTCACTTGCTGGGTGAGATTAACAAATAAAGCAAAGAAAAGAAAACGAGAGTAACACTTATGGTTTCACAAGCGAACGCAGAACATAAAGAACCCAAACGCAAAATCTAATTCATCAACGTTTTGTGGCAAAACACGCTACAATAGCATAAGTTTATTGCGAAGCAAATGTGTAAACGTATTTGCAGGATTACTCTCATATCAAAGCTCTGGTTACCTACAAACTATAAAATATGTGCATACAAGGCAAGAAATTGTATTTCATTAAACCGAGGATAGACACCAGCAACAACACCACCATCACCACAAAAGACATTGCATCACATCTTCAACTTGCTGCATGCAACATGCCACGCGCTTGAAGGAACCCATAAGAACTCGACTGCATCAAGAGTAGCGCTCAAATCAACTCGCCTGTCAACACACATGCAGCAGCGACGGAGAGCGGTAGAGGTAGCTTACAAATTTGAACGTTTCTCACAGGTATAATGCAATTTAATGCTTATGGTAACGTTATCTGCAATCCCCTAACAACTTCCTCTACCTCAAACGCTGCACATGTACGAGCACACCTTCGCCTTCGCCTTCGTCTCCGCCATATGCTTTGCTCAGCTGCCAATAAACCACTTTAAGCGCTTCGATGCAAATGCCGCAGAACTTTTTCCATATGCACCAGGCGAAAAGCTTCGCTATCAAACAGACACACACACACATACATACATATATATGTAAGAGAGTGTATGTGTGAGCGCTTGAGTGGATTTTGTTATTCTATATGTGGTATGCAAATGTGCAAGTGTGTGTGTGTTGGGGTTGGAAAGAGGATTTTCATATTAATTTGCCAGCTGCTGGTGCTGCTGCTGCTCAACGCCGTCATTCGGTTGCAAAATTGCAAAATTTTTGTTCAATACAACAAAGACAACAACAACGACGAAAAATGTCAGAAAAAGTAAAGCATCAAGCCGCTGCATCACTAAAAGGTGCAAAAGCAGCTACTGCCGTTGGCATTTCAGCCCGACGCCGCCGCTGCCGCCGCAGTAGCGCTTTCGAGCAGAGTTGTGCTGAGTAAATTCTTTCGCCAGCAGGCAAACTGCGTTTAAAGCGAGAAAAAATGTGCACGCTCCGTGCTCCCTTGCTGCCCACGCTGGCGTACGCATTATATTACGCATTTTTTAAGTTCAATCAAAATTTTTGCTCTCCCAAAAAATCGACAAGTTTTTGTTGTTTACATTACAACACAAGAAATATCTGCTAAAAGAGGTGAGGCATCGAAGAGTCTTCACTAACTAAAAGCGGTAGAAGGTTTCAAGGAAAGCGTAGTGCTGCTTTCGAAATATCAGGAAATGCGTGCCAATTCTGCCTGGTTTTATAACTATAATAATTAAGCAAAAGGCATTTGATTAAAAAATATAAATATATGTAGATCAGGCTTTGCTAAATTTTATATTTTTATACCCTGAACAGACAGGGTATATTATGTTTGTCACGATGTTTGTAACACCCAGAAGGAAGCGTCGGAGACCCTATAAAGAATATATAATACTGATCATTTATATATTCTTATTCTGTTGAGCTGAGTCGATTTAGCCATGTCCGTCTGTCTGTCTGTATATATACGAACTAGTCCTTCAGTTTTTAAGATATCGTTTTGAAATTTTGCAGATGTTAGTTTCTCTGCAAGAAGCTACTCATTTGTCGGAACTGCCGATATCGGACCACTATATCATATAGCTGCGATACAAACAGAACGATCGGAATCAAGGGCTTGTATGGAAAACTTCCGCATTTGATGTGGTATCTTCACGAAATTTGACATGGAGAACTGCTTAAGGTAATAATATAATCTTCGAAGAAATTGTTCAGATCGGTTCACTATATCATATAGCTTGTATGAAAAACTTCCGCATTTTACTACATATCTTCACGAAATTTGGTGTGAGTTATTGTTCATAGAAATAATTTAATCTCCGAAAAATTGTTCAGATCGGTTAACTATATGACCTTAAAGTTTCTAGCAAACAACCCGCCTAAAAGGAATCAGTAAAATGTTTTCTTTTTTTTACCTACTTTTTCTTACGTCTTTAGATTTGCTTAAACACATAGTTACTAAAAGAAATGCATTTGTGAAATGTATATTAGCTTCGGTTCAGCCGAAGTTAACGTTTTTTCTTGTTTTATTTTTTATAATATACATATGTGGTTGTTTTTGCTCTTATGTGGTTTCTCACTTCCTAAATAGGAGTAATTTAATTTATTTGCTGACAAAAAAGTAAATATCTGCAAGCCAAAAATAAACTTGGCAGCAGCATAAATCAAGTAATAAGTAACAGCAGATAATGGCCATAACAAGCACCGGCGAAAATACAACAATTTGATTCACACATGTCTGTTGTGTATGTGTATTTGAGTATGTGTTTGTGAGTACAAATAAATAAATTACGCCGCAGAAGTTAGAAAAAAAAAGCCATGATAAAAGAAACACGGTTCAGCAAAAACATGTGTCACTTGCAATTAATTAAAATGTTGACATTTTGTAAGACTCTCTGCAGTAATTATGTGCAGGGCTGCGCATAGACAGATGAGCACAAGCGGAATAGCGGAGACAGCTGGAAAGAGAGCGCGCTCGGTATCATATATGTGGCGATATTCGTGTAAAGCCAATAGGTTCCACACCACTTCAACCGTAAAGCAAAAACAAAAACAACAGCAAAAAATCACACACATATGCCTTAATAAGCTCAGTGAAGCAAACAGCTGTCCTTCACTTGGTGCGGCGAGTGATTAGAGCGGAAATGTTGCCATTTACCACATGCTTTCAGCCACACAAACATGCATGGATGTATGTGCGACAACAAAAGCACTTCGAGCACAAAAGGAAATGAAAGCAAAAACATTTCCACTAAACAACCGACATGACACATTTCAGTGGACACTGCATTAATCCCGTAATTAATTAGCAAATTCACTTAACAAGATACAATGGAACAAAAGCACGAGCACTGCGCGCACTACCACAAACACACACACACATAGCATAAATATATGTATGCGATAGATGGCATCTGGTGCTGGCATTGTTAGTGTAAACAAGAGCAAGAGCATTCTCACTTTCGAACAGTTATCACACACCATTTGCCGAGCCAAAAGTATACACATTCTCAAGCGCAAAGACGATCTCAAACACATTTCGGAGTAAAGTCAGAACATCAGTTGTCTCGTTGACCAACCACTTGCGACCAATTACATTCAATTAGACATAATATGCGTTGCGGTTGAGTGGAAAACAATACGATTAATCTTTTAGTTATAAAGAGATTATCAAATCTTATTCCAATCTACAATATACAAATATTTTTTCAACATTTCCATCGTTTTGGCACAAAAATTTCGTTTGAAACACAAAATTTCACATAAACCCTTTGTCAATATTTTTATCCATTTAAAATGAGAATTTCCGGGTACTTATTTCACAGACTGTATATCAGATCCCCTAAAGATTTTTACCATGACTGGACTAAAATTTCAAAAATTATACAAAGAGTGAAGATAATTATCGTTTTTTGAAAAAAAAAAAAATAAATATTCATTCATTAGTCTACATTAATATTTTCGCCTTCAATATAGTTCACATTCAAACTAGATTTTTGGAACAGCCTTTAATTATTTTTGTTTACATTTTTGCGAAGGACCCTGGTCACCTGAAACTTTTGTTAAACTTTTTGGGAGTCAATGACCCCACCCTGATCACGTGATGTCAAATGGAGATCACGTGATATTTTTGTTAACCTTTGTGAGGATCACGTGATGTCTAGTCAAGGGCACGTGATATTTTTGTTTACAGGTCAATGACCCTCCCTGATCACGTGATGTCAAATGGAGATCACGTGATTTTTTTGTTTACATTTTTGGAGGAGGTCAATGACCCCATCCTAATCACGTGATGTAAAACCAAGATCATGTGATATTTTTGTTTACCTTTTTGAGGATCACGTGATGTCAAGTCAAGGTCACGTGATATTTTTGTTTACAGATAAATATTTCCTTGAACACGTGATGTCAAATGGATTTACAGGTCAATGACCCTCCCTGATCACGTGATGGAGATCACGTGATTTGTTTGTTTACATCACTATAGGTCAATGACCCCATCCTAATCACGTGATGTCAAACCAAGATCACGTGATATTTTTGTTTACCTTTGTGAGGATCACGTGATGTCGAGTCAAGGTCACGTGATATTTTTGTTTACATATTAAGGGGGGTCAATGACCCCATCATGCTCACGTGATGTCAAATGGAGATTATTATTTTTTTTTTTTTTGATTTTGATTTGTTTAAAAAAAAAGTTACAATTAAGTTCTAGATTGTTAAGCTAAGTCGCAATAGCAAGCTTATGTTCAGAATGTTTTTAACTTATTTATAAAATCACGCTTTATAAAAATAGAAATATGACTTTTTGTTTTATTATCTACTCAAATAATAATCATCTAAAACACATTTTTAGGATGTTTTAAGTCAAACGGCCACTAAATACCTCTCAATTAAACACTCCCCTATTTCAAACAGCCAATAATACAATGAAACTAAATTAAGTTGCTCTTGGTGGAAGGAGAAGAAATCATCTCACAATTTTTACTTTTCCAATTCCAATTGTTGTACTATAATCCGAGCGCTCTAAACATACTTCTCGTAAGTTTCCCACACAATTAGCTAATTAGTTATCGGAACAATGCCAATGCCTTTAAAGTCCATAAAGCCAAGCACAGAAGCAAATGAAATACTTCAAAAGTTCGCAGCGACCCACAAAGCAACATTAATGAATTCATTTCCTGGGAAGCAAGTCACTTTATGTGCTTGTGGTTATATGATTGCCCACATACAAAGCTCATCACTATGAATTATTGAGATTGGCCTTAACCTAACGGCCTTGCAGTCAAAAGGCGTGCGAGGTGTATTTAGAAAACTTTGCTGTTTGATGTCTTAAAATAGACTGGTAATCATGACCTTACTTAACTAGCGAAATTAGAAAATTGATGTCAGCCGGGCACCGCTTCAACGGTGGCTCAACTGATTTATGCAAACCTTCTATTTAGCTCATTAACGAAAACGAAAACGCAAACAGCCAAAGTGGTTTGTCATCTCCGCTAACATTTTTGGCATTTGGAGAAACTTCGGGCATGTCAATCATTAGAAGCGAAAGTTTTCAAATATACTACGCCTGCCAACAAGCACACACAAACCGTTTCCGTAAATTACAAATAAAGCGAAAACAATTTCAACAACTTTGTGGCGTTGAGCCGCGCTCCTGAAGCTGCAACATACCTGTGGAATTGCGCACGCGGGGGGAGTGTGGGCTGCTGAAAGGTGCGTAATTTTCTTCTCAACTTGTTTCAAATTTGCTGATTATTCACACCGCACAACAAGCTCTTATATATTGTAGTATGTGTATAAAAATGTGCTCAGGTTGGAGAGGGGATAAGCCGAAAATTGTTAAAGCGGTCAGGTGCAAGGCTGATTAAACGGAGAAAACATGAAATAAACGCCAACAACAGCCACCTTTTAAATCTAGTTGTGCTAAACTTAATCAAAAGTATGCACATCGGTTGGGCCTTTTTGTTTTTGTTTTGTGATGGCAGGACCCTTTTCGCTCATATTTCCGCCGAGCGCTGCCTGTTTTATGCCTCAAATTGTATGCGTCTGCTATCTGATAACTTCTGAACTTTGATTACAGCGAAACGAGTGCGTATAATGGCCAATAACAGCAAAAGATTTCGGGCAAACTAAAAAACCACAACAACAACAATAACATTTACAAAAGTATCTAATTTCATTTTATATGCGTGTCTCGAGTACAAGCAGCCGCACACGTTTAGATGGCGGCTCAAAACGCTGAGATAGTGAACGATCATTGCTACTTCCCATTGACACACTCTACGCCAGAGGTTGATTTAATAAAAATTTTCGCTTATTAAATGTTTGTTTTAAGTTGTTTGCATCTCTTTAATAGAATACTGGGTGCGTTCAAAAAATAACGGGAATTTTTAAATTTTAAATTTTGCGTGAATTGAAATCAGACTAACGGAGCGCAAATTTATGATTCTTTCAGCAACACAAACTCTGCACGGGCATATCAGATCTCTCTGCTCAGCCAAAAAAAAAGTCGAATTGCGCACCTGCGGGCAATGCGCCACTTGGAAAGTGAGCAACGATTTATAAAAATTTAATACTACTCAAAAGTGACAGCGGCACGCTGCAGCATGTCATGGACACGCAGCTTAATTTAATTCGCCGTTTTTTGCGCAACGCCACACTTACTGGCGCTGTCTGCGCCTCGCATAGAGCCATTAAAGTGTTAACACCTTTTCAATACCGCAAACACGTACAATTCAACATTGAGGGCGGGCAATTGCCGCCACAAGAAAAACATGCTACAAAAGCAACAAAAATAGATAAAAAAAAGAAGAAGAAAAAACAGGAAGGCAGAAGCAAAATGTCAAGTGCGCGATGACGTGAAATCAAAGTAAAATAAGGTGGCGATAAGCCAGAAGACAAAAAGCGAAAGAGTGTAAGAAAAACGCGGCAATTTAAAAATGTTGCACACAAGAAGTCGCAAAAGCATGTTGCGAAATGCTGACTACAAGTTTCGCACTCCACGCTGGCTGCTGGTTGCTCGCCCGCTTTCCCATCTTACCGCCTTCCTGGCTGCCTGCCTTTCTGCCTGCTTGAATTGTCGTGTCATTTTTCAACTTAACATAAGACTTTGAAAAATGCCATGAATTGCTCTCTGCGCTCTGTGTGCTGTGTGCTGTGTGTTCGCCGCCATTGTATTCCACTCTTGTTGGCAAGCGACTGCCTTACTTTTATAATACAAATTTTATGAGCTTAACTACTGGCATTTTCCCGCTTTATCTGCACCTTTATGTCTTTGTTTTTGCGGCGAACGCTGCAAAAGTTTTATTTTCATTTATAACACACACAGTTATTATCTTGCACTTTTGCTGTCGTTAAAGCCGCCGCTAACGAGTTGCTCAGGCGTAGTATCGCGGACCTTTAAGTAGGAATGGAATTACGTCCAATTACTTACTTATATACGCCGTACGGCTGTCCGTTAAAACCTATATACGATATGTGTGTATATGTGCATATGTGAGCGTAAGTCAATGGCATAAGTATGTGTTTAAATTGCGGCAAATAGCCGTTATGCAACCCACAAAATCATGCTTTCGAAGAATTCGCATTCAATAAATTTAAAATTAATTATGAAATTTTTCCCAACCCCACACATGCATGCACGCCGTTATAAATAACACGGCGATTCTCTGATAAAGCAGCAGGTAATAACCAAATGTGAAACCGGTGAGCCGAATGAATGCATCCGCACGCACAGTAATTATTTCAGGTGGGGAAAATAGTAAAAGTGAAATTTACTCGCACAAATAAATAATTCACTTCACCGCAATTGGCGGTGGTTGTGTGATGATTCTCCTGGCACTGAGTAACTGCTAACGCCACCGCTGGTTACCTGCGTTTACCATAAAAATATTTTAAAGCTATGTGCGTAGCTCTAAATTAGGAGTATACTTATATATAACATATAGTGAATATATCCGATTAGGATGAAGCACTGGCTGAAAAATTACAATCAAATAAAGTCGAGTCCACACCACTTGCTCATGTGGCTTGATACTACTATAACTTCACAATTTATATCACAAATATGCAAGTATTCGTATCTTTAAAATTCCAACGAAATATGCGTGAATCCTTTTGACCGAACAGAACCAGTTGAGCAGAAATGTAATCAATTTTAATAATGATGCTACGGCATCCACAGCATGCTTCAAGGCAATTCAATAAAATTAACAATTAATTGAAAATGCATAAACATCTTCTAGGTGATATATGTGGCGTTCGTGGAAATTTCATTTCGCTATTTTGAATACATATGGATATATACATAATGTGAGATTCTAACAGCTACAGAAAGTTATTGAAATAAGTTTTAATACATTGCAGCTTGAATAATTAAATTATTTCGAAGGAATATTTAATATTTTAAATACACAGTTTTCTTAAATAAATACTCTGGATACATTATCTTTGGAAAGAAATCATGCAAAAAACACTTTATTCAAAATGAAGTAATTGAAAGTATCTAAGGACCGGTGCTGAAGGCGCTGATTAATTTTGGTTTACAAATGAAAGCACAACTGTCACATCAAACTCAACTGAGCAAAAAATATATATTCCCGGCTTCATCCAGAGCACGAATTATTGAGCCACTTACGAAATTCCGCTTAAATAATATTACAAGCTTTAAGCATGTCTCTGCTCAACACAGTTCTTTTCCGGCTATTCATGCTCAACTGCCGTGCCGCACAGTTAAACTTTAAGTAAGAACAAAGAAAACATTTCTGAAATTCTAGAATAGCATAAATGTTCGAAACAGTAGCGCACCACATCGCATGCCACATGCCATCAAAGCAAGAAGGGCCTGCCGCAATAAGACGAAAATCAGACAAACAAATCGAAAAGCAGAGAAAGCAGGCAAAGCATCGGCGCTCAGTGTCTATCGCAGCAGTCTAAAGGAAGAGAGAAACGAGGATAAATGGCCTTACTGCTACACCAGCAGCGGCAGCTCAGCCACTCGCAGAAGACACAAGCATAAGAAGCGAGTGCAGAGCATTGCCGAAACATGTAGAAAAAAACTATAAAATAGGCGCATATATACACGGGTGTATGAGTGTGCACAGCAGACAGCCGTAACTTAATTTTCGTGATGGCAGGAATTCGCCAAGGCAGGCAGCAAACCTCCATAAAGTAGGTCGCAATTTCTTCGTCATGTTTCATAGCCGATGCCGTCTTGTATGTGGAGGCGCACAGCTCGCCATAAACGCTTTCGCTCAATCATAACAATAAAGCGTGTAATTTTTAAGCGGTTTTCCCTGCTGCCTCTCGAAGGGATTTTAAAGAATATGAACACAGCAAGGCTGTACGGCAGCCACTTTCACTCGGCGTAATTTGATTTACGGCAACTCGCATATCCTGTGAAAAATACTAGAATGTTGAATATTTGCGCTTCTCTTGCGTAAATGACCAGAATCAAGCGATTGGCTTGATACTTCCGTTCGTTAGCTTTGCGGTTTGCGGTTTATTAGTTGAGTGGTTGGCATGTTGATGTGTTGTGGGCGGGACCGTAATATTACTTCTGATTACGCATACGAGTCTCTTGCTGCCGAACAGAGCCAATTCATTAAGATTAATATGATTTCCAGGAATTTAATCGAATTTCATAAATAAGCGAATTGATTAAATGCGGATTAGGAAGATTTGCAGTCGACTGATACTTGATTAACTTTTCAATATCTTTGACTTTGCGATGCTATAACAATAAAGCTGAGGTACACTTTTGAGACTCCAAATAACTGGCCTCTCAAAACCGAATAAGACGACCCGTACTTTTCAAACTCACAATCATTAGCGGTTCGTGATCTAGTGCCCACTGGCAGACAGACAGATTTCTATAAGAAAACGTGATTGTTCAGACTTACATCAAACTGCCAACCATTACCGGCCTTACCTTGGGATCCAGTACCCACCGATCTTTAATGTTCCGGTAACTATGTACCGAGCAAGAAATATCTGACTCACTAGAGATTATTTGTGGTTCGAACCGATTTCAAGATTTTTTGAGAATTCTCAGTGTAAAACCCATATAAAATTGTATGTTAAAAGGTGTCCACCTGAATTTCAAATTTTTAATCAATCCTACTTCAATATTGGTTTCAAACTGAAGAGTTTAAGAAGCCCTGCAATTTCATATATTTTATTATTTGTTTTCTTGAAAACATTGAAATATTTCCATATGAATCAGCTGTGTGTATACCACATATCAACAACCAGTATCCAGTATCCAATTATATCATTCCCTGAATATGATTGCCGACATAATGTATTAAAAAATATTTTTAAAGTCTTAAATGTGTGTATATGTATGTACATATGTGAAGCATTGTTTATACTTATCCGTCGACTTATTGAATTCAATGGCACTCCCAAGGACATTTCACTGTTATTCCCGCATAGTTCAACAACGCAAAGAATTTTCTTTCTTTTTAATCAGTTCCTTTTCAGCGCTTTTCTTCTGTCGACCAATTTCTTGCTTTACTTCCTTCTTAGTTTAGTAAATGCTTTTAAGTTAATTAATCAGATGTCAAAATGAATGATAAGAAAATACAAAAATAAAATACTGAAAATTAATATGTCAACAAAAGCATGGGGAAATGGGAAAACAGCCATAATGAATGAAAGTGTTAAACAATGCGGAATGTGTGAAGAGTTGAAACGAAATGCCAAATGTAGGTGATTACAAAAGAATATGTGTTTCTGTGCTATATATGAGGTTTTTCTCTTTTGAATCCGAAAGTAATTTCATAATTTTCTGAAAATCAAGCCACTTTCGTTGGGAACTAAAGCTAGAACTTGGTTCCTCGCATTCACGTTTCATACTCTTTATGTCCTTTTATCCATATTCACCTAAAGATCTTTCTATTTACGAGTATGTTTTCAGCTCAAAAAAGTCACATGCAATTCGCAACTCTTGTGAAAACATTTGTCGCTCTTATGTTTGCATTGGTCCTGCCGCACACATGTGGCAACACTCGTACCTGCAAATGTGCATTTATTTGTGTGCGTCGATGCGTGCCAGCGACATTCATAGCGTCAAAGCTTTGACATTTCAGCGCGAGCGAACGCACAAGTGTGCGCGCGAATGAACAGTTGTTTTTTCGGTTTTTTTTTTTGGCAAGTTTTTGAAAAGATGAAATACTGAGCGCAAATTGAAAGAGCTAGAAATTGAAAAATTGCGAAATTGCAAAACTAAAAATGAAACTGGAAAACGGGGAAACCATGAAATGAATATAGAAATTTAAAGAAAAACAAAACAACATTTCAATAGAGTAAAAGCGCGCAAATTGTGAGAATAAAAAACTAATCAAATAAATGTACATATTCACTTTTTGAAGTAAATTGTTGGACAAAGTAGTGAGATAAAAGTGCAGAGTGATTGTTTTGAAATGATATTAGTTAGTTATGAAGAAAGTTGGCATATATAATTCTATTAGGTGATTGGTCTGTGATATGATTTTAACCGTCTACTTATGGAACGTAGGTCGCAGTGCAGACCTGAACTTACTATCTTTCTAATATTCAACTTAGTTGAGAAGCATATGGGGGGAGGGGGGTTAAACCAACTGGCTGAAATGTATGCGAAAATTTTCTATTCTCTAATGAGGGGCGTATGCTTAGCTGAAAGACAATTTTGATAGCAGTAGAGACCCGGAAATGAGCCTAGAAGCCACTTAAGTCCCTTTTTAACTTCTACACCACATCGATAATGAGGCATATGGTCGGCTTGCAAAATCAACAATCAATATAAAATATTAGGTTGGCATTTTTGTCTTTTGAATTTCGCGACTATGTATAAAGCGCTACAGAGCTCGTATCTGGCAATACTAAACATCTTTGAAAGGTCTTGACATAACCTACAAAGTGAGGCTATGAATGATTAGTTTGGATATTGCTTTCAACAGTTTTAACATGGAGTTCACTAACGCCGAAATTCGCGCTATTTTAAAGTTTTGCTTCGTTAAAGGCAAATCCGCTAGAGAAACGTTCCGGCAGATTAATGGTGTTGAAGGGATGGTGCTCTATCACTTCGAACTGCGGAGGAATGGTTTCGACGATTCTGAACGGGTGACAACGACACCATGGATAAGCCAGCAGAAGACCTGTGACGACGAATACCGATCGAATCGTGGAAAACATCGAGTTAGACCGGCTCGTGGAGATGGGAGCTAGTCACCAAACCATCTGCAGAAGACTGGATACACAAAAACGCTTGTTGTTTGGCTGCCGCATGATTTGATCCCATTTTGGAAGCGGATAGTGACTGGCGGCGTAAATGGATCACATACAAGCGAAAACAGTCGTGGTCGAAGGCCGGTGAATCGTCTCAAACAGTGGCCAAGCCGGGATTGACGGTCAGGAAGGCTTTGCTGTGTGTTTAGAAGGGAATATTCCACTATGAGTTGCTCCCATATGGACAGATGCTTAATTCTACCATCTACTGCAAACAACTGGACCGTTTGAAGCAGGCGATCAACCAGAAGCGTCCACAATTGGCCAACAGGAAGGGTGTATTCTTCCACCAGGACAACGCCAGACCACACACTTCGTAGATGACTCTTCAGAAGATACGGGAGCTCGGATGCGAGGTTTTATCGCATTCACCATATAGCCCGGATATAACACCAAATGATTACCACCTGTTCCTGTCCATGGCGAACGCCCTTGGTGGTGTAAAGTTGAACTCAAAAGAGGCTTCTGAAAAGTGGCTGTCCGAGTTCTTTGCAAATAAGGAGGTGGGCTTCTACGAGTGGGGTATTATGAAGTTGCCGTCTAGATGGAAACGGATTATCGAACGGAACGGCGCATATTTGAACTAAATCCGATCACTGCAAAAGCTTTTTATAAAGCATTGAATAAGGAGCAAAAAAAAGTAAGGGAGATATTTTGCCAATCTTAAAGTAATCATTACTTAATAAAATAATGACTGCTTGTGATTAGTTATGCCATATATAGGGTTCTAGGTGTCACAAATAATGAAAATAAAGCAACAACACATCGTTTTAATTGCACTTTATTACATTAATGTAATTACTTATGTAACCATGATATCAGATGAGCAATAAAAGCGCATCATTTAACACTAAACCAGAGTAATCAATTCAAATTGCTTGCATTTCTCGGATTAATTTGAACCCTTTAAAATCAAGGAATAAGCACTACAGAAGTTGTTATGAAAATATCTCTGCCTTAGAAAGAAACGAATTTTGTATTTTCGGAGATCTTATTGATTTCCAGCTACTATAAATGTTAGAATATTATTATTGCAGCACTAACCATATTTTCTGTTGTCTTTCCATACTAATTAAGATTAAAATAATATTCCGAAATAATTTTATATTCCACATCTGCTTTGTTTAATGCATTTAATTTGAAGAGCAAGCAGTCAAAGTTAGTTAGATTTGCTAGCAATAACAGGTATTCAAAACAGCTTTAAACTGAATGCAACTGACTCAGACTGACTTACACGAATTTCAGATAAACGAAATGCTATTGAACAACAGCCATATGCATGTAAACAAATACAGTTATTACATACAAATGTATTGTCCATCCATCAAATATGCTCAATTTATCTTAGCCGGCAAATCTGTGTATTTAATTGCATGTCACGAGTTGTTGTACAACCACAACACCACAGAGCTTATATCCACATGTAAATGCTAGCAGAGCACTGTGATTATAAACGACTTAATAATCAATATAAGTATCAAACAGACAGACATACGTACATATAGAGCGTATGCACATGTGTAATCTGAATAATGTAGTTTGTAGAGAAATTTCTCGTGACAAGCAGTTCCGGTTACAATAATGGCAATCGCTGCAAGACTTGAAGTTATGGCAAGTTCAATAATGTTCTAAGCAATATCTGCTAATGAATAAGCAATTGCCACTGATTTTCACCATGTAAAGTCGGGAGAGTGAGTGATATACTCAACTATGTATGAAGTAGTTAGGGGTAGTCAGAGACACGAAAAAATGAGAATTTTCAGCAATATGGCATTGTTATACAATGTTTTGACTTAAAGTCAAATAATAATTTCCAAAGTTATAGCTGTCTGTGTTGACCCAGTTTCAAAAAAAGGTCCTTTCGGTGAAAATTATAAGTCCTTGGAGATTCATCTAAAATTATTCGGATAAAAAAAAATAGTTTTATAAATAGATAATTCTGGGCCTAAACCAAACGTTTTTTTTAATTAACAAAATGGCGTCCTCAGGAAATTTTTTCCTAGATTTTGGGGAAAAAATCAAAATAGTTTTTTTATGGTCTTAAAAAATCGAAATTTTTTTTTGAAAAAAAATTTTTGGTTCAGGCCTGAGTTTATTATGCAGATTATAGAAATTTCATTAAAATATACCGAGCGGTTTTCGAGTTACAGTTGTCAATAGTTCAAAAAAACATAGTTTTGAGAAAAACGCATTTAAAGTTTGACACTAGCGTGTTGGAGTGCCCGAGCGCTCGTTATTATTTGTCGAATAACTCTAAAAACAATTATCGGATAAACTTCCAATTTTCAGAGTATATTTTTATTTAATTACACTTAACGAAAATTCAAAAAAAATGATTTTTTGCAAATCCTGACTACCCCTAACACCTTAAGTGAGAGATTTAAGTTTTTTTATATTTTAATTTAAATTGTATAAATTTTGTGAAAAAACATTAATTGAAATTATCGATTGGCAAATCGCTACAACAATTATAATTAATACGCTTTAAATACTCAAGTAATTACTTGTCTAACTAACCAATTACTCGTATATGTTGTAATTAAATTCGTTAATCATCAGATATAATATAACAAATTGCGTTTGTCTTTTGTGAAATTTTTCAAATTGATTGCGAAATAATCAGCACATCAACAAGTCAATTTGCATTTATGTAATTGTATATATGTAAATATACATTTTTATTTAATCCAATTATGGAATTTAATCTGTAAATATGTATGTAAGTGTTGGGCGAGGAATGCATTTGATATGTTTCCAACCGTTTTCCATTTCTATTAACATTTGTCACTAATCAACTCGTCAAATTATTTGCACTTACTCGTATGTATAACTGTGTCTTTTCTGTGCATATTTAATTACAAATGAGTGCGTGTGAGTGTGTCTGTGTGTGTGACAGGTGAAATTAATAATGGAAATTTATTGTCGCACCTAAGTGCGCTCAACCACACACACACACACACCTACGCATATGCAACATTTTACAAATAATTTGCATTACTGGAATATGACGCCATTTACTTGCAAATGTGAAATTCTAATTCCATGCTAAATTATAATAAATAAGATACATCATCAGGTGAGATTATGCACACACTTGTTGGCCATAAATTCAAACGCACCAATATTGGTGTGGTGGCTGTCAGCTAATTTAAGTAGAATTAATTGATGCAATATATGGTAATCGATGCACAATGAATGTCTGGTATCAAATAGCTTTCAAAATGCTGATGAAATTATAATATGCATATTTTACAAGTAAAATGTCAAATAAAATCAAAAGAATGCTGCAATTGACCAGCTATTTTCTAGAAATGTGGCAAATTTTAAACTTAAAAGAAAAATGTCATGCAATTTAATGCAAAAATTTCTTAGTATTTGGCTAAAAAGTAAAAGCAATTGTTTGTCTAAAAATCGGTTAAATGTATGCCAAAGACCTAATTAAATTGTCATAGCTGTATTATACGAAAAATAAATTGCTTTGAAACACATATCGACATATGTCTGAAAAATAACTAAATGTCTATATAATTGTTTGTATGTAGTTGTGTAGTTGTGTAGTAAATAGAAAAATGCGAATTTTGCATAACTTACAAATGCATTTGTCAGCAGATTAAGCAATATTTTAAAATATCAGTTAGCCTAAGCACGGATATATTTTATTTATATATGTATATACACAGCATAACTCCACATAATATGCACACACTCTTATATATACACATAAGTTGACACAAGCACAAATGTGCCCAGACCAATGTCAATTGTGCTGTGGTTTCATGCGAGTAGTGAAAAGCGTTCAAACTGTCATTGCAAACGTATTTGCCATAATTGAATTTATTTTATTTATTTAAATAAAGCGAAACACCTGCCGTTGCAAATAGAACGGTGAATGCGTTGAAGCGTACATAAATGCATATATACACAAACACACACACTCATGTATATACACCCACACTCACACTAGTGCAACAGTTATTGGAGTGAAATTCCTATTTATGCATAAATTACTAATGCAAATAATTAATATAAATATTTCATTATTATTTGCGCTTATCACTGATAATAAATAATTTGCGGTAGAATAGATAATTCATCGTTATTTCTAAATGAATATTGACAGTGTCAGTAAAAGGTTAGCAGCCAAAAAAATAATAATAGCACAAAAATGCTGCGCGCATTACCCAGCATGCAATTCTAAAATAATATTTATAAAAGTAATACCGTTATTATAATAAGAACAAGAAACGTTAACTTCGGCTTAACCGAAACTAATATACCCTTCACAGATGCATTTCTTTTAGTAACTATGTGTTTAAGCAAATCTAAAGACGTAAGAAAAAGTAAGTAAAAAAAAAAGAAAACATTTTACTAATTTTTTTTAGCCGGGTTGTTTGCTAGAAACATTAAGGTTATTTACAAATGAGAAAGTTTCTCATACAAGCATTTGCTCTTTCAGTTTGTACGCCAGCTATATGCTATAGTTAACCGATCTGAACAATTTCTTCTGAGATTAAATTATTTCTATGAACAACAATCCATGTAAAATTTCGTGAAGATACCACGTGAAATGGGAAAATTTTCCATACAAACCATTGATTCGGTTTGTATGGCAGCTATATGCTATAGTGCACCGATCTGAACAATTTTTTCGGAGATTAAATTATTTCTATGAACAATAACTCACACCAAATTCCATGAAGATATGTAGTAAAATGCGGAAGTTTTCCATACAAGCCCTTGATTCCGATCGTTCAGTTTGTATGGCAGCTATATGATATAGTGGTCCGATATCGGCAGTTCCGACAAATGAGCAACTTCTTGAAGAGAAAATAACATCTGCAAAATTTCAAAACGATATCTAAAAAACTGAAGGACTAGTTCGTATATATACAGACAGACAGACGGACATGGCTAAATCGACTCAGTTCAACATACTGATCATTTATATATATATTTTATAGGGCCTCCGGCGCTTCCTTCTGGGTGTTAAAAACTTCGTAACAAACTTAATATACCCTGTTCAGGGTATAAAAATACTTTGAACTTCGTAATCACTACATGCTTTGGTAATTTATGCCGTTGCTAGTGATAAGTAATTTACTTGTCTATTAAACAAATTTTATAAATTATTTTTGTGTTGCTACCTATATTTTCCAATTTAGTCATTTTAGTTATAAAAAAATTCATAAATATTTTAATTGCATATTTGTTTTTTTGTATTTTAAACTCTTATTTGTTCATTAACGGAGTATTTCAGCAATTAGTCTAGTTGAGTTGGGCTTGGTAATGCTTTGCATATTTTATAAAAATATTTATTATCGTTTAGTGTTCAACTACATATGTGCAAACAGTAAATTTTTCAAATTTTTTTGCAAATCTACGACCCACACTTTCGAAAAATTTCAAAATAAATACTGAGTTAGAACTACTTTTATTTATATTTCTACCAATTGTTGTTGTTGTTGTTTACAAATGTGCACATACAAACACACATATACAGATATATAGTATACATATTTTTGCATGTAACGGCGCTTTGTGTTCTGCACAATGTCTATTTAAAATTTGTATTGTTCGAGAACTGTGAATTTTTACATTTATTACTTGCTGTGCACACCCACACATACAAGCAAATAAACATAACGGCATATAAAAATCATATTTTCTAGATATTTTTGAAATTTACAGTTGCTAAATAATGGCTAGCTAAGCAGAAATTTATGATGCTTGTACGCACACAAGCACAAAGCAAAACAAAACAAAATAGAAATATGAAAAACAATTCATTTTTTGTAATTTTTGATTGCCATTACGTCTTTGCTTTATTTATTATGCAACTTTTAGGGCAGCAAATAGTGAAAGAATGCTCGCAAACAATTGCATGGAAAATGCAATATTTAGAAATTAATTAAAATAAAAATCTATTAACTTTTTTCCTTCGAATGGACAAAGTGTTTTGTTGCCTTTTTTATGTAGTCAAAACTTGAAGTATTCAAATATTGAATTTCAACATTTTCTTAATAAATAAAAATATTGCAAACAGTATTTGATTAGACTCAAACATCTTGAAAGTATTTCAATTTCTTCTATTTCGGCAATTTTTGCTTACAATACTGTTATAAGGGCATGTGAAGATTTGTGAACCCAGCCGTAGGCCGTAACCGTTGTAGTTTAAGGGTAAGAGGAGTGTCGGACTTCAACTCGAACCAGTTTACGGCCAACAAATATACAGTTGCCAATCTTCGTGCAAATACTGCTATAAAAATCAATTTTACGTTTATATTCGACTTGAAAACTTGCAAGTCCCTGTATCTTTCAGAAATCAAATCACTAACAAATCACTAAAATTATTCGATTAACCTGAAAACCGATTATTCGAATATCCGGTTTGTAACCGTTCGTACGAATATTAACCGGTTACTAAAAGGATATCCCACAATATGTGCCAATTACCGTGGATAAGCCTCTTAAATATCGCATATAAGGTTCTATCTGGCGTACTGTGTGAAAGACTAAAGCCCACCGTCAGCAAACAGATTGGACCTTATCAGTGTGGCTTTAGACCTGGAAAATCCACAACTGACCAGATATTCACCATTCCCCAAATCCTGGAGAAGATCCGTAAAAAGAGGACGACACACACCACCTTTTTGCCGATTTTAAAGCTGCTTTGGACAGCACGAAAAGGAGCTGCCTTTACCGCGCGATGTCTGAATTTGGTATCCCCGCAAAACTAATACGGCTGTGTAAGTTAACGTTGAGCAACACCAAAAGCTCCGTCATGATTGGGAAGGACCTCTCCTCTACTTTGGACTGAGTAGGCAATTGAAAAGTAAAGTCCTCTCGTGACGAACCAAAATCAAACTTTACAAGTCGCTTATCATTCCCGTCTTCCTTTATGGTGCAGAAGCTTGGACAACATCAGACCATGATCATGTCAACATCAGATGAGACGACACTAGGAGTTTTCGAAAGGAAAATTTTGCGCAAGATGTATGATCCTCAGAACATTGGCAACGACGACATTGACATAGTTCAGCGAATAAAAAGACAAAGACGGCTACTCTGGCTAGGTCATGTTTTTCCGAATGGACGAAAACACTCCAGCTCTGAAAGTGATTGATGCAGTACCCGCCGGAGGAAGCCGAGGAAGGGGAAGGCCTCCACTCCGTTGGAGGGACCAAGTGGAGAGCGACCTGGTTACACTTGGGATCTCCAACTGGCGCCGAACTGCAAAGGAAAGAGAGGAGTGGCGCGCTATCATCGATTCGGCTATAACCGGCTAAACGGTTCAACGCCAATCACATACATACTATTCGATTAGCCGCAATGTTACGACTATTGAAATCCAAACAACTTTTGATTTTTTAAAGTTTCCGCATTCCAGCCACTTTATCAGAATCAGAGAGGACGTTCTTCATTGCTGGCAACATTGTGACACCACGTAGAAGCTGCTTGCAACCAACAAATGTTAACCTATTAACTTTCTTATATCAAAATAGACGTTTTATGAAAAATACTGATTTAATACGTTAGCCTAGTTGACATGGTTGAAAACTATTTTGTCATTACTTAATGGTTCCCGTGAAATCATTGTTATTTTTTTGTATTTTAAAGCAAGTTTTTTGTTAGATTTTATGTTTAACTTGTTTCCATAAAAATAAGAAAATTAATGAACTTGCACTATTCGAATATTCAGCAACGAACGGTTAGCCAACTAGTCGAAAATTAGCGGTTAATCGAATAATCGATGACTGACGACTATCTGAATACTGCAAACCGAATATTATTGTTCGAATAATGTCCTATTCGAATATCAAGAGCTCTACTACACAACTTACTATATAGAATAAAAATCATATTTTTCATATAGTAAAAAATTTGAAGCGGAGAGCAGCAGCGAAAACCAAAAAAAAAGTTAAAATATATTTTAAATATAATTTCGACTCAAACAACGTGTGAGGTTGTCGTTACGTTCCGATCCAGAAGTGGATTAATATAGATATAAATTATTATTGATTAAACTTTGCTTCGCTTCCTTAAGCTGTCAGTTTCAATTACAAACTAAACGATATTCACGAAAAGCTTTCAAAGTCGATAAAGTTTTCTCGGTGATTTCAGTCAAATCAGTCCGCAGAGAATTGTAATTCCCTCGCACGATACTTTATAGCCATATCCGAGTTTCAGCGTTATGCAAGTATATGGGCATTTTAAAAAATAATTTTTGCGCTTCCATTACTAAAAAGAGTCTTTATGGAATTAAGATATTCGAGAAAAAATCACACACCCCTCGAAAATAAGACGACAGCGGCACAAGTCAAAATCGCTCGCAGCAACACAGGAGAGCAACGCAAAATGCGGCCGATGTTTGTGACAGTTAAAAGCTAAAGTAATTGCTACAAAGCACGTTATAATAACAACACGCACACATAAAAAACATAAAAATTACGAAGCTCACAACAAAAAAACGAAAACGAAACGAGAAATTGAAACAAAAAACGCGACTAAACCAAACTACACAAAAACAGCTCAAGCTAAGTGCTACAGTAAACATGTTGATAGACAGCACATGTGGCGTGGACGCAGGGGTGTGTGAAGAGTGGAGGGGGGATGGCAAAAAAATTGTAGCGCGCCATGTTGCAACATAAAAAGTTTTAATTGTTGAGTGGACAGCGGGCAACAGCCAACTTTTTCCGCCAAAGTCCCGTTTAGTTGGAAAAAGTGAGCTACCAAAAATTCATGGGGCGTGGCTGGTGTGTGCCCTCCGCCCACAAAGTGTTTGGCAGCCAAACGCCAAAACAAAGCAAACAACTTTATTTTGATGGGTTAGTCAAATGGCTGTTTAGGGCGGCGGCAAGGGCGGCGCCTCCGCTGTGTTTTGTGCTGCTCGGCGAAACTTTAAAAAGCAATTGACAGCGAAAATAATGGCCGGCAGTGAGCTTGTTAGCCAGCGTGCTGCTACTCCGAAAGCGCAGCAATTTTTTCCCAATGCTGCCTTTATTGAGCTTTTCACTTTTTATTACCGCCCGCCTGTACGCACAGCGCTCGTACAAGTTTATCGCAAAACATACTGAGTTTTTAAAACTTCGCTTTAATTTCAGATATTTGCGTGCTAATTTGTATTTTATTTAAATGTTTGCATTTTACTTGGAAACTTCAGTTCTTCATTTAACGGATTTTGCTTAAGTTTTCCCAACTGCAGCAACTGCGGTGCTTTATAAATTTATAGAACTCACAGTAAAACTCTTCTTGAAACTAAAAAAACTTAACAATAACGCTAAAGCTCCAAC
Organism: Zeugodacus cucurbitae; assembly: GCF_028554725.1. Taxonomy (NCBI): domain Eukaryota; kingdom Metazoa; phylum Arthropoda; class Insecta; order Diptera; family Tephritidae; genus Zeugodacus; species Zeugodacus cucurbitae. Next base: position 78,263,769 of record NC_071668.1, on the reverse strand, counting down.
GAAGTGCTTAAAAAGCTCTTGATGGTTAACGATCAGAGATAATTATGCTTGCAAAGCAATTATTTTTTACTGAACTAAAATCAAATATTAATTGAAAAAAACATTTTTGAAATAAAAGCTCCAAGGAGCGCAATAAATGCTAAATCTCTATAACAAATCGTACGCAACTTGTGTGAAATCACCGCTGAAAGATTATGTGACCCGAAACGACTCGCTGCTAAATTTCTAATAATATCGAACGTGTGCAAATATTCAGATAATTCTCGGATTCATCTCAATCGGTTTGGCTTCTGCAATTTCGGGTTCAAAATAGTTAAAGCGAAATTCATGAGATTGACAAATTTGCATTTATTTGCGGTTTCATTGAATTAGATATTTGGCATTCCTGGCAAATTCCCAGTTTGCGTTGTCAAACGAATCAGATTGTAATATAAACGTAATTTGTGGCAGCACGTGAGGACACTTACTACCGTGCAACAAGCAAATACCGTTAGGGCTGCAACAGCAAGCGATAGAGAAGGGCAGAAGAGAGGCGGCGGCAGTTGGAAAAGGTGAAAATAAGAAGTGAAATTGTAATTTTTCTAAAAAAAGCAATAAGCAGTAAAAGTGTTGAAAGTCGGGATGCAAAGGATAATGAAATGTGACCATAACAGCCAACGTGCCGCGACTCGGCAAAACGGTAAAGCAGTACTCACAGGTATTCAAAGTGGTACACTCTCATGCTGTATGATCTAGTTTCGACAAGCTGTCAAGGCGCAGGGCTTGTAACTGTTGCTGGCGCTGGCATAGTTGCTGGTCACGTCGGACGCATATCTGCATCGGTTGTAGGAGTTGGCGTGCAGCGCCGCCATGACCTTCATACAGCGGATTCACTCAAGTTCCGTCGAGAGACAGTGTGTTAGTGTGTGTGTCCGTGTGTTTGCTTTACATGCTTGCGTGCGTCACGTGGGCAGGGCAATTACGCTGCTGCTGGGTGTACAATATAATATGTTGGGGGCATTCCTATTGTGCTCACCCTGAATCTTGCGCGCATCATTTGCATAAATTGTCATTTGGTGTGAATTTGCAAAAATTTCATTTTCAATTCAACGCGATGGAAACAGTTACACAAATAAGTTGTATTTACACAAAGTAAACTGAATTTGTTGTAGCAAGGTGTAATTGTGAGAGGGTATACCTTTCAACGCGCTTCACAACATAAATTTCAATAAAAATAACCGAAAGCTGGGCATGTGTATGTAATCGTTTTCATTTTCCACTGTGATAAAAGAGATAATGTATTTATATATACTTGTTAAACTGATCTCATATTCACGCATGTGATTTGGGTCTAAATTTATCTCGCTTCATAATACATTTACACTCCATCATAATCCCTTTTACCCACACGAATATGCTAATATAAATTGTTTATTACTCTTTTGATCGATGTACGCCGATGCAACTTCATTTTATTCGCCACCCTCGTTTGCATAAATATAATTTCCACTCAAAAATGCTGTAAATTATACACAAAATTTCAAAATTATTTTTTTGTTTACAGCAAAGCGAACTGGAGTATTCCGAAAATCTTAAAGAAATTTAAAATAATTTTTGGAACTCCCAACAGCTTAATAATTTTTAAAAAATATTTTTTTAACTCTTATTTCTGTAAAGAGTTTGATATTAGATTTATAAGAATCTAAAGAACTTCTAATATCAACAAATACCGACATCTAAATTTAAACAGCTTGCGCTTCAAGCTTCTATCAACCGCAGCCAAAACTCCATTTTCACCATCACTTTAACAAATGCTACGAAATTTATTCACTTCTAGTTATTGCTTTTGTGCGGACCTCGTTAAGTTTAGCCAGACACACAAGGGTTAAACGCAACAGCATGTTTCGGTTTCTGGTTTCTGGTTTCTATTAAAGCTCCCGCCATCAATTCAGCTGAAATCTTTATTGCAATTGACAGCTGTTGATGGATACTTGCCACAACTGTTTTTGAAGCTGTTTATTGTCGCTTATGGCTAAACATCATTTACATGCATTATACCCAGTCCCAGCGGAAGGATTCAATCCAGTCGAAGGAGGAGGAAGGAGAGTAGCAGCAGCAGGTCGCTTTATGATGTTTAAACTTATGTGCATACATTAAAATAAGCAATGAAAAATGAAATAAGCAGCTGCTGAACCCTTTTTTTCGTGACCTTAACGGGTGTTTTTCTTTACAGTTTACTGTAAATTCTAAATAAAGCGCACTCGCATAAACATTCATTTGGGAATATATCAAATTGTTAAGTGCTCATAAACGCTGCTCATACAACCCACATGAAAGCCAACAATCAAAATATTACTCACACTTGCTTAAGTGCGGACTACAGCACTCACACACACATACACACACATACACACACATGCACATTAATATGAGTACTTATACAATTGTGTTGGTGAGTGTGTGGAGAATATGAAAAGTGAATCTGGGCAGTGCGCCTTTGTACGCCTGTCAGCCTGCGAAAAGGTTCAGTCGACCTGTTGGCCACAGTTGACCCATTGGCGCTTCATCAAGCGCACCAACACACAAGCACACACACACAGCCGTCCGGCGTCCAGGCGACCAACTCTGTTCATCCATTTTGCTAAATTTCTATGCTCAAAGTGGCCTGCATATGACGGCAGGCAGTATCCTTGTGCTTTGTATGCATGTGTGTGTACGTGTTCGTGCACTTGTTTGCCCAGGGTTCGAATGTCAAAAGCGACATTTATGCTTGTCCGGCATGCATGTTGTGGTTTAAAGGATTTATCGTCGGCCCGCCAAGGGCGCTATTATGTACATATGTAAATTTGTGCATGTGTGCATGTGTGCTGATGTGTTTATGTCATGTGTGCGTTAGTGTTTTGCTATCTAATAGCCTTTAAGCCCGAGTGCTGTATCAAAAGCACATCAAAACATTTAAAGCTCAACCTCGATCAACAGTGCCTTTTTTCGCTTTCACCACCAAATGCATGCAAATTTGTATTTGTAAGCGTGTGACAGACGCTCTTTCACCTTTAGAATTTTATTATTCGCTTTTGTGTTCACATTTAAAATCCCTTTATTTTGCTGATTCGAACGTGCGCTGAAATCTCATAATTTCATTATTGGATAGAGAGTTTAATTTTTTTGCTGCTTTGGTGTTGGTTTTTGTATCTTATCGAGATTTTTCCACAAATTACATTAAACTCTAATTTATGCATGACACAAATGACAGGTATCACTAACCATTTTTTATTCATTTTCTTTTTTACTTTATTAAAAACAATTTATTTTTTTTTATATTTTTTATGAGTTTTAAATTTTAAAGTCTTGTATCCAATTTAAATTGACTATTATTCCTTCTTGGACTTGGCTCCCACATCACTGTTGATAGTCATAACTTCGAAGTTGTAGATAACTTCGTATACCTGGTAACCAGTATTAACAACACCAACAATGTCAGCCTCGAAATCCAGTGCAGAATCACTCTTGCCAACAGGTGCTACTTTGGACTGAGTAGGCAATTGAAAAGTAAAGTCCTCTCGTGACGAACCAAAATCAAACTCTACAAGTCCCTCATCTTTTCCGTCCTCTTTTATGGTGCAGATGCGTGGACGATGTCAACATCCGATGAGACGCCACTAGGAGTTTTAGAGAGAAAGGTTTTGCGCAAGATTTACGGACCTCAGAACTTTGGCAACGGCGAATACCGCAGACGATGGAACGATGAGCTGTACGAGTTATACGACGACATTGACATAGTTCAGCGAATAAAAAGACAGCGGCTACGTTGGCTAGGTCATGTTGTCCGAATGGACGAAAACACTCCAGCTCTGAAAGTGTTCGATGCAGTACCCGCCGGAGGAAGCCGAGGAAGAGGAAGGCCTCCACTCCGTTGGAGGGACCAGGTGGAGAGCGACCTGGTTAGACTTGAAATCTCCAACTGGCGCCGAACTGCGAAGGAAAGAGAGGAGTGGCGCGCTCTCATCGATTCGGCTATAACCGGCTAAACGGTTGAACGCCAATCACATACATACATTATTTATGTCACTACCTTCAAAAAGTCTATATCTATATAAAGTTGCTGAAAATGTTAACTATTCGATGCAATCAGATATATAAACAAGTCCACCTCTAAGCAACATCATCTATCCATCTTTACTGACCGTCATATATCGAATAAGAGAGCACCAAAACTTTGAGGTTTGACATCAAGCACCTCATATTCGTGCTTGATGTCAAGCCTCAAAGTTTTGTGTTTTTATTAGCACATTTACTTGCTAAACAAGCTGAGAAGAAGGAAACATTTTGGGCAAAATTCGCGACAGCGCGAGTAAAATTCAGGAAATACGGAGAGAACTACAACAACCAACAATCAAGAAAAACTGAGTGCTGTAATAAAATATTATATAAAGTGAATTTCGCATGCATTTGATTAAAAGACATTTTCGCGGATAGACATTTGTTTCACGCACAATCGCGAGGGGGGCGTGTGTCGCATACACTAGGAAATGGCACATTTTTTATAGAAGAAGACAATGAAAAATTCGGCATATTTGGTGGTGGCGCCCACGCTGCGGTGGCGCGCTGCCGGAACGATAAAGAAAAACGTTCGCGATGCATATGAATTTAATATAACTGTTCATTTTGCGTTACATGGAATAAAGTAAATAAAGTAATAAAAACAATTGTCAGGAAAGTGGAAAGTGCGGTAGCATTTCGAAATCAAGAAAATGAAAATAAATGCAATCAAAGGAATGTACTCGTATGTGTGCTGGGAAACATGATCATAAATGGCAGCGCTACGTGTAGACACTGAAGGTAAGCGAGCCAAATGCACGCTCAACGAGGTTTCCGCATTTTCCAACTGCCACAGCCACCCGCCGTGATTGAAATGGAAGAAACATTTCAACGTCAAACATGGCAAGCCAAAGCTCTTACTGCTTTCACATTTGCGTATTGAAATGAAGAATACTTGCTGTGAATTGCTACCGCTTTGAATAACGGTAGTTCTGTGTGAACACAACGGGTATTCATTATTTTTGCTCATCACTAAATGGAGTAATAAAACTGTATTTAAGTATGCCGGTTGAAATGTTACCGAGAAATTTTTGGTTGCATACCTTTTGTAGCTGTGGCTGCGTAACGGGAAATATTAATTATTATTGCAAATATATTAATTTCTGCGGAATAGCATAGCACTGGCCTCTTTCCCAAAACAGCTCCCAATCAACAATATACATTTATGAGAAATATTGATTACAGAGAAATTTTCATTACAATTCCGTAATTAAATTTTTGTCAACAGCATACAGATGTGAGTTATGTGAGTAATAAGCAAGAAAATAATTTTTCGCTTTTGAAGAGTTGCGTTAAAATTCAGATGTCTGTTTCCGGACCTCTCAGTCTTATAACTTGCGAGTGTATTTGAATAAATAAATAGGAAAAAAAAATACTTTCTCATAAGTTGAATTATCATCGGTTTGTTCGAGATGAGTCAGCTAATACTGTTAACGCCTTGTAGCGATGATGCCATGATGTCATCGAATCGGTTTACTTTATTAACTTCCTTTGTTGATTTGCCACAGCTGTCAGAATCTGTGGCATCAACCCTGCAACTTCAATTGATTCTTTGAGAATCGCCCTCGTCTCTTCAACACTCCCTTGTGTTGTGCTTGTGACTAATGCAAAACATATTTATGGTATTTATGTCATTGATTTATGGTTTTGTTATGCCCCGAGGCGAGTTGTGTGCAAGCTCTTCACAAGCCAATACTATAACATTTCATAAAAGAAAATAATACGCAAAGACAAATACATCATCTTCAAATAAAATTACGCACAAAGGGAAGAAGCATCAGCCACATACAAGCGATGAGGGTGACTCACTGTACAAACGGACAATCATAAGCTGACCAAACGTTCTTTAAAAAAATCACTGTATAGTATTTAAAAGTTTCTTAGAGAAGTGAAGGGGGATTTTTTTGCACAAAGATTTGATTTTAATATTTTCGCATTTCACTGGGCTGAGAAGATTGCAAAAATTGCTCTTTGCTTTCGCTTGCAATTTATTTCCATATTTTTATGATACGCTTCATTGCACAAATTTCACCTGCCGGTAAGTAAAAACATGCAGAGAGTGAGAGAGCGAACAAAGTTTGAAAGTAAACATCAAATATATCAGCGCATTAAAATTTAACTTTAAATAGCTTCAAAAGCAATCACTGTAAATTGAGGTTTCGTAATGTTCTAAATTTACAACACATCAAATCAGCCTCTACAATTAGGGAACCCTCAATGTTGTTTCCAAATTAATGTCAAAACTACCGCTAACAAAGTCATAAAACCCTCGCAGTAAGTCCAGCCATACTAATTGGAATGAGTCTGTACGTTCCCGATTGACAATCGTATATAACAACATTATCTCTTGTTCCGGTTCTGCCCTCGATCTGTTTGTCAAACAACACGACGGCCCGTCCATCTCCTAACAAATAACTGACACATGACCGCAATAAAATTAGCACAAAACTACGAACATTCAGTAACGACACATAAAAGCCCACTGCCAAATATTGACCAATGCACTTTGAATTCAATGAAATACAGTTCCAATACTTAAAGCATGAAATGTCTGACGTGTAATGTACTGGAAGAAACGCACAAAGGCCACTTTTTCGCCGCCTCCTGCCTACTACTCATATGAGACAGTGATTTGGTGGTGGTGAGTGTGTAACGGAGGAGGACATAAAAATAGACAGCCACAACTTCAATAAAATGTAACTACTTCGAGAGCGGTTAACATTCCCATATTTACGCAATCTACATGTGTAGTAGTAGTGTGTCTGCTTCCACCCTCGCAGTTGTTTCATGTGGGATAGACAAAGAATGCCTGAGTGTGTCATCTTATTGATCTCATTGAACCGGAGTGGCAGTGAAAACAATGTGCGAGGGTGGCTGTGTTTTTACTGAAGCAATCCGAGTAGAAAAAAGTGACTCTTGATTTGTCAATTTACTGATTTATGGTTTCCATGCTACATCATCAGTTAATTTACAGCATGAGCTCGCCGTGGGTGAAACCTTCTCATATGCTTCCACACAGCAAATGATGAGTTACATCAAACAGTGCACAACTGGTCTTAAGCTAATACAAAGCGGAGGAGAAGTAGTTCCGAATTTTTATAAAAATTTCATAAAATGGATGGTAGGATCCATTAATGTTTCTACATTTATATAACTTAAAATGTGCTTTTACTTTTAACCTCTTATTCACCTTAATTGTTAACTCAATGAACACTGAAATGGTCGAAAACTAGAATGTAGCTAGTGAGTTTAGAGTTAGGTATGAAACTTCTCCCATATTTCTCCTTTGTCAATATGTAGTATACTGATACTAGGTTTAATCACTTAATCCGTCTTGATTATTGAAGTATACTTCCTTAAGATATTGAAAATGAAACCTGCTAGAAATAGTGGATTTACACGCAGTTTACGTTTTCATATATATTTTAATATGTTTTATTGAATATTTAAAGAAATGATTATTAACAAGTAAGGAAAGGCTAAGCTCGGGTGCGACCGAACATTTTAAACTCTCGCATTTATTGATGTGATATTTTTAAGATAACACACAATTTGACCCATATATTCGGCATAAAGTTTAATAGAATAATGAAAATCATCACATATGGTATATGAGGACTGATGTAATTCCTAAACCGATTTCACTCATTTTCCCCACCAAACTAGACTATATCCAAAACTATATGCTCACTTAATTTTGCTAAGATATCTCACATATTAACCGATATATGCGGAATAAAGCCCGCACATAATTAGGTATATGGGAGCTAGGGGAAGTTTAGATCCGATTTTAATAATTTTTGGAACAGAGACACACAATTAGGAGAAAAAAATCCTCTGAATTAAATTAAAATATCTAAAAGATTTGCCACTATTTTCGGTGAAAAATTTGCCTGAGGCACTGAGTTCTTTATGTAGGTATCCAGGGCCTTGAAAAGTTATAGTCCGATTTCGAAAATTTTTCCATAAGTGAAGCCACAGATGACAATATTTGTGTAAAGTTTTATTCCGCTATCTTCATCGGTTCATTATGCATATATTATAAAGTGAACGAATCAGATGGAATTCAAAATTGAGTTATATGGAAAGTTGGCGTGCTTGTGAACTGATTTCACCCATTTTTCATCCGTGTTGTCAGGGTGTCAATAATATATTATATACCGAATTTCATTGAAATCGGTCGAGTAGTTCCTGAGATATGGTTTTTGAGCCATAAGTGGGTGACGCAACGCATTTTCCATTTTGTAAAAAAATCTGAGTACAGCTTCCATCTGTCATTTCTTATGTAAAATTTAGTGTTTCTGACGTTTTTTGTTAGTGAGTTAACTTACTTTTAGTCATTTTCAACCTAACCTTTGTATGGGAGGTGGGCGTGGTTATTTTCCGATTTCTTTCATTTTTGGACTGTATAAGTAAATGGCTAACAGAAATGACAGCAGAAAGTTTGGTTTACACCGTTTTTTTGGTTTGCAAGATATATACAATTTGGGATTTTGAATGCTCTCGTCATCCTGATCATTTATCTCTTTTATTTCTGGGTGATAAAAACAACCGTTGTGTGAACAAAACTATAATACTCTGTGCAACATGTTGCGAGAGTATAAAAATTATACCGCTTCATTACGATAAGAAATATATACTCAACACTTTTTGACCCACACCTTGACCTCTTCAATAAGTACTGTAAATCCATAGCCTTTACTACTAAAGCTACTAGGACAGTAAATAAATATATTTCCTTAAATAACTCATACATTTTTGCCTGTATCTTTTGGTATTTTCTTACAAGAAATACCCGTTATTCCATATACATATATATATACTATATTTATGCTACATTACACTACAAAAGGAGCAACATCAAAGCACTGCCGAAGAAATGAAATCGTACAAGAGTACACGTGTAATGTTGCAACATTTTTCACAGTACGGAACAATTTCTTTAATACCGTAATTGTTGCATCCAAAGTGGAAGCATTTCTGCCAGCATATTCTACCGTATTTTCTTTGATTTGAATTTTATTTGCTCAATAGAAATATAAATACATACATACATAGAGAGAGACTAGAGCTGTGTCCTTGTGCGTGTTTTGTGCTTGCAACAAAGTGTGGCACTACAAAAGTTTAGTTCAAGTGGGCACTTGAGTCAGCATCTAAGTGAGCCATTTCGGGCCATAAGTTCAAATAACTACATTCCAGAGTGTGCTCGTAGAAGAAACAAAAGGCAAGCAAGCAAAAGGTATAGGTGGCTGCTGTAGAAACAAAGCCGAAGCAGTGAGTTTAAGCTTTCATATAAATATTTTAAGAGCTTGCTCACACACACACTTATATAACACTTGCAAAAGCATAGTATGCTAAGGTGGCTCAGTTATAACTAAAGTGTAGCTGCTTATATCGATTTTCAACAATCATTTTGCTTCCCTGCTCGGAAATGCTTACACAAATGATGCATGCAACCAGCTTTCGCTAGTTGAATTGCTGCGAATCTGAAGATGCATAGATTTGTATGTGTTTTATTACATTGTATCTCGTTGGCGCAAAAATCGATTCGATGGGGGTTTTATCGCTCATTTTGCATACCACATACAAGAACTTACAAGCGCAAGCTCTGATATACAATCAGGAGCAATAGGCAGTAGAAAACACATCCCTCATAACGTTACATCGTGAAGCGCTTTTAACCGGAGCAGTCTCTAAGTTCAACTGATTTTGACAATAACATAAATGTGCTCTAAAACCTCATGTCAACGTTAATGGGAAGCCATCACATTTACCAAATTAAACTAATTTGAAAAGCATTTTTAATTTGTATAAGTCACTGAGAAGTGCTCACTAAGTAGTTTCAAGTGTAAACTTATGTTTATTAATTTTAAAAATTCGGAAATGCTTTTTAGCACTACATTTTCATTGTTTCACTCAGTTTGGTTAAATTTGCAAGAAATTTATAAATTTGTTTTTTTTTATTAATTATGATGAACAAAAACGGTTGATTTTAAATGCGAATTTTACGCTTTCGGAACAGGGAACCAATTCGGCGTATATTGTTTGTGAATTTTCCAGCGAAATTTGCTTCATTTAAGCCTGAATAAAACCAATGCTGGTTGACACCACACGCTGACTCAATTAAATTCGAATATTCGCTGTGATTGCGGCTATTGTTCGGTTTGTTTATACGTCGCTTTTATTATGCCTATTGGAAACTATTTGCATCACTTCATGCAGTTCACCACTTAAAATGCAGTTTAATTTGAATATTAAATATCAATCGGAACTTGTTTGTAAATAAATGAAAGGAATTAATTGTAAAAGGATTTACCAAAAGGACCACAAAATTTATTTAAATTACTTCATAAAAAGATTTTTTTTTATTACAATGCTGCTCCACTATGCGCTCAGAGGCTAGAACCCATTTGGGAATTAATGAACAACAATAAGTGGCACTATTTACACAATCTTTAAGGAATGCAACTTGCTTCCAGCGAAATGCAAAGCAAACTTCAAAATGTTGTAAGAACGCTGTTGCACACCTACCTCACGAAGAAAGGATTCATTCAGGAAGTAATAGCCGTGGCACGCGACTTGACGTACTCATTGTATTCACGGCAGTTTCAAACACATCACTTGCACGTGTGTGTGTGTGTGTGCACAAATTAATCGAAATCGGATTTAGTGGCATGCAATTTAATTTCGACAGCGCATTTACAAAATAAACACGCATCGTGCTGCCCGAAAGCACCAAGCGAATGACCTTTTAAATTTATGAGGACAGAACATGACCCGAGGTGTTTGAAAACATGAGTAAAATTAAAAAGTTAAGTGATAATTTAGGATTAAGATTTTTGTTAGTGTACTTCAAAGCGTAGAAACGGGCAAAAAGTTGCTTTAAAGAAAATACACGCGTAAGTGCTGGGAGAACCCGTCCAATGGAGTACAAAGTGAATTAAATTGTATTTTAGTTTGACCAACGCTCAGCAGGCCTACTAAATAAGCTAGCTATGCAGCTCTCCAAGCGAAATATGCGCCTTGGTACAGCCTGTCGGAGCGTACTAACTCTTCGGCTGAGTCCCTTAGGATTTTGCATGGAAATTAGCTATGATTGCCTTTACGTGTAGTATGTAAATGCCATAAGTGCTTTTATAGCCACATATTATGGAAAATAATACAATATTATTAGAAGTCTTTTGTTAGTTTAGTGCCAAATAACAGTGATTTTAAACAAATTTAATCCAATTTAGGCCCAATGATGGAGCTATTGACAAAGAAAGTTATTATAACTTAGTTCCCTCCGCATTTGCTTTATTGAAACTTTACAAGCGGCTAAGCCACATATGTGTATGTTCGATTCATGCAAAGACATATACAGGAGTGCTCATTACTGTCGCTCGATTGACCGTCTCACGTCTCATTGACCGCTTGCTAAGACCACCGGGCCTTAGTGATGTTCCACTGACCTTTCTCGAAAGCAAATTTGCCAGCATTTGCACCACACTGCCGGCAGCCATTTAACTGGAAGCTTAGTCGTTCGCTTGACAGGTTTGACTGCAGCTGCCAAGTGAGCATAGTCATTGTCACTATTGAAAGAGAGACACCGCAGTGAATACAATTGAATTGACAACTGTCACAACTAGCATATACAAGTATCTGCTTGCAACTGTGTGGAGATTCAAATAAACACATACTCGCATATGCATACAGGGGTGGTATTTTACGTACTTAATTGCACAACTATCACGACGCCACGGCTGCGTACAAAGATTACCGCCGGATTGCTCATTTCCACTTCGCTCTACTGACATGGTCGCATTGATATGGTTTGCGGCTTTCGGTATTCGGCATTCGATGCTATCAACCCATCAACTTGAGTAATTGTGAATGGTGCTGACGATGAACGATAGTATGTTCAATTGAAGCTAGCAATTCGACTCGAAGTGTGCATAGTGAATGCATACATGCATTTGTACTTTGGCGTATTGACACACACAGTTGGTGCGTTCAAATGAAATGCCACTGCAATGCAGCAAAGCTGATTATGCAGCGCATACATGCTTAGTCACACTCCAATATGTATATATATATATTGTATATCGTGTATAGTACAGAGCAATGCTGCTTATTGCTTGACAACCGCAAATGGAATTAATAAAATTCGCCACAGCAACACATTGAGGAGTCAAGACGGAACAAGCTCGCCATTATTAGCGGCATAGCTCATAAAGTGGGACATATTAGGTGTCCTTAATGAAATAGAAAGCAAAGCAAATAAGCAAATCTCAAAATTTACTTTAGTTAGACAGTTACTTTAGTCTACACAAGAAACTTAGAGTATCACCCAAACAAATGGAAAATATTCCTTAAGAAGTATACTATTATTTAATTTTAAGACTAAATATAATAAATCATTGTAGAACTCATTAGTTACCCTCATAATACCAACAAAAACCAAGTATTTCCTCAAATATCCACAGGTGTTTTACGTTAAAAAGTGCTCTGCCGCTTTATTCAAGCCCCTAAAAGTGCATCGCGTGAATGCATTTCGTGATTTGTGCGTTCCTATCAGTGCACGAACTGCTGTCATTCTTGCCGCAAGCTAAACCGCGGCACATTGTTGCATGCCGCGTGCATACGGTTATGCTTTGAGTCTGAGGATATATGTAAGCATACTTTATATATATAATATTCAGCTTTGTATGTTTGCGAAAAACTTGCTCGCTTAACAAAAACATCGTTTAAGCGAGCCACTTACAGTCTGAGATTGGTGAACTATGAGAACTTGCAACATTTTGCGTTGTTAAAGAAACCGCCAAGCAAAGGAGAAAAGCAAATAAGCGGAAAATTTAAGAGTGCTATCAACGGAAAGGAAAAATTAAGAAAATACTTTGTTGAATATTTCGTTATAAAAAAACAGCGCCAATATTATTAAAGAAAGTATTCAGTTTTGTTTTGAGCAAGAAGAGAGAATGAGAGGTCGCTACTCTCAAGGAACCCATAAACAGAAGCAACCAGCAATAGCAACCAGAGTGGTCAAAACAACAGATGAAATTGGAGCTGGCTTAATAGGACCACGCCTAAAACTATATGTATCTATGGGCTGTTCCCCAACCATCTCTCAGGCTGAAGTATTTGCCATGAGTAAGCGCGCTGAGATCATCCTCGACAGGAACTATCGCGATAAAGCTATTGTCATCCTCAGTAAAAATCAAATCTACTGTCCGATCAAGAAGCTCAACAGGGTTGGAAACAACAATAATATTACCTTGACTTGAATCCCTGGACACAATGGCATATAGGGCAAGGAACTTTCTGAACAACTAGCAAAACAAGCTGAAAAAGCAGTCAGATCAATGTCGGTTCTGCGACCTAGAAAACACCTGAGCACTTACTTCTGATTGTCCTGCGATTGCGAATAAAAAGATTTAGGCCATGGAGTCCCTTAATCCCTCAAGAGAACGTCTCAAGTCCATTAGCCCGGAAACACTACTAAATGAAATATTGCGATATTAGGCGAAGGCGCAATAAACCATAGCTCGTAGTGCGGTCCTCAGACTTTTAATCTATTCAAGTCTGATTATTAAATTAAATAACTTTAAGCCACAGATTACAAAATGAGCCAGTTTTGTTACATTATACTGACATGTGTCTACATGCGTGCTAAACAGAAAAACTTCCTTCAACCTGATTGAAAATGAGTTATTTACGTCGTCCCAAATCATTAGTCGAGGTTATAGCATATGGAAGCAAACAATAACTGCAACGAAAAGTATGTTACAAATTCCTCTCATTTGTGTGAATGTATACATATTTAAATATGGACAAATCTGGGCCAGTTGTGTCACTTTTAGACCTCTTGTTACCTTATGATGCCAAATTACAGTGTTTTTCACTCTCACATTTCATTAGCCTAAGGCATTTGCTCCAGTTCCATGACTATTTTTTATTTGCATTAATAATAAATAAAACTATGCCGAGAGCGTTGTTACTCTCATTGTTACTCTTCCTGTTAAGTGTTGATAGAATGTCTGGTTTGTTGACGGGCTGTCAACATTTGCGATGTCTATGTCTTCCATCGCTGCGCAGACACATTTTCTCTCGCCACTTCATAAACCGGACAACTTGTTAACATGCCCCCTTGTCCTTCTCCGCTTTTGATGCACCTTTCTATGCTTTTGCCGTGCGCCATTCAAGTTGTTTGCTGCGGACACGTTGAGGTCGTCTGGCAATTTTCTGTGCGTGCAACATTGTGGTCACATTGTTTGCAACACCTTCTACTTTCTGCTGATCATTTCTCAGTATGCTCACGTGTTTTATATATTCATATAAGTTGATGAGAAATATTAGAAGTATTTGCGGAGATGACAGGGAGGAGAGCGAGAGTTGATATTAGAATGTGTGAAATTAGAAAGTGGGGATCAAACCGCTCTATAACAAGTAAGTAAACGTTAAATGGCTTCAATTTTAGTTAAGAGAGTAACAAAAGAACATTAGACTCTGACTACCTCAGCTCTCAGCGGTCAAAATAATATGCTTCATTTGAGATCTTTCAGTTGTAATTTCATTACAATTTCAAACCATTTATTTCTCGGTTTTCACTAAATTATCTATTTCTTTTTAACTCATATATATCGTTATTCTAGCGAGTGCTCTTACAAGGAAACGGAGTTAAAAATAGATATTCCAAAAAGAGTATTCTTCAATATAATAATACGAAGTTCAAAAAATAAAAAAAAATATTGAATAACAACGAGCAAATAACAAAAACAGAGGAATGTAAATTGAATACAAAACCTCCACCATTTATAATTAATGCCTTTAAAATTCATCGTAAATTTAATTCCATTGTCAGTATTGACCAACAACAATAAGCATGGCTAACTGTGCTGAGCTTTTGAGAATTTATATAGCATAAATCAAATTATTACCTGCACTTCCTTCCTCCAACACGAACAACAACAGCAGCAGCTGCTGTTTTGTTTAAACAGGAAATTAACATATTTTCCGGCACTTCCGCTGCGCAGCATTTCGCAGTTCCGCTGAGCAGCACCTTCGCTAAAAACTGATGAAAGCTAATTTGTATTTGTTTCGGCACAAAAACGCCACCTCGGCTCACTGCGCCATTTGAAACACATGAATTGGTATTAATGACACAATTATCTGCGTACTGCCATCCATGTACTCATCAGACAAATTTTGAAACAATTTAAAATAATCATTCTAATATCATGGAGCAATTTAAAGGTCAAATCTGAAGTGTAATTATCGAATAGCATTCGCTGCGATTTAAATAACCGACTTATCTGCTGAAACATCTCAGTTCCACCTAAAAAATTTCTCTCTTCGCAAACACCAACAAATGCTATGGACTCAACACTGAAGATGTGATTTTGACCTAGAAATTTTATTTACGCACAGGTAAATGCAAGTTCTCAGCAGCCGACTGCGTGTTTTTTCTCACGGCCGCTCTAACCTTAACCTTCATTGCCGCTCTTCACTTGCCACGTATTCACCTGGGTATTATCAGCACAAAACCTCGGCAGCAGACTTTTTAATATGTGCGGCGCATAAAAATCGCTGTGATTTTTCACCCAATTCTAATTTCGACACCTTTCTTAGCTTGCACCTTTGTGTCTCCTGCAATTTTATTTTCCATAAAATTCCGCCGCAAATGTAGGCAAACAGCAGCAAGGATTATATTATTCATCTAAAATGCTCGGGAAAAAACATGAAATAATAAAAATTATGTGGGACGAAAGGCCTCCTTCACTCACTGCCAGCTCGCTCTACTGCCTTATCTTCGGCCCACTTTGTCTATTTGGGTGTGTGCGTTGGCATTTGCCGTCGCTATTCTTACGTTCTGCTCCGCCTACTGTCGTTGGTGCGCGCCGGTTCATTGTAGCTGCTGCCTTATTTTTACGCTCCTCATTTACATTTCCATTCGTGCCTCCACGTACGGCATTTCCTGTCTATTTGTTTGCCTTTTGATTTTTCACTTTTTCCACACAATTTTTTTTAATGCGTTTATTTATTACATTTTAATTTCCGCCGTACACAGCGCAATTAAAATGAAATCAAGCCACTGATTTCCGTTACAAGCTCGGCAACGGCAACCCTACCCAACAGACAGCAGTGCATTTATTTTCGAGCGCACACAAGGGAATCAGTGTCATATTGTTAATAAAATACTTTTTTCTACCTCGCCAGCGACTGTGTGTACTTGGAAAAAATATATTAAAGGAATGGAAGACTGGCTTTCGGTGCTTTATAAAATGTGGCTTGACTTAAAGTCACTGAAAAAATGCGAAAGCCAATGAGTCCACATTTCATTAAACGAGCGGAATTTGTGAATTTGCGCGAATTCGTAGTTATTCGAAAGGGTCATTGTAATGGCATTGCAGAATGACTACTGTGAGTTCAGGTTAGGTTTTTATGAATTACAAAGCCACTGTTTTAAGGTTCTAACTTAAACAAACCGAATTTAGTTACTCCAGATGACACATTTCATTCATTATAATTCATTCATTATAATAGAACTTAATCCGAGAGATCCTCAATATTGAATTGATCCATTGCAGATATTTCAGTTGAGATCGGAATACCCACAAAATACTAAATTCGGAGAGAGTGGATGGAAAATTATTGGACGAACTTTAAAAACTACCACTTAAATTCATTAAGAAAATTTATAAAATATACACAGGTTTAAAGTGTATTAGAGAGAGAAATTTTGCGTTCAAATTGGAAACTGAAACCGTTTCCTTCTCAAGGGGTATGTCATGCGATAACAGAATATAATATTTATAATATATATTTTATACCTTTGCTTCCGCCGTTTTTCAATATATGTGTCTAGGGTCAAGCACTGGTCGATTAAATCGATTAAATCGTTTTATATCGATTTTGGACATTTGTGTCGACATTAACCCAACAAAATATTTGTAGAGATCTGTTTGCATCCCAAACTTATTCTCAACTGAAAATGTCACTTTTTGAGCCGAATTCTCGACATTTGCGGGAAATTTTGCTTTTCTTTTTTATTTCCAAGAAAAGTGCGGCTGAGGCTCATCGAATGCTTTCGGATACGTACGGATACGTACGGTGTTCCGATCGATGGCACACGATCTAGCTAACGAGCACTTCAGTTCTTATGAAGAAGTCAAAAATTGGATTGATACTTGGATCGACTCGAAAGATGAGGAGTTCTTTCGTCACGGAACACGCATGCTGCCAGAAAGATGGTCAAAAGTAGTAGATAGCGATGGTCAATATTTTGAATAACATTTTTGTAACCGTTTTTATACAATAAAGCCTTAAATTTACAAAAAAAACGACGGAAGCAAAGTTGTAGACCTACAGATAGATATCTATATCAATTAATTCTATTATGTCACGCTGAGAATGTAAAGTAGTTTTTTTTTATCCCAGATTAGTAGCACCTCTGCAACATGTTCTTGCTCTCAACCAGAAATCAAGAGGTAATCTACTTCCACGCGTGATTGGTTGCGCTACTCACAGTTATATTCATCAATTTATCGCTAATTGCGACTATATACAAATATATATATTTTTTTTTTGTATTTTTTTATTTTTCTCTAAGAGCAATAATTATTTGTATTCTCTCAGTGCACACGCGGGGTTCGCATTCGAAGCGAACCATATTTCTTCTTTCATTTTCATTTACGTACACTTTTTGCAACTATTTTAACACCGTGCGCTTGGCGTCTGTTTCCGGCGGAAATTTTGAAAAATTAGTAGCAATTTTTATAAATGAACTTAATCGCCGGTGCAGGCCAGCCACAGCAGTGCACAGGCTTTTAGCGGCCGGGCAGTGTAGCAAACACAGATACAAACGGAGGGTGGTTTGGGGGGGAAGGGGATTGAGTGGATTTGGGCAGTGCGCACAGGCAAACGCCCAACAATTTGTTTCTATTAATGTTAGCCATATAAAAACGACAACACACAAACACGAACATAAACAAATACATAAGCACTAACAAATCGGTGGCAGCTGGCTGACAAGCACACACAAACACACTAACACATACAAATAATGAAATCAACGCGCAGAGTGAGACAAATTTTATGGGTAAAATAAAGAATAAATGATTTCGGTTATTCGGTTGATAGTGCGATCGGTGTGTGCGTGTGGGCTTTAGTTGGGGCATTTGTTGTAATGTTGGATATTTGTTAGCCTGCTGATTGATACGTGTATTAGCGAGCGTGCAATTTACCTAAATTCCGTGGCCGTTTAATTTCAATTAATGAATAACGAACAAAGCAAAAACATACAACAAAAAATTACACGAAAAACGAACGAAGAGGAAAGGTGTGTGTGTGCGAGCGCAAATGTTTCGCCTCACTGGGCAATAGAGGAGAAAAATTCTATAAAACTGCAGAGTAAATATAGAAAAATGTGCGAACGAAGCCAAGTGTCCGCAGATAATAATGTTGGTTAGACGAAAGAAATACGGCAGAGCGCACAAGTTAATGCGGCCGTGGTAATGCAGGTAATCAGCCGAGGGTTATGTAATGAATGAGCGTATATAAATTAGATAGGAAAAAGTGCCAAACAATAAACGCCCGCTGACGGCTTGAGGTGGGAATTGTCTGCGGCCTTTGCCGGCGCTGAAACAAATAGATGTAGCTTGCCGAGCGAAATAAGTCAGCAAGACGGAAAAATACACAAAGACAGCAAGCAAGCACTAAAAGTATTAGCACCGATAAGCGTCGAGGCTATATATGTACGAGTATATGCAGCCTTTCATGAGCCACACACGCACACCTGCGCTGCGTGTGGGACGTAGCACTTCGTGGGACACTCATCACTCAACATCAACACAATCAATGATGAAGCCAATGATAGGCCAACAAAAAAACCGACACGAACAACAACAACATGTAAGAAACATGAGTTGTTGGCGCAGAGATATCAAGCAATTTCCGCACTTCGCACGCAGTGAAGGACGATCCATGGCAGGGAGACATGGGCACCCATGCAAGCATGTGATAGTTTACAGTGGGCAAAGACTGCGATAATGTGGCTAACTTCATTGGGGCGTGACTTCATTTTATAAACAACTTCTTCTTCTTCTTGACTGGCGTAGACACCGCTTACGCGGTTATAGCCGAGTCCACAACAGCGCGCCACGCATCTCTGCTTTTGGCAGTTTGGCGCCAATTGGTAATACCAAGTGAAGACAGGTCCTTCTCCACCTGGTCCTTCCATCGGAGTGGAGGTCTCCCTCTTCCTCGGCTTCCACCAGCGGGTACTGCATCGAAAACTTTCAGAGCTGGGGCACTTTCGTCCATTCGAACAACATGACCCAGCCAGCGTAGCCGCTGTCTTTTTATTCGCTGGACTATGTCTATGTCGTCGAACAACACATACAGCTCATAGTACATATAAATAAGGAAACAAGATATTCTTAGAGGATTTTAAATACTGATTCGTAAAGATTTAAAATTACAAAACTAAATTAAATATTTATTCTGACATTGGATGCAAGAGTCTCTAATTATTATTGGCTAATATTTTTAGATTATTCTGCCCACTGTTTGGCACGTAAGCACTCAATTACCAACTCACAGCTGATAGTGGAAATGCGGACGCTATGCCAAAGCCATTGACTTGTGGCACATCAATTATGTGGCAAGAAAACACCTCAAATGACTTTTTATTAATGGCGGTTTAGCTGTCAAGCAGACAGCTGGGCTGACAACAACAATTACAGCAGTATAATATGAAACAGAAAAGCATATGGCACTACTTAGAAGAACGCTGGACAAGTCGATTCCTTTGCAAAGCATACCTTAAGGCGTCAAGGCACACATTTTTTGTGAATAAATATGTGTTTCTGCTTGTTTTTGAATTGCCTTCACCGTCAGGTGCTTCGGCGTGCTAGACTTGGCCATTTGACGGCGTCTTCGAGGTATGTAGTGTTTAACACCGTGTCTGTCCTCAGCTGTCCATCAGTTAGTCAGTGAATTCGGCGAGTGGTTAGCGCAGCTGTCACTTGCCGTTAAGCCAATGCGATACGGTTTGGGTTACATTGGCTAGCGCAAAAGACAAACACAGACGCTTCTGGTATACTCAAGTTGATCTCACTTAGGTGTCGTACGCAATAGGAGCACGGCTGAGACAGCAAACGACAGACAAGTGACAGTGCGCAACCGAGTGATAAGTTGATTTATATCCACGACTGATTGATTGAATTGTTTAGCAGTTTTTGTGTGTAAACATACATACATTTATAGTTTTGTTACCTATGGCAGCACACGAAGAAGAGGAGCAATCGCATTTTCTAAAAAGAAAACCAATCAACTGTCAGCAGTAATGGTACGAAATGATTGGCCGATAATCAAATTATAAAAAACTTCCATGAAGTGCTTCGCTAATAAGCTTTTACAGACATAAATGTGCAAATGCATCGCATTCTGTTTAGAAATTCGTTAAAGAAAGAAAACTAGAAAATATTTAAAATAAATAAAAAAATAAACTACAGTAAAATTAGCGTATTTCAGTTCATTAAGAATGATTTATTATACCTTTTCCATTTCTCATTACATTTTAGCAAAAAGTGTACAGTTCTAAAGTGTCGCCATCTTTTTTCGTAAATTTTTATTTGAACATTTTGTCGTCCGCTTATTCTAACCACAGCCTTTTGCAGACTTCCCCACACAAACACATTTCCCTACTTCCTCGCTTACAACCGGTACTACTATCCCTTGCTTTGTAAACCGCTCCTTCTCTACATTTTTTATTTAATGTGCATTTAACTGGCACTCTTTTCTCTTTGTTCACTGAGTTATTTGGCACATTAAATTTAATTATGCTGCACCTCAACTTACAATTAAAACTTTTCTCACTATTTGATACAACTGTTTATTCTTCGCACCTTAGCGCAAGCTTTACGCGAAGTTGAAGAGAATAAAAAGTGCCACAAAAAATGGTGCGAGTAGGCAAAGAGAGTGAAAAAATTCGCTAGATAATTAAGCAGACTTTGGTAGGGTTGGTTGGAAATTTTGTAACATAATTAATATTTAATATTATCTGAACTTTTAGTCGAAAATTTTTTCTCAAATTCGTCTTATTTTGACACGTATTAGTACAGATGTTCCTTTAAATATATGAGATTTTTTACTAGAACTAGATTTTATGTGGGATCTGTGGATCCCAGTATTATCAAAGACTCAAAATCTACCTAAAAATATTTTTTTAGTTACTCTACACGAGAACTTAGACAAAAGGTTAGGCAGTAAAAACTTTTGAAAAGGGAGATAATAGATAGATAAATGAAAGACTAATTAAGATAACTACAGACATGAGATTATCTACACTTCTTATCTCAAAATACTAAAATTTTCACGTTTTTTGCATCGCTTTGTAAAGTGCAGGTGTCACAGATAGCTGACTAAAAAACAGAAAAGTGCTCATATTATAAAAAAGGAAAAAAATAAAAAAGGAAAGAAAAAGAAACATAGTTACAAGTGCAAACGAAAAATTTAATTAAGCATTGTAACCTTCTTTATTGCATTTTTATGAAATGTCTGTTCGGCGGGGTTCTTCTTCAAGAACTCAAAGGGTTGAATGAATATTGTCACAGTGTTTGTTTACAATTTTTATTTCTCCATTTTATTATTGCCCTTTTGATGCTATTTTTCTAACCTTTGTGTTGTGTTTTCTTTTGCACCTTTGTTCAGTCACACTGATTTTCCACTATTCACATATTTGATTTGTATACTGCATAACTCTATTGCTGGTTGAGCCATTTACGAAACGATTTGTCCAACCAATTCAATTTTTCATTGCATATTCAACGCTCGTTCGCCTCCTCGCAAACCAGCCTCCAGCCGCCCACACTCGCTCATTGACCAAAACCGGATTATACACTTATATTTTTACACCTTTTTCTGGAAATCACAACGGCCACCCACAGCAATTGCTTTGCTTACACTTTTCTTGTTTTGTTGTTGTTTTTGCCTTACCTTGACTGCTTTGATTACAACTATAACTGTTCTTATCTTTGCGTACATTCCTTACCTATGCTTCGGTGTTTTATTTTCGTAATTTCAACTTTTTTATGCATTCATGCAAATCACTGTTACACATTTCCATGCCGGCCCGCTCGCCTCTGCAGCTCAAGTCGATCTATAACCAGTTCAATTTTTAATTTTTTTGCTTTAAAATTCCGGTATCTTTTTCTTATCTGCTGAATTTCCCCATGGCCCCTAGAAGTATGCATCATTTTTTACTTTACCCCAACAACAATAACCACCTCGCTTACATTTCTTCCGGTTGCAATAGAGAATAAGTGTTTTTCTTGCTGTTATGTAGTCTTCGTTCTGCTTTATTTATACACTTCCTAGTGCTGCTCATTGTTTTTGACTCATTCCCAGCCACGTCAGCTGGGTGTCGTTGAAATGAATGGCCATCATTGCTGTGCTGATGATGGTCTTTTAACATTGCTTATACATCTTCGTAACTACGAGTACGATGTACCGTTATTTTCACAATAGTTTTCTTGTTGTGCTCGTCTGACATTGTGTAGTTGTTATTGCACGCCTTCATGTTGTAGTTGGTACGACCACAAAAAAGACAAACAACCGGTTGAAGAGTTCTTCATGCAAACGACCCTTTTTTCGATCCTTCGTGGTATGTCATATGTGTTCGGGTGAGTGTGTGTGTTTGTTTGTGAGCTGAGATATCCTTTATTACATAGTATTTACAACCGTTTGTCACATGTGTTGTCAAATCCAAACAACATTTTAAAATGGATGACCATATTAAGTTTATTTGAAGTGCATTGATTTCTGTCGTCCGCCCGAAATTCCTCGCTCTCACATATCACACGTGTGTTTGAGGTGCACACGCAAACCCAATTCCTCAAGTATCTTTGATGAATATGTATGTAAGCTCGCTTTCTTCTCTCTTCTTTGTCTGTGCATTTTCGTGTTTGTATTATTTATCCTTTGCCAATATTTGCGCAATTTGGAAAAAATAAATGATTTGTTATTTGCAACAAATGACTTTGTTCAATTGAAATTTAATGGCTACATCTATTGACTCAACGGATATTTCAACTCTTCACTTTCGCCCAGCGCACACACACGCATGCCACTCGAGCCGCGCACACATGCATACAGACATTTGTCGATATTTTTGTATTGGGTTCTCTGTGTGTGTGTGTGCGAATTAGTTTGTGTGCTCCACTTGGGCGTGACATAGTTCTGCCTGAATGCTTTGCAAATAATTTCATGCCTGCTGATTTTGTGTTGCTGCAGGTCCTAAAGCTTTTACTTTTTTCGACAAACGACAAGCAGCTGTATATCTATTATTTAAAAGCACACATTCATATTTATTACCTTCAACTCCTTTATTTTACAGATTTATATTTATTTATTTAATTCATTTGCGTAATGTCTTTGTCTTTTGTTTCACTCAATTGAGATTCTTAGATAAATGGTTGACAGTTATTCGCAGCAGGTGTCTCGACAAATGGCTGCATTTAAGTGGAATATGAAATACAAACATACATACATGAGCAGTAATACATATACAAATACAAATGTATTTCTGTCTTCCTAGCGCTTTGTGTGTCCTTCACAAATGTGTTCTAGCGGCAAGCAGCAAGTGAAATACGTTTTCTTGGTTTAAAAGCTGATGGCAGTTTAATTTAAGACTACTTAATATTCATAACTAAATTAATTTCAACTCTACACTGATATTTTACAATGAACTTTTTGCACTCTACTTGCTAAATAAAAGAGAAAATTCGCTTTGAGCTGAAATAATTAGAGATATAGCATGCGGCTTATAAAGTTTACCAAATCAAATACTCAAATTCAAATATGGAATACTGGCTAGAAAATATTTGTTGAAACTACTTCCAAGTTGGCTTTTCTACTATAAACGAATGACAACAAAGAGAATTTATCGAAAATTTGGTAGAAATATATGCGTGTCTACAATGTCATTATTGTCAAAACGGTCAACGAATTTGTAGACATTTATTATACTATTAGACCATTATGTGTATTAATCATGTGCCAAGGTTTATTCCTATTGAGCAGTGATTCTATAAAACAACCAGAAGAGATTTCACTATTATGTATAGGGATGTCTCCTACGCAAATTTTGCTCTTTGCTCAAAAACTATTAGGGGCAAACTAACTCTAAGTTACAGTATCAATTTAACGTCATTAAGTTTGACAAATCGAAAAACGTATATTAGCTGGTTAGTCTTTGCCGCCAAGGTGATATATAAGAGTATCCATAATATGATGTAAGAGATGTGATAACGATTATAGTTGTCTTCGATTGGTATTGTCTCTGCTCTCTATTTTTGGGCGCTGCTCTCTTATCAAAAATATTACATCTAAAGGCAACAAATTCGTACGTAAATGGAGTATACGGATAACTCATTAAAAGTGATATTCCAACTCCAGGCAGTCCTATCAACTTATATTTTACATATTTAAACACAATGGTAAAAATGGCTCAAAGGACAATGAAGGAATTTTGCACTGATTTTTACTTACAATAAATTAAAGGGGTTTGACAACTTTTTTTTCATTATTTTTTTATTTTTTTTTTCTGAACCAGCAACATCTCAAGAATATTGTGTTAAAATTTTAGGTCATTCGGAGAAAAACTAACGAAGTTACAGCAGGTTGAATAACGATACCCCCAGCTACTTGCGCTGAGTGTTCAAAACTTTGAATCGATTTTCCCAAATATGTCATTTTTAAAGTCGGTGACCAGCCTACAGAAAAAACTACTGCATCGATCGTTTTGAAATTTTGAACAAATATTCTACATATATATAGCTCTCGAATGACGTCGAGTTTTTTCAAAAATTTTAATTACTAACAATTTTACAATAACAAATAGGTCGATTTTTTCGTCTAAAATCGTCGTTTTGGCTTGGAAATGGTACCAAAAATTAAAAAAAAATTAAAAAGAACTCGACGTCAATTGAAAGATAAACTAATAAACAAAAGAAAGCATTTTGATTTTTTGGTTTCGGATGATCCAGTGATGCTGTAGGCTGATCACCGCACAACAACTTATTTTCGAGGTGCCTGCAGAGATCGACGTTAAATCCGTTATTCCTCGCTATTTTTCGATAAAACTTTTTTTAAGTATCCTTCAAATGTTGTACTTTCATATAATAATAAGTAAAATAAACCTACAGCAATAATTTTTTCCAAAAAAATTCAAGAAGAAGGTCTTTTTTCGACGAAGGAAACCTTACCAGACAGTTTAAGAATACTTCGAACGAATGGCGTGTCATCCATTTTTTTGGGTGTGTTCACGTTTCCAATAATAAAATCTGTTCTTTTCATCTGACTGAAGTTAGACTCTTCGAATAAGCTTGGAAGCGTCTTTTAAAGTTAATACACTAGATTTGACAGTTCTTTAAATTAAGCATATTAAAATATATTTATTTAAATAATTTATCCTCCACAATTCCAGTTCGAACTTCCACTCATGTAAGTGTTGTTTTCGCGAATCCCTCCGAGGATTCCACATATAATAATATTTAACACGCAAATATTGCTTTATTTGTCTCCTTAATAAATAAATGCACCAACACAATTGTACGCTGCTAATGTATGATGAGAGAAAAGGAGGAAGAGGGGAGAGCAAAAGCTCTCTACATACATAAATATTTACCATATTTGTGTAAATGAACACTGTGTGAATTAAATATACACACTTGTATTCCCTTGTGATGTTTCTACAAACAAACAGAATCAGCATGCTGACTCATAAAATATTAAAAGTCACTCGCTGCTGGAAAAAAGACAACGAGTTTGCCAACCGCACGTTGAATTATTCGATTGCCAGCTAAGTTCGCTGTCAAGCAGTGCGTTTGACTGTCTCTCGCTGGTTGTTGCATACATCAGCAAACCGGTTATTCGGAATGGACGTACCGCTCGGCTGGCAGTCAAGTGCTGGCAAACAAAAAAAATAAAATAAAGTGCAAACAAACTAAGTGAAATGAGAAAACGCAATCAAAGCAAATTTAACTCTACGTGGGCAAATATGTCAACAAACCAACATTCTTACACGTGCGTACACTTGAACATGCAGAGATTTATGTGAGTGTGTGAGCGTATTTATATATGTGAGTATGCAAAATGGGAAAATGAGTGCCTTTTATGTGTCTGTCTGTCTGTCTTTGGCATGTGTGCACATGTGATGAGCAAAAAATTTATTGCGGATAAAAATAAGTGCACGAAAATCTCCGGTAAAGCTATACACACGCACACACAAGCATCCTGTCTCGCATACAGCCACAATTAACGGGGCATATAAGGCATTAAAATGCAAAAAAATACCCTAAAGATCGACTTAAATTTGGTGAAAAGTTAAGAGACCGTATTTTGGAGGTTTTAACAAAGTATAAGGCTATAGTAGTAGCAGAGTGGTTGATGAATGTCCAAAAAGGTGTGTGATAAGCAATGGCTACATATCAGTACTAAGGAACTACTAATATCTCAATTTTCTATATATCTCCCTTTGATCTATTAAATATCCCATTAGTCTCTCAAATGTCTTCTTCGCTCGAAAAGAAAGTAAAATTTCCTACCGGGTATTTAATATGTGGATTATATTCGTGAAGCTAATTTTTATTATTCGCCTGCTTGTCTTTCAGAGATTTAACAAAGCGCTTGTATCCGTGCTTACAAATACACATATGACATCCTCAGCCACAGATTCTCTTCGTCGTGCATCGTTGCTTAGTAGCGAAAATTAAAAGTGACGGCGAAAGCATTTCAGCGCAAGCAGCCGTAAATTTTGTGGCGCAAATCTGTACGAAAATAAATTTTTACCACGAAAAATTTTCATCTCACTTTACGCCCACGAAGTCAAAGAAGCGCCCACACACTTGATTCGAGTTATTAATATTATTGAAGCGCACTGTTTGCATAGCATCAAAATAATCTGGTTTCCAAGAACTCCTGGAAAACTCCTTTAGAATTTATGTACTACTATTAAACTACGACATACGAGTCTAACTTCAGTTTAAAAAAAAATTTATTTATTTTCATTTGCATACAGAGCGAAGTCTTTGCTCTCGCTTTCATTGTGATTTGTTATTGTTGTACTGCTCCAGAGCAGAGCTAAACACTTCCATGCATAAGAATTATATTTTTATTTCCTCGTTAACACCAGTAACCCAATTTGTTGAAGCGAATTTGAGGCGCTGCAACACGAAACACCAGCAATTGACGAAATGTTTTGCAACAAGCGTACAACACACTCAAATACCAACAAAGGCAAACATGCTTGTGAAACATTTGTCACACATGTAAGTTCCGTGTTTGCCTTCTTACGGCACTTTGCATTGAAGTATACAAGTTTAATACAAATGTTCCCGCAACACTTCCACACCTAAGCGCTTGAGCGCGTAAAATGCTGAAAATCCGTGAGGCAACAGCAACAGCAGCTGCTGCAGCTATAGCTGTAACTATGTCAGCTATGCACTCGTATTTCGCTGGCAACTTTCATTGAAGTTTGCAACTTTTGTTGACACAAAGTCAAATGAAGTGTATGCGCTCGCTCTCAATGGAATTCAGCTTCGCACATAAGTGTGTAAGCGTTTGAAAACTTTCTAATGACACCGGAATGTACGATGACGAAACTTCGCTGACAGTGAGTGAGTGACTGAGTCAATGGTGAGCGCCAAGTCGTTAGAGTTTAACAGTGAAAAATTGATAAATTTATAAAGGTGCGCGGCAAAGATGCACGGCGGCGCATGTAAACATCAAAAACGGTAAACGAACGCCAGATAAGAAAGAAAGTTTACGCGGAACAGGTGTTTAACCTTCTAAATGTTTAATGAGTGCCTTTTTCTTTCTTTTGGCACTCGAATTTAAAACTATGTCGGCGCTATTGAAGTTTGAAGATGTAACCTCTCTGTAATAATTTCGCTAGATACAACTAACTTTAGTAACTCAAGTTTTACTGTTAACTGTTTGCCAATATTATGGCGATACGCAGCAACTTACAAGTCTCTCGGATTGCCATAAAGCAGCGAGTACATTTATCGGCATGTTCGCATTAAAGTAACAGTCGTATATTACATTTACGGCATAATAAGCTAGTCAGCAATAAATTTTGTTGTTTCCATAGCTCCAAATCATGGAAGGCACTGCTTTTACTTTTACATAAATTAAAAGAGCCCACAAGTGATTGCAGTAAATTGAAAATGAATTGTATTAACCGATAAAATGAAGTGCAGACAAGTCGACAAACATGCCGACAATCACATTCGTGCAGACAAATCCGCAGAAAAAATACAGTCACACACTTGTATTCATACAAAGTAGTGGGGAATGCTGATCAACCATAAAGTGAGGCAGCCAAGCGAATCGAAAACATTGGAGCATATCGAACATTGCATGTCTCGCCGTAATTACTGGCCAACGAAAAGGCAAAAAATATGAGCGCACAAAAAATATGTAATAAACCAACAGAAAACAACAGCGAAAACGAAGCGCAGAAAAGGTATTGAGTAAAGAAATAAAGTAGCCGGCAATGCCGGCACCGAAAGGTTGAGGCCAAACAGAAATAAATTTCCAGCAGACATTTGCTGTCATAAAAACAGCGCAAACCGTTCTACGTGTAATGAGTACAGCAGTAGCAACGACAAATAATATGCGACGACACTAATACGACGACACACGGTGGCCGTTGTGGAATGCAGGGTGTGCGCCTAAATGTAGGCTATAAATATTGTATTGCGCTGCGCCAGCTCCACCTGTGTGTATTGAGTATTGAAAGGTAATCAGTGCAGCGAAGCCGACTACCAAGGAATACACAGTCGACACGGACAAGAATTTGCACTTTACTCTTCAATCCGCATGACAATTTTCCATATCAAAAGTTGAGCACGATTCGCCATTAAAATAAATAATACAAATGTATGCTAACCTTGACGTTCCGCTTGAACGCTAAACCGCAAATGAATGAGTGAAGCAGCAGCAAGGCAGAGCAGAATAAAATAGCTGAAAATAGAAAGCCTAGCAAAAAGTGTCTGCCGCTCTAAAAGCTCATCGACCACACCGATCGACCGCAGCTGTCATTGCAACATCAACCAAATCAGACAAATAAATTATGCGTGAATGGTAAGCATCGGTAATTGCCGCAGTGGTTGTTGTTGCAGATATTATTCGTGGTTTTTTGCTTAATTAATGGTTCTGCGTAAATATCTGGATATAAACTTGAGTATTCTTATGTGCCACAACTATGCAGATTTTATTTAATAAACCTTTGTTTGATTTATTGGAATCGCTTATTGTGGTTAAGCGCCTTCGAGTGCAAATTAATTAGCCAATGTTTGATACGCCAAAAAGTAGGCCACAAAGCACATTCAAGCCGATTTCAATATTATTCGAAATCAAAATAAGTGGGCACTAATTAATTGTGCACCTCAGCGAATGCTTAAACAATAAGTGTCCGATGAAGGGTTAGTAGGCGGAGTGAGAAATGCCATACAAAGAAGAATCCTTTGGTGCTTTATACTTTTGAGCGCTAAGTACAATAATTCAGGAGATTTTAGACATTCAAGTTAATTTAAAATATATTAAAGAAGAAAGCGCAAACTTTTCATATCTGTACAACGAACTAATATTTTATTGCTCTTAAAGCGATTAATATATCATATTCAATCATTCAACTTATTAATAATTAATTTCTCTTTTCAGATTTCGTAACGTCACTGCGCGATGTACGCGTCAAGATTCCACATGCCGCGCGACGCGGTGAGAAGGTGACACTTAAGTGTCTCTACGATCTAGAGGGCGACAGTCTGTACTCGGTTAAATGGTACAAAGGACGGCGCGAGTTCTACAGTTTCACGCCGAAAGAAACGCCAGCAATTAAAGTCTATCAGATCACAGGCGTGCGGGTAGAGGTGAGTTACAAAGGAAACGCAATCAAATTTCAATAATTTTCGAACTCGAAAATATATTTTTATTCAAAACGAAAAATGCCCAAACATTAACAACACTGAAGAAATACCGTTAGTTATCAAGTAAGCTCTTCAACAGCGCTGATTATTGCCACTTGCTATAACGATTAACAACTATGCGCCAAGTGATAAAGACAGCTTCAATGTACCGTTACAATAGCCGAATTTCTTGAATAGTTGTGTAGAGTAACTGTCTAAAGCAACTTTGTAACCGCAATTTCGCGCACGTTGCTTATTTACATTGTATACATAGCACAGAGTGGCCCCAATGACGGCTTCAAGCAGCAGAAGGCAAAAATGTCGGCGAAATTCATATTCCAAAATTGTATAAGTTTCTGTGTGCGTGAAAGACTTTCATGTTTGTATTCAATTCAGACAACAACTTGACGCGCACGGAGAGTGGTTTTCATTACTGTCACTCTATTTGGCGCCGTCACAGAAGCGTGCGGCGCTGCGTATTTCATTCAAAAGTGTTGCGTACTTGAAGACTTTCCAATGCACATAGAGCGAATGAAGTTAGATTGGCTGGCTGTTGAATTAAAACTTTGCGCTTTGACTTGAATATTCATTACTTTTTATTGCCATTTGCCATACCAAAAGTATTTTTTTTTTTTAATTTATGCACTGCCAGTTGTTTTTGGGTACGCAGCAATGAGGCTTAATACTCAGCGGTGGAATTTCGAAATTAATTGCTTTTGATTGTTGAAGTGCTTCGCTGGTGGTAATTGCCTGTTTACACGCCTTTGATTTTAAAGCAGTGAAATAATATTTGAATCTGTTGATACGATGATTGCGATAAAGTTGGAATAGCTTTTTGAAATCATTTACTGGTAAAATGCAATTAAAGTAATTTGATTTTCCATGCTATTGAGTGTAGTATGAAGTGTATTTGATTATAAATTATAAAAGTTATTGATGCACTTTTCTTGAGTCAAAACGCATCCAAAAATAAGCAAGCAATATGTATAATTAACAGAGATTTTGGGCATGTAAGCAATATTCTTATCACAATCATGCTAAACTTGCTAAGAAATGCTAAACTCAAACTGAAATTGCTGCTTTAATAGCAATGAAAACCAAACATTCAAACAACAACTTTAAATCTTAAAACAACAACACACTTTCCTGTTGTAAAATCAAGAGCTAAAATTAAGCATAAAATGAAGTATAATCAGTAGGAATATACACATAATTATGACATATTTGCACACATACAGACACATGTATGACTATAAGGTCCAATAACATGTCACTCATACGCCGTGTACCACCAAATAAGCAACTTCAAGCAAGTGTAGCAAAGTTAAGCGCAAGCACATATGTGTATAAGTGTGGGTGACAATTCTTTGAGACAAGTGTAGGAGTAAGATATGAAACTATATTAAAAAATTTAAAATAAATTAAAAGCGCAAAACTCGACTTGTCCGTGCGCTTTTGTTTCCGCAAACAAAGCGAGCTGCACTTTCGACTTCAGCATAACACGCTTGCTGCTGTTAATGTTGGCGATTGTGCGTTTTTATATGTTTTATCGTTTAATGTCCCTGGACACAGACACACACAATATGTGAAACTGCTGACGGAGCGCTTAAACTTCTTCCTTCTTCTACTTCTCCTTCCCCTGGACGTTTAAAAATTGCTCATGCTTTAAAGTTGTGCATTTAATATTCTAAGCATATACTTCATTATGCTAAAACTAATGCGAAAATATAATATACAATATTCAATCGCATTTGCTGTCCATTAACCTCGGCCCTGCCTCGCGTTGTTCATATCGAAATTTGAAGTTTTTAATTAAATAAAATTTTCGGCATTCAACGATCTTTTATTTTAGCTAATTTGCCTAGTTGCATGTGCTTAAAGCAAGCTCACTTTTCTCGCATACATTACATACAACTCAAAGGCTTTGTTTCCAATTTTTGCTGTCAGCTGTCGACTGTCGACTTAGTTTCGAAACTCTTTTCACAGAAACTTCACTTTCACGTGCAGCCATTGTGTTTATTACACCTGTGCAACATGTTACAACGTAAATATGAGCATATGAGCACATGAGCACACATGTAAGTAAGTAGACAGGTTGTTTTTAATTTTCTACAACCATGATTCAGCAGCATACACTCTCCCTCTCTCTCTCTCTCTCTCTCCTCCCCTCTTTGGTTATACTGCTTGTTATTTTGCAAAGTGTCAAAGGCTTCGTCGGCGGCAGTTTGTTTTTATTTCGTCTTTTCACGCTCTCAATTGTTTTTCGTTTTATTTGCTTGCACTGTGCTGTGCTGTGTGAATTTCTCACATTTTGCCACCTTCAATGAGGGTAGCATGTGTGCTTGCCGCTTCTATGCCAAATTCTAGAGCAGGTGCCAATTATTCGTGTGTTTTTTTTTGTGTTGTGTCGTTTGCTGCTGTATTTTCTCCAGTTGGCGTCTCGTTCACACTTTTTATTCACTCTGCAACTATGTGCTGGCTTTTTCTCATACGCCGTTTGCCTTTTTCCGCATATCTTGCATATGTATGCTATGGTTATGCCGTGTTCTACATGTGCAGGTGTGCACTTTTCAACCAATTTTCAGTCACATGACAGCCTTATGGTCACAAGCTACATATGTGGATACGCTTTAAATCCAAATATGCACTTTCTTAGTCAAACTTTGTTATTCGCCGCTTTAATTACATGAATGACACTGTATTAAAGATAAAGTTTTTTCGTACTAAAATCCATTAAATTATCGTTCACTTTTATCAAATTTCAATAGAAACCCGATACAAAAGAATTAATTCCACGTATCGAAAAAGCGTTCGCTCATTTCGCTAAGCTTTTAATTAAAATTCGTGTTTTGTTATGAAATCCCAGCTTGTAATTAAGTAATCGATAGCGGTATTATTACAATAGCGGTTTATGCATTACCGTTGTGTTAATAGAGACACTTAATAAAGGTTAATTCATTGGGCACTATGACAAGTGAATGACCAAACAACACGGCACGTGGACAAATGCCGTTAAATCACGGAGACCGTACTGTTGTTAAGGTTGAGCGGCCCGTTGCATGTGAGGAAAATGCCGCCATATGTTGACACACCAAATGTAAATATGCATGAATTTGTTGTGCTCGATTTGTTTATTCTGTAATTAGCAGGTATAAATGTGTTCCCCACAATGACAGCCAAATAAAAAGTAAGCAAATATAAACACGGAATAAAACCGGCGCACAAAAGCATTGGTATGCATGACACACGGCACACTCCCCTCTCTACTTTTACATATTATATCCATGTGAGCGCTTGGTAACAAATGTATAATTTATTGCTGTATAAATATTTTCTCAAGAACCTGACAATCTTGTTGATATGGCATGACCTTTAATCATGTTGAATTGGCATGGAAAATTGAGTACTTAGTCTGTTTATCTTTGTACTGGTGACAGCCGTAGCTAAGTGAGTTTAGTTCAAGTTCAGTGGAGGAAGTTGCATGGTTCCGACAAGACAGTTTTGTTTAGAAAAATGAATGACAGAATGACATTAAAACAAGAAAGTAAAGGCTAAGTTCGGGTGCAAGCGAACGTTTTATACTCTCCTAATTTATTGCTATTTTTTAAGTAAGATATCACACAATTTGATATGCCATATATTCGGCATAAAGTCCAATAGAAAAAACGAAAATCATCATATATAGTATATATTCTGAGGTAATTCCTAAACCGATTTCACTCATTTTCACCACCAACATACATTATATCTAAGATTATATGCTCATTTAATTTGGCTAAGACAGTTCACATATTAACCGATTTATAAGCTATTAAGACCATCGTATTTTTGAAAATCCCATAATTAGGTATATGAGAGCTAGGGGAAGTTATGACCACATTTTAACCATTTCTGGTACAGAGACACACTATTAGAAGAAAAAGATTTCTTCTGAATTAAATTAAGAGAGATTTACCCATATTTTCGATTCAAATTTACCCTTAGGCGCTGAGTTCTTCACATTCGATATCCGGGGCCTTGAAAAGTTTTAGCCCGATTTAGAAAATTTTTCATAAGTGATGCCACGGATTATATACAGTATTTGTGTAAACTTTTATTTCGCTATCTTCATTGGTTCCTTATGTATATCTTATATAGTGAAGGAATCAGATGGAATACAAAATTGAGTTATATGGGAAGTTGTCGTAGTTGTGAACCGATTTCATCCATTTCCACACGTGCCATCAGGGTGTCAAGAAAATATTACATACCGAATTTCATTGAAATCTGTCGAGTAGTTCCTGAGGTATGGTTTTTGACCCATAAGTGGGCGATGCCACGCCCATTTTCCATTTTGTAAATAAAATCTGAGTGAAGCTTCTTTCTAGTATTTTTTATGCAAAATTTAGTGTTTCTGACGTGTTTAGTTAGTGATTTTTTTTCAGTAATTTTCAACCTAACCTTTGTATGTGAGGTGGGTGTGGTTATTATCCGATTTTTTTAATTTTTGGACTGTATTAAGAAGTGGCTAAAAACTGCCACGACTGCTGAAAGTTTGGTTTATATAGCTTTACTGGTTTGCGAGATATGTACAAAAACCCTATTTGGGCACGGGGCCACGCCCACTTCCCCAAAAAAATTACATCCAAATACGCCCCTTCATATTGCGATCCTTTGTACCAAATTTTATTTTCATAGCTTTATTTATGGCTTAGTTATGTCACTTTATGTGTTTTCGGTTTTCGCCATTTTGTGGGCGTGGCAATGGTCCGATTTTGCCCGTCCAAGAAACAAATGTGCCAAGTTTCATCAAGGTATCTTAATTTTTACTCAAGTTACAGCTTGCACAGACGGACGGACAGACAGACATTCGGATTTTGACTCGCTTCGTCGGCCTGATCACTTTGGTATATATAACCCTATATCTAACTCGTTTAGTTTTGGGTGTTACAAACAACCTTTATGTGAACAAAACTATAATACTCTCTTAGCAACTTTGTTGCGAGAGTATAAAAATCTATATGTTGTCACAATCTAGAGAGACTAATTTCAAAACCTGGATCCATGAAGGTCGGCAAATACTCTTTACCAAATGCTAATTTAGCCGAATTGCCCTGAAGTAAGTCCTCAATCCACTAGTGGAACCCGAAAACATTTGTTCCCTGCTGAGTCATATATACAATAAGGTAGATGTATACCTTGTCACCCATTTTATTTACCACTAAAACCTCAAAGAAAGTTATTCACACATATCGGTGCATTCAACCAATTGCGTTCAATGAAATATATAAAGAAAAGCAAATATTTTCATAATACAAAAATAGGCGTAGACGTAGAATTATCAATGAATAGACACCTGGTCGAAACGTGAGTGTGGGTCATGTGACCAAATAGAGTTATGTGTGTGTGATATAATGTGGTAGCTAATTTATTACCTATTTATACAGCGCTTTCCTTAAATTAGCCATAATGAAGGTTACTGGTTATCAGTGACATATCAAATTAATAGAAATTAATAACTCAAACTAAGCCAACTAAGTCAATATGAAGGTTAACTAAAAACGAACAAAATTACTCTTAAACCGTATAAACACATATTCAAGAGTCATTAGTACAAAGCATTTAACTAAATAGTATTATAAATAAAACTTAAGCAAATCAAATAAAGCTTTATTTTATTAAATCAGTATATATGTATGTATGTGCGTGCATTCTATTCATACTAGTCCTTTATTCATATAATATATGCCACATCCCACTACCCAACATCCCAACATCATACAGCAACGGCGAACAGTTAGAAGTGTTCATTTAAACTTCATCTTTTCGAGCTTAGAACTGAAAGTTTTTGCCAAAATCTTCATAACTGTTTGTATGCTCATTTACTGGTCAACTTTAGTGCCGTATGCTGTATGTTTGGCTGTGTGTATTTGCTTTGCTAAATTTGAGCTTGTTGCACCGCATGGTTCTTGCACTGTAGTCCACACCGGTAACCCCGCTCCGCGCAACTAAATTCCTCTCACCACAGCACATAGTCCACAGCATATGAAAGTGTTTGAAAGTGCTAATTTGCTTTGCATTTAAGAGCGCAAATGCGAAACTTCAAATGTTGCAACAGCAATAACACTGAAGGGCCTGGCCCCTATAAGACCACCTCGACTGGTGGTGGTCGGTCGTACGCTTCCATCGTTTCGGTTTAGTTGGGTAAAAACTTGGCCAAAATGATGCTGACTTGAAGTTTCTGCGCTCCCAGCAAAGGGGGATCCAATTGCCTCACGGTAACAAAAGACCAACACACCACTTTACAAGTTTTACATATATACATACATACATATTTTGTAACATGAGCGTGTGAGTAGTTTCCGAGCATAGTGTTGAGCGGAAATCGTGCGGAAGTCCATAGAGAAAGCTGCACTAAAAACTGTTGTTTAGCAAGTGGCAGATAAAATGCGAAAATTACCTCTTACCGACACCACAAAATTTTGGAAAATATTTAGAAATTACGTAAACCAATTTAAAGGGAAATATGGACCATAGAGTAGTGCATGAAAGCCACCTACCAAAACACACGAGCAACACATATTTGCAGGCGAGTGTTAAGCAAACAAGCACCCATTTTGTAGTTGTATAATATTATCAACAAATTTGTGGTGCCAACACATTTTAAACTTAACTCGGCTCGGTTAGTCCAGTTAGAAAGTTTTCAAATGTAAATATTAACAAAATTAAAAGGAAAACTTGCAAATATACTTAATAAACATAACGGAAGGAAATACAGCTTAATAAAATGTGACAAACAACAAGAGAAACAATATTTAAATGAGTTGGTCAGTTAAAGATTCAAATAATAATATTCAAACACGCATTTTATACTAGACCAACAAATAATAGAGTCATTTCTCACAATGCAGACATCATGCTTGAATGTCGTCTGTTGGACGAGTTGGAAGTCTTTGTTAATTTAATATTGCATATTTAAAACTTTATTTGAGTTTAGATTGCTCGAGAAGTGTTCAAATTCATGAACTCTTGGGAACTCTTTACAAAACTTATATACCGAAGTTAGAAAGGGGTAGAGTGACATTGCGAAGAAGCAAATTATTTAGAAGTTATCTAACATGAATTATTATGGCCACTAAGCTCATCTCTTAGACAAACTGTTGTTCCTGCTTTATCGAGGAGTTGTCTAATACTCAATCAAACACGACCAGTGTACTCTTTAAAGTGTTATCAATAAATATTAGAACCTCAGCATATGTATGTAGTATGGATAGAAATTAAAATAAACTCTTGAGATCGAAAGATTTTCTGAATTCTTTAATAAAAAAAATATCTTAATAAATGCAAATGAGATAATTCTCCTTTCCAAAGTAAAGTAAACAAATGCACGCAAAAACCTCAAAACCTCTGCCCTTGACCTCTTAATGACTGTGGTGTGCAAATTAACTACCTCATACATTCTGTACATACCTCGCCTGTGTTTTCGCCAACTTCATAAGTAAGCGGTGTCATTCATATGTTCAAGTAAACACTTATTTGTTGGTGAATCCCTTGTGGCTCAAAGCCAAACTTAATGCCTTTTATGACCATGTTTTATCAAACCAACGACTCAGCACTTCAACACCCACGCGGATACGTGGGCGGAGACATAAAACCACAAAGTCATCTCTAATCGCTGTTATTAACTGATTGCATTCCACCAGCACAAACACCCACAGCCACAAATCCAAGGCGAATGGAACAAAGTAAGCGACACAAGGAGGCGCCGTAATTGCTGAAAGCCATTTGCAAACGAGCAGTAAATCTACATACAAGCGAGTACATAGCGATTTATGTAGGAAAAAGTGTCTGCAGCTGGCATTTATAGTGCAGTCGTATGTTATCTCTTCTTTCAGTGCCTTTGTCGGCTAAACTTGTGAGCGCACTGAAAATATTACAACCCGAACATGGGCATGCGAATGTGTTTGTGTGTGTGTGTGTGTGCACAAAAACCGCAAGCAAACAAATTTTCTCAGCAGCAAACAACGAACAAGCGTATCAGCTACATACATACATGCATCTAGTTGCATGTGAGAGCACACGAAGCCACACACCGGCGAGCACATATATACATATATTACATATGTTAATAGCATTGTTAGCACACATGTAGTAGTTGGTACACACACACACGCACTCACATGCAGCGCCGTGCACTTGAGGGGCGGCCAAATGCGCAAACATAACTCATTTTTGCAATCTTCGCAAATTTGCCAAAGATCCACGGCATACTTATATGTAGATATGTAAGCGCATTGCAGGCAGTAAATGTAAGGTATGTAAGCAGTGGCATTGGCGTTTATAATGTAGCAGCGTGCGCATATATCAAAGCAACTTGCGTTTAAAGACACCCCACTCCCTGCAGTCAACCTTGCCGTGCAGCCACTGCTAGCCCTCTTAAGTAGCCGTTAATGGTTTAGGGCAGCAGCAATGCTATAATCTCACATGGATGTGCCTGCATTTATCTTTCTCCGCTTGCCACCTTCATTCGCAAGTTTTATGGCTTGCTATTTCCGTTTAACAACTCTGAAGAAGTTTGCATGCTTTTAGGCGCTGACGCATGCGCCTTTTATATCGACATTCTCAAATAACTACTATTTCAAATCGGACTTTCTAGTCTCTCTTTGTCGCGATTTAAGAGCATTTGCAGCTTTATGCGCAGAAGTTAGTCTTTGCTTTATGGATTGCATGACGAAGCTTCAAATGTCGGACAAACTTGCTTGTCGAGGAACTTTCTTAATAGAAATTGTGTATTCCTTTAGGGCAATAACCTAAATATTTTCTCCATTAAATGATATTAGTCGCAAATCGGTTCATTTGAGACGCCCTAATTAATAAATGTAAATAATTTTTACTATATAATTTCTATGCTTTCATACCCCAGTCAAATAATTATATGTGCATATCTGTTTTTGTTTATATTTCTTATTCACTGTTATTTTTTGGATTTCGGTAAATGTGGAATAAAAGGTTGATATGTTACAGTTACTATGCAACGAAAATTGTTTCATACTTTTCTCGTTCGTTGGACAGTTACATTAAGATTGTGCTTGTGAATTGGGTATTGCATAGTAAATATTTATATGTGCAAAATCAGTTTAGCAAAAACTTTTTTTGCTAAAATTTGTTTTCAAAAATTAATGAATTATTAAAAATTTGATTACATTTATTTAACAATAAGCCTAAAGTGACTCGTCGCACTAGTTTATCACCCGAGGAACAAGTAATAATCATAGGAATGCATGAAAGCGGTTCCAAAATGGCTCTAGACCAAAGCGACATCGGAGCTGTATCTCAAAATTTCTTAAAAACCCCACTAATTATGGTATAGTGCGACGCAGTGGACGAAAAACAACATTGATGAGCGGTGCGAAAGGATGATTCGACGGATAGTAGTTGCGTACTTGATAAGCAGCTATCAAATATGGACCTAATTAAGACAGAAAAGCACAATAAATATAATTTTTCAGTTTCTGAAACACACCTCCATGGCACCTAAACCAACGCTAAAGAAAGACACAATCAAGCACATTTGAGGTTTGCAAATAAATACCAATTCTGTGCCGATGAGTGATAGAATACAGCCTTTAGTGACGAAAAAAAATTAAATTTGGTCGGCCCAGGTCATTGCAAGAAATATTGGAGAGATTCGCACCTGGAACGGTACCTTGATTTCATGGGTTGCATTTTGCTACTGTGGAAAGCTATTTACATGTTTTATATTCACTCAAATGAATGCTAATATCAATTTAGATCTTTTGGACAGTGAGTTAATAAAATTTGCTGGCAATATTTATGGCATATAATTGGACATATCGAAAGGATAACGCTTCAATCCACACGAAGAACATCTTTAACGATCGGAAAATTCCGGTATTACAATGTGCAGCATTGAGTTCGAACCTAAATCCTATTGAGGATCTCTGGGGGGAACCTCTCTGCTCCGGTTTTCCAAAACGGAAAGCAGTTTGAGACAGTACGTCACCTTAAAGTAGCCATAAAGCAAGAATTTGCCAATATTTACATAACAATTCTACAGTCAGTAGTTAATTCTCTGATTAAGCGGCTTAATTTAGTTTTAACATATAAGGACAATTCTACTGACTATTAAAATAAACATTGCTTTCAGTAAAACTCAAATGTATAGGCTTTACTGGTAAAAATAGTAAAATGCACATATAAATATTTAC
The DNA here is from genome assembly GCF_028554725.1 of Zeugodacus cucurbitae. Classification (NCBI taxonomy): domain Eukaryota; kingdom Metazoa; phylum Arthropoda; class Insecta; order Diptera; family Tephritidae; genus Zeugodacus; species Zeugodacus cucurbitae. The sequence goes on along the minus strand of NC_071668.1, from coordinate 78,223,532 downwards.
CATTAGCCTAAACTTCAATTCAGTTTTATAGTTTATTAAATATTTTGAAATTTGTTATTTTTTGTTTTTTTTTTATATCGTATACATTAAAAATAACAAACCTGCAAACTCAGAAATATTTGCAATTTTGTAATCTTTAATTTTTTTTTTTGCAAAAAGTTCATGCACATATAATTATTTGACTGAGGTATACAAAATTGTGCTTCACCTTAAAGCCACGACTACCGCAGTTACTCAATTAAAACTTATGCAGAAATTCGTATGTCTTTTCATTCACATTTAATTCCCCTGGCAGTGCGCACTGCAATCATAATTACTCTGTTTGTTTGCCCACACTTGCTTTACTTTGTTGTTATTGCGCAATATTGACGTCCATTAATTTTTCATTTTCTTTACTTAATTTTTATTATTTTTCTTTTTTGTTTTGCGCTGCATCTTCTTTACGCGGAATTTTTTAATTGGTGTGCGCAATTTTTACTGATTTCATCTGCTTTCGTGAGATTAATTCGTCTTCTCCGTGTTTTTTTTTTTGTTCAGTTTTTAAATACTATTGGATGGCCCAATCATTGCGCTCTTGTTGCAGCACTCATTTTCCTTATTAATAATATTTCGCTTCTTTGCATTCTTTTATTGCAGCGTTCGGCATCCAATGAGAGCCAATTGGTTTTGGACTCCGTTACTGTCTCCACCACTGGCAAGTACAGTTGTGAAGTGTCCGCAGATGCGCCATCCTTTCACACGGAGATCTCGGCCGGTGAACTGGAAGTGGTTGGTAAGTGTCGACACATACTATACGAGAGTATAATTAACATGAAGTATGAGGAATAATTTTATTGTGTGTTAAGACAGGGAACGTCGATAACGATCAAGCAAACATTACGCAGAAGAAATATGAATTTCGTTTAATTTAATTACAGGGATTCTATGATTGTCTAGGGTGAAACTGCAGACACTGATATATAGAAATAGTATACTTGCAAGCAAGTGGTTAGTCGAAATGCGTGCCTGAGTTATACTAAATAAGAACCGAAGGTTATGTTCGAATTCGAACCAATATTCACCACAATTTAAAGAGACTTGTGAATCCCCCAAATCCTCGCAATCCTCCTTGCACTTCCTGAAAAATAAAGAAAAGTGTAATGTTAGATGATTTTGAATAGTCACAAATTGACACCAGTTAATAATAGTATTCAACTTTAATTAAGATTGGCAACCCAAATATGTGGTCACGTCCACGTGACACGTTATGACCTAACTTCAAATATATATGTATAGAGTATCTAAAAATATGAATCACTTTATGAATAATCAAAGAGTCCAGCACATCCAGTTTACGCCATCTAGCCAGAGTGGAAAGCGCATATTTTGCTAATGTATTTTTCGGCAACGTGCTGAGCATCTCGACAGTTATTGCAAACTGCAAGGGGCAGCAAGCGGCAAGCACACTCAGGAAAAGTTATAAATAAACAAATCCAACGTCAACGCCCGCACGTACACATACACACACACACACACACGGACTGTCTCGTGCATAACTGTGCATGGCGAACTCTCAAGAACGATCGACGCCAACTGTCGCTCCATCATTTTGTCATGGCAACATCCGTTTCAAATTGACCATTTGCGACGGTAAAAGCCAAAAAAGTACGATAAAAGTGGAAAATGGCACAAAAATGTGAAAAATTTGTTAAGAAAAAATTGAAGAAAACTGTCGGTAAGCAACGGGGAATGTACTCGTACAGCATACAGCCGAAAATAGAAAATTGCATGAAAATAAACTCTAGACACTTGACAACAGACGAGATTGACTTTTGGTGGGGTGGAAGAGAGCGGCGCCGGTTGGACGGCGGTCAGTGGCGTCAGCCAAGCATTGATGCATACTTGGCGGCGGCGACGTCTGCACATTCGTCTGGACAACTGACAACGGCCAACGTGCTGCATACATACATAGTAACGGTAAATGAATGAACACGAAGACCAAAACAACTGGCGAAAAAAGCTATGAATCGCACGACGGGTAAAAAAAAAGTTCGCAGATAAAGGTGAAGGTACATCAAGCGAAAAATAGAAACTTTTAACGGCCGAAAAAGTGAGAAAGAGACAGCGCTGTGTATGTGATGGTGTATGGGAGTTGCTTTAACAAGTTGCATAAAAAGCGCAGTTGGAATTTTATTGCAATTGTAGGTGGCACAAAAGATACAGCAAAGCTTTAGCGGAATACGGACGGTAACCTAACTCGTGTAGGAGGCATCGCAGCGAAAAATTTGAGTGGGCACTAACGACCCTCGGATTTAGACTGCTTAACACTATAGAATCTTAAATTAAACTTATCTCGGTAATAAATTCTATATTTTTAGTATAGGTGGGGGGTTGCTTCTTTGGTTAGTGAAGAGCACTACATTAAGTTTGTAATGCCTTTAAACTGTGCTAATTGTTAAGAAAGAGCACATTCTAGACATGAGTTATACTTTTACTTTCCAAATAGAAGGGAAGCTTAAGGATGTTACAATAATTAATTTTAAAATGGTAAGAACTAACCAGATCAGAGTAATAATTTAATCCCCTTCTGATAATGACATAATTAGTTATTCCGTTATGTAAATATTGGAGCAATATTTTTATCGAAATAATTGGTAGGACAAATAAATAATAAAAATGAATTTTTTAAGTAATCGGCAGCTAGAAAGCTTTCATGACTTACTCAGCGAATATTTTCACTGAATATGTACTATCTGTTGTTTATGTTGCGCTGTCATCGCCGTGTGACGACTAGGAAAACTTTTCAAGCAAGTTTCCTTCCGTTACTTTTACCAGCCTTGAATTTCGCTACGAGCGTCGAAAGTAAATTTATAGCAAACAAAACCCATTAATTCAGAAATTCATGAAATTGCGCGCATTAAAATTTACCACTGAAATTGTGCTCGAAGCAATAAAATATATTTACATCGAGAATGGCAACAAACAAAACTGACACTGGGAAAGAAATCAATGAAACAATAAAGCTTAGGAACTACAGACAGATTAAAAACAGTATTAAAACATGAACTTTTGCGGTTAATGATACCAGATTGACTTAAAAATTTACGGGTATTAGGTTCGTGATTTAGCTGGCATCACTTTCCCTTGCCTACTACGAACCGAAAGCTTTCCCTGAGGTTATTGTTTACTCAGCAGAGAGAATGCTGGAGAAGTAAAGGCCGGTTCTTATGTTTATATTTATGATAATCAAGGATTAACGAATATGATGTACTTAAGATTTCTCAGTTATCAAACAAAATAAAACTTTTATTTTAAGGAATTATTTAATTATTCACTTCAATATGAAGAAGAAATAGAGCAATTTCCGTTTGTGAGCTTTTATAAAGTTGTCGCACAAAAGTTCAAAAAACTCTAAAAAAGCACCACAGTCAGCGCATTATAACCAAACTAGTCACCTCACATGTATTAAATACGTTTCAGAACCAGCCAATCGTAAAAGTGTTGATGACCGAGCTTCCACAGCAAATAGATGAGCACGTATCAAAAAAACATTCGAAAAGTATTAAATTCGCATTACTCATTTCAACTATTCAACTTTTCAAATGTGCTTCACCGGCGCCACCGAAATAACTACCGAACTTGCGAAACGCCAACCTGCAGTGAATTTACGACTGCCACTTTTACTCACATCTTTTAATTGTTTTTTAATGAAAGTGCTGGACTTTTGCGGCTCCGACGTCAATAAAAGAAGCAAATCATAAAGTGTGCAGATTACCAGTTGATAGCGAAGGGGCAGGTTTTGTTACCCTCATCCATCAAGCGCAATTAAAATGCGAAGAGCGAGGGAGAGTGAGAGAGATATCAAAGAGTGGCGAAGCGATTTCGTTTGCAAAAAACATGAAAATGTCGCAAAGTTTATTAAAACACAATAAGGAGGATAATTCTTGTCTAGCAAAGAGAGAGAGAGAGATGTCACTGTATAACTCCATACAAACATATAAAAGCAACGCAGCCGACCACCTGCACTGCGGCAGTAGCTGGTTTATTGCCAACTTCTGGCTATTTCTCTCATCTTTTTTGTTTATTGTAAATTGTCGCCTCGTCGCCTTTAAAGTGCAAATTTTATTAATGATTTCGTTGCACATTTCGCAGCACAACTTTTTGGTATTCAAACTTTTAATCATTCGTTGCACTTTCCCGCGCTCCATCGCTTTTGGTGTCGTCATACTCTATCGCATATTCTCCTTTGTAGCGCATTACCGCTTCAGCACTCAATTTTTTCTACTTGCTTTCATACTACAGAGCGCAGAAAGTTTTAAATAATGCGCTGCATACATATTTTTAGGCGTTGAAAGTTTCACCTTTGACCTGATTTCGGCGACGGTAATGACTTCGTCGGCACAATTGAGCTTAATTACCCGATGACATAGAGATTTCTACAAAACTAAACTTTTATCTCTTCAACACACACACACACACACAGAAACAGTTACCCATTTTAGCATACATTCAGGCGCACTGGCCTGGAAAACTGTTTGCAAATCGTCATGTCGCCTTGCGTTAAATAAAGTTTTCCAAAAAAGAGTTGGAAGTGAGTCTAAATAAATAAAAACAAACATTTCTAATTTAGAATTTAAGATTTAAATATTCATCATTTAACAAATCAGGATATCATAATTGATTGATTTTGACGAAGTCGTGTTTTGTATTTGGCTTTCTTTTCTAAAATATTCATGTTAGTCAGTATTATTAGCGCATTGTTTTACCCGTAACTTCCAAAACTAATACAGTTTCTTTTGTTTCAGAAGTACCGGGAAAGGATCCTATTATAACTGGCATAAAATCACGCTATCGCGTTGGCGACATAGTACGTGGCAATTGTACGTCTCGGCACTCTAAGCCAGCGGCAAATCTAACATGGACGATAAATGGACGAGAGGTGAGTGTATAGACAAGCGTTGTGGCACTGAATCTGTTGAACTCGCACGAACTCGCCTGGCCGTGGTTAAAAACTAAGTGGACTGCGAGATCCATTTGGCTCAGTGTGGATCGTAGGAGATCCACTGAACTACCGACTTTTAGAAATGTTTAATTCGCTGCAATGGTAGGAGTCCTTACTGGACATTGTTCAATGGACTTATATGCCTCGAGACTAAACTTTCTTCAAGATGGAAGTTCTCAGCAGTACTTTTCCTCTTCACTGTACAGCTTTTGCTAGACTGAGGTTAAAATATATCGGTAGTACTAGTTTCGGCGAACTAGATGAATTGTCCCGCTTAGATATTAACCGTCATAACAAATGTGTAACTGGAGCTTTGTTAACGATTGAGGGTCTGTGGTATCTATATTTAGGAGTTTGCGACATGACAAAAGCCTGGCGATTTTAGCTGTCTAAGTCAGATCCTGCCTACTACTTATATGTACAGTGGAACTTCTCTAACTCGAATCACCATAATCCACAAAAAAACTTCGAGTTAGAGAGACTTCCGAATTACAGAAGGTAATTTGTATGAATTTAGACTTCTATTGCCAATTCATTAGTTCGAATTATGGAGAACTTCGAGTTAGAGCAATCCGAGTTATGGAAGTTCAACTGTATTTAGGTATAATTTGAAATTAAAAAATGTACTTTGAATTTGTATGCCTACTAATATTTTATTTCAAATTCGCCACAAAGTTTCAGACATTTTTGACCTTAGCCTCAACGTTTCTATAATTTTCCGAGTATCTTCAAGATTTCTTCTATAATTTACTTGATAGTTGTTTTGGAAATTTCGCTCAAAATATCAAATGAATACTTTGCGCAAGAGAAATTTGACATTATTTATTAAATAGTGAACACTACTGCATAAATCTTTCTAATTTGGCAACAAATCTGAGCGCTCAATTAAATTTTGTTTACCTCCCTTTGTGAACTGCTCGCTCGTATTTAAATACTCGGGTACACAGATTTTAATTACATGCATTTCGAAATGCCCAAAATATGTAAAGTTTACTAAAAATGAAATTTTGAATGCGCATAATTAATGGCGTGTACGATTGTCGGGTGAGAAGTGGCCGGCAATCAACGCTTTGAACCTATGCTACGGACACTTTGTTAAATAGTTATAAATATTTAAATAGCAGAATTGGTTTGAACCCGCTACATTTACACGCTCAAATTGCCGTAAACTATGTGGAAAATGCTGGAAAATTTAAATTAAATACCACACACACGCGCGCACACTCACACAAGCTCAAACTCAAACTCATGTGTAAAAGCTGTGCCGCATAATTGTTTAATGGTGATTTGTGGCAGTTAAAAGCAAAAGTTTCCGAGAATATTATGTACACCTAGTACGTTGTAATTGTTTTTGTTTGTGTTGCATGGAAATTTCGGTCCGCAAAAGTTTTACCCGGCGCAAGTATCAGCTGCATGTAGTGACTTCTTTCGGCTAATTTGCAAAATCTGGCTCCAACGCCTGAATGCAAATTGTATATGCAAAACGCTGCAGCGCAAAACAACCAACGCCGCCTAACTAGCTCCGCAAGCGCCAACGCAGAAGCTTGAGCATGAACATGATGGTCACACCGCTGACACGCCTTAATGTTCCGGCCGGACATTAAGCATAATTACAGGCACATGATGTATGTATGTAATGGCAACGACGGCAACAACACCACTGCCTGCGATTGCAGCAACGCGCAGTTTAGATGCCACTGTTGCATACAACACGTAGTGAGACCGCAACAAACATGTCACAACAATTTTAACATATGCCACATAAGCACACGCTCCGGCTTATGTGTGTGGCGTAAAACTGTTCTCGCATGTAGCGCACATTACCGCAAACCCGTACGGTTGCAGGCAACAGTTGCCGTTCGCCTGACAAAACTTTTGGCTGCAACCAACTGTGTTGCACGTCACAAGCACACGCACACACACTCGCAGGCGACTGCATCCGCATGCATTAGCAGCATTATTCTCGAAGCGCAGCTGCACATAATTTTTACCTCGGCCACTGCTGGCTACTGGAGCCGCGCGCCGCACACTGCTTTCGGATCTGTCGGCCCTTCGGCACACCTTCGCTTCGTCGCAAGACCGCAAATTTTCACTGAAGCTCACATGACTGCCAACTGCCAGGCGTCGGCATGTATTGTGAGCTCGTTGCCATAGAATGTCTGTCCTCGAGAGCGCACCACATAGCTGTCCCGAAAAACTCAGCGCTGTGCTCTGGCACTAACTTGCCGTAATTGGAGCCTACAGGGAATTAAAAGGATTTGCAAAGCAAGGGCGGTCAGAAGCCAAGTTCGGTAGGCTTCCTTGTTTTTTCCTGTTTGTAGTTTCAGGAATCTAAAGTTGTGCTTTTCAAAACTGTTTCTGGTTACACAAGTTAGATAAGGATGAATAGGAAATGCTTTGTAGAAGTTTAAATAACTTAAATAACGGTACATATGTCATAATAAAATATACAAATAGACACAAATCTATTAAATCGAAGCTTCCATTTTTGTCATAAAAATACGCATCCAAGCTCTCCTATTATTGTGGCGTGCGCTCTCAAATTAATGAGAAATTTAAGTTTCTCTGAGAATGAGTGGAAGAAACTCGGAGATCGGGGACTGTGGAATTTGAAAAAACAAAACTAACTTACATATTTTGCCTAGTTGGATATTTGAAACACTATATAATGCTATCTAGGGGCCCTTCACTCTATTCTTTCGTGTGCAATGTATCATCTTCTTAGAGTATACAATTCTACTGTTGCTATTACAAGAGGTTATGCATCAAATATAAATGTTTAATACTAGCACTTGTGTTTAACAATAAATAGGAATAAATAACTTAAGAATTGAGTTTTAAGCTCTCCGCCCTTTTTCCGGCATTTTACACAGAACACAAGCGAACAGCTTCCCACAGGAAAATAAATTTCCTCAACTAGTAGTCATATTTTATATTTGTTTGCCACTAAAAACTTCCGCTAAATCCCATTGGACACCCACAGTTGCACAGCTACGCACTCCGCATTACATTTAAAAGGCCAAACTTTGCATCCATAGATACGCTCACCGCTCGCTCGTAAGCAGTGTTTACCTACGCTGGCAACTTCTCTTACCGGGCGACAGGCATACACACGCACATGCGCACCAGGCACATAATGCCAAACTGGTTTGGAAGTGCATTGAATGTGGGCGCCATATTTCGCCGCACACACACCACAAGTGCGGGCGTTGTAAGCACGCCCTGGGCGCCTCGCTCACACCCACACCGCTTATCTCGCTTGCTAATAATTTAGTTTTACTGTCGCCTCGGTGTGGTCTGTTTATTTAAAGTTTTCGGTGATTGTTATTCTTGGTGAATGTCTGGAGAAAAAATGCAAACGTAATAAGCCATTGCCGAAAACTGTTGGTCGTTGATATGTTTATTTTTTAAATATTCGAAAATAGTGCAGGGCAAAGTTTTCTGCGCTATTTCATTTTGCAGTAGTGATACTTGTAGCCGAAGTGGCATTGTTTCTCGTTGCACGTGCATTCCAGCACGAAGCAGATAGGTATACATATAAACGAGTATAATATCATAGATTCATTACATAGAGACCGTTGCATGCGCCTTCGCCATTACCGTTATAATACAAATTGCCATAAATCTGTAGTTGTGTGCTCAAATTTTCATTTCATTTTGCCGAAACAAAATTGTAAAAGTTCTGCAAATTATGGAGACGATTTTCGGCAATAACAATAACAATAACTTTTTTTCTACTGTTGAACATTGCAAACAAACTAGCAAACTGACAATTTAATGCCAGTTGAAAAGTCATTTACGGGAATAATTTAATTTTCCTTGAGTTATACCACGAAAACGCAATCGTTACGAGTAAGAGAAAAGGGGAGGGGGGGGGGGGGGGGGGTGCTTTTCTTCATTTATGGCTGAGATTGAGGTTACGACACAATTAATGGGAACGCTCGCACGCCATATGTTTTCAGCCTCTAAGAATAGAGTATAAAAAGTGTAAATGAGCTTTTCTTGAGTCAAACATTTTAAATATGTACCTTGCCCATCCGTATTCAGTTTTTATTGAGAAAAAGTTTTTAGATCAATTAAAATTCATGCCAACAACTTGCGAAACCACAAACGAAACTAAATTGTTAATTTACGAGAGATATTCCCAGTAGGAAAATATTAACAAAGTGAACAAAAATATAAAGCTGCTAAGTAGATCAATCTGAAATCGTTAACAATGACGTGAGAGCTTTTGCTGGCCTTCTAGACAAACACCGTCATGTTGTTCTATCAAAGTGGAATTTCTTGTGGCTTTGTCACTAGGTTCTGCCCTATAACCTAACCTAACCTAACCTAACCTAACCTAACCTACAATAACCTAACCTAACCTAACCTAACCTAACCTAACCAATCCTTTTAGAGGAACAAGTGATTGATTATAAAATCTAAGAACAAAGTAACCATACAAGTTAAAAAAATTAAGGAAAAATACATATATTTCAGGATTGGATAAGTACTTCTTCGAAATTAAAAGCTCAACATCTTACCATCATCGCACATTTTGGATTCGAAACAGTGCCGACAAAGACTTCAAATATTATATATTTTTAATGTATCAACGTTGTTATTTGTATAATTCAATATGGTTTTCGAATTTCAGACCAATCCCTCCCATATACGCCACCACAAACCCATGCGAGAGGCGCGCGAACTGGAAACAGCCGTTTCAGGGATACACTTCGTGATCACACCCCAACACTTCAGCGCAGGAAAATTAAAGGTAAGCAAATTAAATTTCTCAAATGCCTTAAGGCATCCACCAAAAATGGGAAATTCGCATTTGTTTTTCGTGCCAAATAAACAAGTAGAGAATCACCCGGAAATAGACGAGTGCACATGCCCTCATACCGCTTTTTGTGACAATAACGACAGCAAATGACTAACAAGTCATTCAAGCCACGCAGCAGCCACGAGCGTGTTGGATGTCCGTCAGTGGCGAACAAGCGCCGCTAATTAAGCTATTAAGCGATAAACAAAAACTTCAAATGGCAGTTGAGCAACAGCAGCAAAGCGTATAATTGAAATGCCCACAAGCAGATAGACGCAGTTGAAATTGCTTTGCACATCACAGCCACAGCCACAAAATAAACTAATCCACGCCAAAGAAAGCAAGCGCGCTTGGAAGAAAAACTGTCGGACGCGTAGTCACGGTCAATTTTTATGAGGTCACGTTGCTATTTAACCGCCCAACAACAATAATGGCATGCTTTAAGTAGCAACAAAGTACCGTTGCCGTTATTGTGGAGGCGTTGAAAGGGTGTGTACGAGCGCGAAACAAACGACCATAAAAGCATATAAACAATTTAATGTTCCCTCTACTTAATTGGCCGCAATGAATACTCGTATACGTTCGTTCGTTACGTTTCCAAAGCGCATATTTCCAACGGACTGCTACATAGTTGGAGGCGCCACGAGCACACATTCGCCATTTAAGCCACTTGATGCGATTTAATTGTTTCTTTGGCTCGGTTGCGTGTGCTGTCGCTTCCCGAAAAAATGCACCACACGAAGAGGAGGAGGGGGAGGTGAGAGAGTGCGCGCCTACTGTCATGCTCCTCTTTCGCGCTTGCCTTCGCCGCATAGCCGGTCACCCGCTGTTCATAATGCCCGAATGGTTTATGGCTTGCGTGCGCGCCATTCATATTCGCCGGCCAACCAAGGAGTCAAAACGCAGCAAAATGTGTGCTTAGACTTCTGCTTTGAAAACAAAAAACGAACAAAAAACGAACAAATAACGGTGCAACAGCTGGAACGCAAGTGCAACGCTGGACGAGCGTCGCGCTCGTTTGTCCAATCGTATAATAAAACACACATTCGGCGCAAATGTGCTGTTGCTTTTTATGGTACAACACAAACGAACGAAGTGCTTTTGCAGTTGTCTTCAAGAGAGTTATGGAAATACTCTAAGTTTTTGAACTCTTTAAAGTGAACTGTTCGACAATTGAAATCAATGACTGCAGTAAACAATTAATAGTGAATAATCAATCGTCAATTGTCAGTCAAGAGTGTATAATGGCATCAATGCTCTTACCTATATATTCCTAGATAAACTTCCTCCACAATTATTACCATTTGTTCCAATTTAGTATATCTCAAATACAAGTAATCCTTACTCTTTCCAGATACGCTGTACTGCACACATACACGATGTCTACTGGAAATCGACGGAGAAATCGATTGAGGAGGAGCGTCACAAACATAATATGAACTCGGTCAATACCTTTTCAGATGATTACTTTGACTCGGAGGATGATCAGTTGATAGATCGTTCTGACACTTACACGACGCACATAAAAGGTAGGCGGAAACGAATTGATAGTGAGTGTCTGTAATCATAGCTTGTTCTATATCTTGATAATAAATATATCAGTTTAAAATGTTCGATGAGACTCAGTACTGCACTCATTTAATCATAATAACCGAAGCAAAATTCTGAGAATAAGTGATTAGAATCGCATTAACTTTAAGGATCTAGAATAAAAAAAAGAAAAACTTGTAAGCTTCCAACTTGAGGGGTGGTACAACATATTAAAATCACATAGCTCTTTTTATACAAGAGAAATGCAATTTCGGCGCTTCTCTTCAGCACAATGTTGGCCAAAATAAAGCACAACAAAATAAAACTAGGTTGACTAAATCCCCACATACATTTTTAGCACATAGTACATAGTGGGTATACCATATGTACACGCTTCTTCATAAAGCAGAAGATATTTGCTGTGGAATAAGTAGTGAAAAGTATTGCCGAACTCAAAAAGCCAGCTGTGACGTTTACAACAGCGAACAGCGCGCTGAAACTCTGGAGGGGAGAGCGTTCTAAAAGTGTGTGGAGAAATCTGGAGCAAGTGCAATGGAAACTGTTGCCAGTTTGTAGCCCTCGCACCTGTCCTGCTGCACTGAATTTACATAAGTACACATGTACTAGTAAATTTCATAGCAATTCATTCGCTGAAAGCATTTTTCGTATGCACACACGCGAGTACGTTTATCAAATTGCTAAGTATGTCGTGAAATATTTTATACAAACTAACTGGCGCTGCTTATAATTATGATGATTTGAATACGTTTTTGTATTGAGAGAAACAAGATTCATGTGTAGTACACACTTTCGCCATTTATATTAAACATTTTTGGATGGGAGATCCAACGAAAGCGTACTGACAGCTCATTCATAGTAGAATAATGGCATACGGATGCTTAGAATGTTTAAAAGATTATACAAATTTGGAGTTTCGGCCTTATCTTCTGGCTTCGAAAAGTTAAAGAGCCTCAATAGATTTCATTTCCCCTTTTAGCGAATGAATTGCAAAACTTAACTTAATTTTAAAGCTTCAAGTGTATAGTTTATATATTGATAAAACAAGGATGGAACAAGATTTTGAAGAAATTATAAACTCTTATTTAATATAGAAGGCACTCAGGCAACAGTGTAAACGCAATTTTTAGCTTGATCATCTTTCTAAGAGATAGACTCCATGCCAAAGTGTTCAGAAGCTCAAATATTCGCGGTAAAAAAGTTGTGCTCGCGTTACAAAGTCCAAACTTATATATATGTATGTAGCCGTTCTTCAGGTTTTGTGTGCTCTGTGATTAAGTTCAAAAGCAGCATATTTTCTTTTGTTACTGCTGTTGTTGCAAGTGCATACTTCGGATCTTGTTGCATCCTTCACTGGAATACCAATTAAATTGCACTCTTCATTGTTTGCAGCAAGCAAACACTTCATGGGCACACACACAGACACTTTACATATTTGCTTATCTTCAATTGGTTATACTCTTTTGCAGGTGCTGTCTCATCCTTGAATGCCAATGGCGCAACACAACAACATTGTCATTGCCTGTCATGGCTGGTGCGTTGGACGGCACTGGTGCTGGCGGCCTGGCATGCCATGCGATATATTCACCAATTATGCCGGCAATTGTTTGTTTGGCGTGAAACAATGGCGTCAAAAGGAACAACAATACAAGCAATCAGTACAACAACAACAACCATAGTGCATAATGAAACCTTCACGCGAGCCAAAGGGCAACTATTAAGTGGGACAAGTGCTGACGAGGCAACAACTACAAAAGCTGCTGTAATGACAACACAAGCGGCAACAGCAGCAACAACAACAGTTGCAACAACAGCGCTGGCAGAAATGACTGTTTGCCGCAACTGGGCAGTCGCCGACGAGCAAACAAAATATCGAACGCGAAATGAAACGACGAATTCACAATTAATAGAGAGAATAAGCGTGCAGCAACAATTACATCACCAGCAACAGCGGCAGCGGCAACACATAGTTGGGTTTGAAAAAAGGCCAGCAACACACAGACAACAACAGCAAGCACTACAACTACAAAAGCACTCGCCGAAAGGGGCGACAACATTGCCAACAATGCGAATAGCAATTAAAGCGAAAACAGCTAAAACAACAACAAGTGCTACAGTTCCAACAAAAATGCTGCTCGCAGAGGCAACGGCGACAGCAACATGATTTCATCGCCTATATTTTGTAGATAAACCAGAAATGTGAACTCGTAAAGAAAAGCGCACAGAGAAGTGGACGCTGAAAGTACGTCGAACTTCATTGAAATACAAAATTACTCCCTTTGGCATTATTGATGAGTTCTTCAAGCATTTTCCCCCGAGATAATTAAACACTTCATTTGGATGTATTTGAGATATTCATTTTTCAAAAATTCCAAAATTCAAATTTGTGTTTCCCACATGAAAACCAAAAAAGCCATAAGCCATTTAATGTAAGCCCACAGCACTTTGTGTGCAAGCAATTAATATACTCGTACATCCAAACTATCATACAACAGCAGTGTGATATGCAACATGTTTTACATTAGTTACGCATTGATATGTGAATTATATGCTTACGTAAGTGTAAAGTGAAAAAGTTCTATATAAATGCAATATTTACCCAACCACTTATATTATATTTACTCATGTACTCATAGATACAAACGTACTTATTGTTGTACTTTCAATTATGTACTCGTGCAAACTAATAATTTTTCAATGTAATTGAAACTGTTAATTTGATTTTGTTGTGAAATTTCAATCCAAACAACAATTTTAAACGCTTAATTTGTCGACTTAAGTGCTTGCATTCTTTTCTAGTGAAAATTTTCTAGTGAAAATTTCATTGCAAAAATACCCACAACTAAATTGTATGTCAATAAGTACCGTTTTGAACATGTATTGATTACTAAAATTACTTTGATATTTTGTGAAATATTTATTATTAAGGTAAGTGCTTAAGCTCGTGCATATATGTACATAAAAAATAAAACAAAAAGCAACTTAAAGCTCCACATTACAGTTACGTATTACTTTACAGTTATACACAAATATACGCCAAATAATCTAAAAGTAATTTATCTAATTGTATTCAAAGTGTACTATAAATGTGTGCAAATGTAAGTACTTGAAAGCAAATTAAGAAGGAGCGAAGGCAAGAAGAGAATTAAGTGAAAATATGTCTAGATATAGAAAGAGATTCTACATTCATCTCGCCATTACTTTCATTTTATTTCAAATACATTCGATTACTACATTACTGACTTGATAAATCTTCTGAACTGAGGGTTTAGAGAGAGCCTTGAAAGAGATTCTACATTCATCTTACCATTAGATTACTACATTACTGACTTGATAAATCTTCTGAATTTAGGGTTTAGAGAGAGCCTTGAAAGAGATTATACATTCATCTCACCATTACTTTCATTTTATTTCAAAGACCTTAGATTACTACATTACTGACTTGATAAATCTTCTGAACTGAGGGTTTAGAGAGAGCCTTGAAAGAGATTATACATTCATCTCACCATTACTTTCATTTTATTTCAAATACATTCGATTACTACATTACTGATTTGATAAATCTTCTGAACTGAGGGTTTAGAGAGAGTATAAAAGCTAAGCCTTGGAATATCTCAAAATTAATCAATAGATCATGATAAATCTCTGGACTATCATAAAATTATCAGAAAACCTAAACCTTGCATTTTACTACCAAAAACTCCCAGTTACATTTACCCTTATTTCATTTCAAAGTCTTACTTTATGATTAATCCTTTCACAATATAAGGTAAAAAATAAAACTGATCTCTCTAGTTACTATTTTTTTTTTTTTGGAAAACTCAAGTGTGTAAGTATAAAATATAAAAAAAATATTAATATTTATATATGTATAGGTAAGTGAAGATACGTACTTTGTTAAACAACCCTAAGCAGGTTTCCCTTATAAAAAGACGAATAGAGTGTTAGACAACCGAAACAAAAGGAATAATTTGTAAGCCAAAGAGGAAATCAAAATAAAAACTGAAAAACACAACAAAAACAAAAATAAATTTAATTAGTACTATATATATATATAGAAAATATTTATTTTGTAAGTTCTGAAGGCTGCAAGTTCAATGTAAAAAAGCATTAATATAAAAGTAGATGATAATGGATATTAAAAAAAAATTATATTCAATAAAGTAGAGTTAATTGTAGAACACTTTGTGCTGCAAATGTTGTGAAAATTTCTTGTGCATTTATAAGCATTAATGCAAAGTATCGCAATACGGTGAAGCATATGACTTAATCTATAGGTAATATATACAAATTATATACAAAAAATAAAATAAATTATAAATAAACAAAAGAGAAAAAATAGAGATATTCTCAGTAGCAGAATGATTGTAAGATCGAGCATAGAATCCAGAGAACTACTTGCACCCAAAACTTTAACCTTAAAACTAAGCTTTTCTGCCTTTCCGATGATGAGCGTGTTATTTCCACGATTTATTATATTTTTTAGCATTTAAAAATGTACATTCAAATTAGCTAAATCAAAGCACTGTAAATTATCAAAGCAAAACTCGCATATTCTTAGCAAGTAAGACGCGCACACAATTTTCGGTTATTTTCTAAGTAGTTAGTAGCAAGAAATTAGCGTTTCCTTTGTAAAGAGCACGTAGCTACGAGTATGCCGACAAAGCAGAGGCTCAGCGATAAAATATATAGGAAATAAAAAAATACAGAGTAAACTTGTAAAGTAATGTAAAATTATATTAAATACTTGAGATTAAATAAATAAAACACTTACTTTTGTAAAAAGCAAAAACAAAAACAAAAAAATATATTTAAAAAGTGCATGCAGTCAAATGTATGCGTACACTGCGGTTGCACATGAGCAATATGTGTATGATGAACTGTATTTAAAAAAAAATCAGAACTATATATATATATACATACTGCATAACTGTATAAATATAGCATTAGCATTAATGTATTACTGCAAGCAAATAAACTGCAAATATGTATTTATGGGAATAATATTTATGTATATGAAAGCAAATGTTAATCCATTAGCCTCCCGCAGCAACACTTAATAAAATTACGAAAAGCGTTAAACCAAAGAGTAAACTGTGTGTGTGTTTTTCCATTAAAAACCAATTTTTTCCCACTCATTCGTGCAACACAAATATATAATCATATTTTCGACGAATAAATGCAAACAAATGCTGCTCTGCAATAACAACAAAAAAAAAAAAACTTAAAAACAAAAACACAAATACATACAGGCACACAATTTTTGTGAAAACATGTCTATATTATTAAGCCAAACATAATTACAATGTATTATACATATACCCACATACACACATACAAACAAACATAAAGTTATACTAACAAATACACACACACCCACACAAGTAAAGTTGTGAAAACACTATAGCAAAAATATATTAACAAAACTACAGAAGCTGAAAAAATAGCGCATAACTAATTGCGGCGACTGTGTGCGTTGCAAACGTGCCATATGAGGGAATTTGTTGCTTTATGAAATGCAAATATTTCAGTTATAATTAAATTAAGTGCTGAAAAAACTTATAAATATTTACAAATAGCTCCCCGGACACAAAAATTTACACCACATAATTATGATTTATCCATAAATAATTAACTTGTTTCGCCGAGTTACGCAGACCCCCCGAGAAAAAAGCATTTAAACATTTACGTTTGCATTGAAAAAATGAAACAAAAACAAATTATAACGGAAAAATTCAAATGAAATTTTAGTAAGCAGCGTTTTCGCGGTAAAAATTTATTTAAACAAAATATTAATTGCTAAGATGTATAAAAAATGTCTATGGAATACAGCCAAAATGGAAGCAAATCGATGCATGAATAAAGAACTTATAAAAACACTAAAAACTAAAAGCAATTTTTGATTATTCTATTCTATTTTCATTTAAAATGAACAAAAAGATGGGTGCAAATTCACAACTTACCAATCCAATCCGGGTTAGATGGTCGAAAAAACAGACTTTAAGCGGTTACTGTCTTTATAACACTCGACTAAATCTAAATATAATATTTAGAAAGAAGAATATTGGACGAAGATAAACAGTAAAACTTCTTCTTATCACTATTCCAAATACTTAAAGTTTTCTAAAGCTACGCTAATCATTTCTCCGTTCAGCTACGCCTATAATTCTGTATAAAAAACCTACTTCAGGCAAATGTTTTCATTCTATATAAGATCCTCTAAAGATTGGTACCATGACTGGACTAAAATTTCAAAAATTATACGAAGAGTAAAGATAATCGCTTTTTGAAAAATATATTAATTCATTAGTCTATTTACATTTATTGCAATTTTGCGAAGGAACCTGATCACGTGATGTCAAGCCACGTCAAGGTCACGTAATATTTTTGTTTACCTTTTTGAGAGGGTCAATGACCCCATCATGATCACGTGATGTCAAATTGAGATCACGTGATATTTTTGTTTACAGGTCAATGACCCCACCCTGATCATGTGATGTCAAGTCAAGGTCACGTGCTATTTTTGTATACACGTCAATGACCGCACTCTGATGACATGATGTCAAATTGCGATCACGTGATATTTTTGTTTACAGGTCAATGACCCCACCCTGATCACGTGATGTCAAATGGAGAACACGTAATATTTTTTTTACCTTTTTGAGGAGGTCAATGACCCCACTCTGATCACGTGATGTCTAATTGAGATCACGTAAAATTTTTGGTTACAGGTCAATGACCCCATCTTGATCATGTGATGTCAAATTGAAATCACGTGATATTTTTGGTTACAGGTCAATGACCCCACTGTGATCATGTGATGTCAAATTGAAATCACGTGATATTTTTGGTTACAGGTCAATGACCCCACCTTGATCATGTGATGTCAAGTCAAGGGCACGTTATATTTTTGATCACGTGATGTCAAATGGAGAACACGTGATATTTTTGCTTTCCTTTTTGAGGAAGTCAATGACCCCACCCTGATCACGTGATGTCAAGTCAAGATCACGTGATATTTTTGTTTACAAGTCAATGACCCAACTCTGATCACGTGATGTCAAATTGAGATCCGGTGATATTTTTGTTTACAGGTCAATAAACCCACTCTGATCACGTGATGTCAAATTGAGAACTCGTGATATTTTTGTTTACCTTTTTGAGGAGGTCAATGACACTTGATGTCGAATTGATATCACGTGATATTTTTGTTTAAAGGTCAATGACCCCACCTGATCACGTGATGTCGTGATTTTGAGGAGGCCTGATCACGTGATGTCAAGTCATGGTCACGTGATATTTTTGTTTACATTTTTGGAGGAGGTCATTGACCACATAAAATCAATTTTCATCTATTTTGTGAAACGTTGGCGTTTTAAGGACCTATTTATTTTTGGAAATGGGAAAAGGTCACAAGAAGGCATCGGAGTATATAGAGGCTGGGACATGGTTACAGTATTGTTTTTGGACAATAATTCAAAAACAAACTACGAAATTCGAGCTTTTAACAAATGAAAATCACCCGGCTCATAAAAAACGTCTAACCTTAGGAGCTGCCACAGACGAAGTAATCAATGAATACAGCTGAAAATTTTAGAGTACTTCAAAGATAGGTATATTAACTTACACAAAAATTGACAATTGGCCGGTTGCAGAATTGGAAGTTTTAAAATTCCCGTTATTTTTGAACACACATTGTAGGTTTTTGTAATCTTAAATAGCAAGAAGAGTTAATAAAATTCTCCCCACAGTCTGAAATAACAAGCAACAATTGCATAACTTGTAAATCCTTTTTGCATATCACATTCAGTTATGTAAGTAACATAATTCTCAGAAGCTGGTGCCACCCATTAAAACTCATTTAGGCATGCCTTCTGTTTAACTAGTTCACACATTCGACGCGATCGCGCCATGATTGCTTGTAATTACGCAAAAGTAAGTTGACATTAGAGAAGTCAGCAGTGCCAGGATACATCAAGTCAAGCGGGAGCGCCAGCACTTTTTCGCACAAAACATTGAAATATTCCCAAATTAAATGCAGTTGCATTTTAATGGCTTCATTATGTGCCGCACACGTGAACCGTTCGGGCGGAGAGAGGCATGTGGCACAGCGCCGCGCGTTTTTGTTTGTTACTTATACTGCAATGTAGCAAAATTGAAAATTATGTGGCAGCAACAACGAAAAAGCAGCAAATCAGTGGCACTCCCCATATAACAGCCACAAAATTAATAACTCCCATGTGAGTATACACACACATACCTGAGTGTGCATGTGTATGACTGGATTTGCGCTCCGGTGCGGGTGTTGGCGACGCGCGCTATATTGCCACAACTGGTGACATTTGCAACAGCACTTGCAACATCGACAGCAGCCACGCTTCGGCACATAGTTGCACTCATTTCGGTCATTATGCAAATGCAATCAGTTAGCGGCATTAAAATTGGCTTCAATGTGGCTTTAGGCGTCGCAGTTGCGCTTAGCTGGCTGCTACTCTACCCGAGCTGCACTAGCTGTGTTGAAGCCGTTGCACGTAACTGTTTTTGATAACGCAGTGTGTAAAATGGATAAAAATTGCAAATGGCGTCATGTAATGTGTGCTAATGTGTGTGCTCGCGTTGGTTTAAGCTCGCAATACTCGCCAGAAAATGTTAATCAAGCTGCGATTGAATTATGACACACAGCTTCGCGTTAAACGTAAGCAATAGTTGAGTGTTTAAGCATATAGATATTTTTAAACTGAATTGAAGTTGCTAAATTAAATGCACAGACTCAAAAAAGTTTAGGCTTAGACAGCTCATATTGGACTTATAAGCAACACTTTAATAGAAAGATTCATTTGAGGCAAATAATCTAAGCAAACTCTTCAATAAATCCCATTAAGACCCTCAGCAACTTAAATCTAAACAAGCCTAAAATCACTGAACAATTGCGCTCCTGCATAAATGTCAAATTTAGGCCGTAGAAGTTCACATGGCAAACAAAATAGATCGAGTGAAAGCGCACACACTCCCTCCAGCAGAGCAAATAGCAAATGCAGAAAAATTGCCTATAGATTAGCACAAATCGATGTCATAGAGTGCAGGTCACACACGCCTGCATGTGTCCAACCTAAATCACATGCTACCTTACGCCTATTAATGTGTAGCCATTTGGTCCGAAACACTTTGCGATATCGAAGCAGCAACCAACAACAAGTATTACAAAAGCATACAAAGCCATAGTGACTCTAACTAATCACTTTCGCCTCAACCCTGTTAGCTCTCCGCCCAATCTCCTCCTCCTCTCTCTCTCTCACTCTCACCGGATAGTTGCAAAATAGTGATTATGATTTGGGTGCACAAATTGTGTGAGCCTTTGAATATGTGCTGCCTTGGCAAGTTCAATGAGTGTTCTCCGGTAGCTGTTATTGCAGTTTCCTAAGCTTTTCACATTACCGTTATTTGCTACAGCCACTGCCACTACCACTGCCACTGATAATCCTTGTCATCGCTCAAGCTAACTGCTTCTGCCACAGCAAGCAAGCTGTAAAGTTCAGCATAAGCAATGGAGCAGCAGCAGTTCAACAGGCGAGCAGATAAATAACGAGAAACTTCGCATAGTGAGTTCTTTTTTCCCTACAGCTAACCAACTCGTTCGGAATAAATGAACTCAAACTTGAAATGCGCTTTTCTTTATGGCAACTTCACCGACATTCCCCTCGATTGTATTGCTTTTGTTACAGTCTCTGGTGTGGCAATCGCTTTTATTGATGTTGTTTTTGCATGGAATATATGCGCCCATTTAAAATCACTCACAAGCCGGCAAGCAGACATTTAAGCCTATCAGCGGCAATCCCAAGCAGCCGTCGCCCGCAAGCCAAACGACAGACAGGCAGACAGGGGCCAGCGCAAAGCAACCCAGCCAACAAAGCTCAAATGAATGCCAAGCAAACTGAGTAGGTAACGTGTGGGTGTGTGTGTGTGGGTGTGATGGCTGCATTTCATCCACAACGCAATCACATCAAATCCAAACACACATGTGGATGCGGCCACATGCGAGCACATCAATGTTACTTATACGCAGAGCCGCGCTAATCGTCCACATCCACATACGAAGAGTGCTGGCACAAAATCCATTAATACACTTCAGTCTGCCAAGTAGACTGACTCAACTCATCCAAACGACACCAAACAACAAATATACAACTACAACAATTGAAACAAAAACAACAACAACAGTCAGCGCTATGATGGCATGAGCTTAGTATTCATAGCGCCAGCCGCACACACACACTTCCACACAGAGAGAGCGTCACTGCTGCCGAAGGTATTGTCGGTGTCGGAAGAAGTAGAGCTGAAGAATTGCGGCATCATCATGTAGCATTGTGCTCGTCTGATTGCTGCGGTTTAAAATTGGGTGGCTGCGGTTTAAAGTGGGTTGCAGCGCATATGCAGAGTTTGCTGTCGCCAATATATTTGATTGCCACTCCTGCGAGTGTTGCTGCAATAACGATGAAATAACAAACGAAAATGCAAACCGGAGTCAATGACGTGTTGCAGCAAATTAAATATGTGTGGTTAGTTAGGCGAAACAGTCGGAGTGACTTGCTAGCGCGCCAGAATTGGAACAAATAATGAGGCGCAAAAGTCAGTTACCAACACTTGTTTATGAATTTGGATTCACTTAGGTAAAACACATTAAAATTCTTTGCAAAATTTCTTAGGAAATATAAACAGAAACAGAGTGAAACAATCGATATGAGTTTCACCGAACTTCTAAGTTCCAAAATAGTATTAAAGAGACTATTCCGAGATACGGTTTAAACTTTGTTTGCTAAAAGAAATGCGACCGATAGATTTAGAAACATGAGTATATTAATTAGTTTAGGTAAGTTGGAATGACTGACAGTGGCCGAAAGTTAGATGGAATCAACTACACCTCACACGTTGACTCGATTTCGTTTGATTGACCTCCTTGCATTCTAGCGCTGGATGTTGAAGCTCTCGGGTGCTTGATAGCCGGCTGAGGGGTCTTTCTGGTCTCAGAGCGGATGTAAGAGTTCCAGTTGGAAACATCTAAGCACATCTCGGTAAACATATCTTGTGTGAACTGAATGAATTGTATGGATTTAATAGAAAGCCGATTTAAGAAAGGTATGATAGGATTAAAAGGGGTTCGTCGAAACATGAAGGTCTTTTGATCCTGATTAAGGAATTCTTGACATCACTAGTATGCATAGTTGCCAGTGTGGGATCCTTCGAGACTTTTGTCGGTTGGTTCAAACCCCTTACCTAACTTTAATCTAAACTCCACCCAGGCATGCCTTAATGGTTAAAAAGGCCTAAAGGGGTTTCATGGGTTTTGTCACGTATAAAATGGCCTATTTTCAATATTTTTTTCTGTCTCACAGATACATATTAAAAGAATAAATTCTGAAATTTTCAAAACTCCTCCATTGCGACGTCATTTCCAGTGACCCCTAGGAAAAAAGGTGCTTCCGCGTTGTCGGCATAACTCCTGACAGGATCATCTAAAAAGAAAAAAAACGAAAATAAGTGTTTTAGGTAAGACCATATCTAATATCGTGCTTGAACGAAAGAAAAGACAAAAAAGTGAAAATTGGAATTTTAGCAGACATTTTTCCAAAAAAAATAATAATTTCAGTCAAATTTGTTTGACATTTTGTTTTTTTTTTAGATAGTTGTAGTTGAAGAAAGAAAAAATCCTTCGTTCAAGCACGAATAAATTGTATATCGAACACCTGTTCAAAATTTCATCAAGATCGGTTTAGTAGTTTTCGAGAAAATTTGACAACCGACTTTGAAAACACGATTCCGAGAAATACGCGTTTAATGTTTTGAGTAACAATAGCACTTGACTTGGAGCGCACATCTTCCAAAGGCTGTATCTCCGAAACTATTATTCGGATCAACTTGCAAATTTAGGACAATATTCTTGAGATGTTGTAGAAATTAATAAGCCAAAAAAACAAAAAATCGTTATTTTGAATCCACGAAACCCAGGGGTTACCTTAACAGATTAAATTCTTATTCACACATTTCCACATTTCATTGACAGAAAGATATTTGCAGTCTGATTAAAAGGTGGAAACAATAGATTCAAGAAACAGGATTGAAGTAAGAAGATACCGATACTAATACTAAAGGCTAGCCGAAGGTGAATATATAACATTTGGACAGTATCTGGTCCTCTGAGCAATACACTGAAGTGCTACACTTAATGGGAAATGTAATACCCAAACTAAAGAGAGCAACTATGCAACAACTAAAATAAAATAAAAGCATGTGTTGGTCTTACATATATTATATTATTCTATCACATAGGAGTATGCATAAACAAAGCCAGTATTCATAACTGTCAAACGACCACAATTTCATAAATGAGAATTGTATTGTTGTAGCTGTTGCCACATAACATTGGAACGGAAAAAGAATATCTAAATGAACGCAGTTAAAAACAATGCCAACACTTTTGCATGGCATCATCGCATATGAGCACACAAGCATAAATGCGGGCGCTGATTATGAGGGCTATGCCACAATAGGCGAGCAAGCAAAAAAGTTAGAAAACAATATAAATAGCACGACAAACGACAATATGGCATTAAAGCTGCTGGTTTGGTCTCAAAGGCATGTGTGTGTGTGTGCGTGTGCAGACAATAAATAACCAAAAGCTATTGTTTGTTTAGAAATGAGGTGAAAGTGAGAAGAGAAGGTGTAAGTGCAAATTATGCACTTCAGTTCACTTGTGAAAAACAAATGCGGTGCAGAGTTTAAGGTGCACACAGTGGCTGCGATCGAATATTTTGCATGAAAAGTAATCAAGTTTATGTAGACGGTCGGGATTTGTAGAAGGATTTGAGCAATAATGACCTAATTCGGAGGTTCTCATACAAAAATCAGTAACTAAAATACTCATCTGTGAACAAATATATAATTCGGTAGATCTCAACATAAGAATATCGAAGCCATTGTCCTCTTATTAGAAAATAAATTGTAAATTAATTCTCTCACATATCGCTCTGTACACCACCGTCTAACGTTCACTAATTACATATATGCATAATGTCTGTTGCATCCACATATCTTCCATACCACACGACACAAATCTCAAATGCCTGTCTCTGGTTGCACTTCTGCTAGTCAAACTCGCACACTTCATCCTTCCTGATTACTTTCCGGGCACTGTCGGCTCTCGCATTCATACGAACGCACCTGCATGTCCTTCACTAATAAAATAAGGCAAATAAAAAATGTCGAAACAAAATCACATTGATGTGCATTTGTGTGCGAAATGCGCTGCTGCTGTGTTGGACTGCATTGAAAGCGAAATGAAAAAGGTGCCAACACGGAAACAAAGGAGAACGCACTCATTGAAAATGGAAATGGAAAGCAAAAAAAAAAACGGGTATAATAAAAATGAGCAATCCAAACAATGAGTGTAGGCGAATTGATAAAGTAGACGTTAAGCGACGTGAGGGCTAGGAAGAGGCTACCGCGCTGCCGATGCAACAGGGCTCGCTGTCGACGCCGGCTCCACCTCACCCATTTTATTTGACGGCGCTCAGTGGTTTTATGTGTTGCTCTTATTATGGCACTCCATGCTCCTCTGCCCACACATGCCACACACACATTCTTCATGGTTCGCTATGTGCTCTGGCGCGCAACGGTCGCACGTAATGTCAAGTGCAGCATTTTAGGCGCGGCGCGTGCGCCCTCACCCAACCGCGCCAGTACGCCACACGCCACAGGCCAGAGCCCATCAACAAGGCAGCCAAGCAAAGTAGGCTGGTTGACATTAGGCAGCGCCACCAACCAGTCAACCAACCATCCAACCATACATTCCGCTCATTCATTCAAACACTCCAACGCCGCTACCTGCTTATTATGTGAGAATGTTGCCAGCGGTATGTATGGTTGTATAGGCTTCTGTGTTCTGTGTGGGTGTGTATGTGTGTGCAGGTTCTTTCATATTTGGTTGCTGTTGCAGCAAAAGCTCAAGCAATGAATGTTCCGTGCATTCGAAGTGATTGCTCAGCCGTGCGTGTGCACAAAACAATCAAGAAATGATGTGACTTTGCCGCTTCCGCACCGATTGAGGAAGCCTTGCATAAGCGCACATATGTACATACTTAAACGAGTACATAGATGTGTATATGTTTGTGCGTGCTATTCACATGAATGCAAGATTTTTATGAGTTAAAGTAAATTCCCTGCAGGAAATTAAGAACTGGTGAGATCTATTCATAGTTGAGGAAAGATTCTGATATCCTCAAATTAGTGAAAAAAAGTTTGCATCTAAAGTAGTACCGAAGACAATATATTTAAACTAATTAAATTTAAGACTTTTCCATATTTTCTAATAAATTTTAGACTACTTGAAATTCGTTCGAAAGCATTTCGAAACTATTTGAAAGCCACTCAAAGACTGTCAATTGAAATGACATATCACATCCTCTTTTAGAAAACAGCACGCATATGAACCAGTAATAGGGTTTGGTCCTCCACAATCGAAGCTGTTATAACTTCACATTATAAAATGTCTTACAGGGCATGTATGTATATATATATTGACACAAGTTTGAACAAATGCATAAGCGAAGGCGACGATGTAAAGTTAGCTCCTCACATTGACGCGTCGAGCACGGGAAATTTTGACAAATTATTGTTGAAAATAAGAGAAATACCTAGAAATTCGATTCTTTGAATTCTGCACTTTATAAGTGAACTGATCGAAGAGTGTGTAAACTCACCGATATTTAACCATTAGTTACAATAAATTC
Source organism: Zeugodacus cucurbitae (assembly GCF_028554725.1). Taxonomy (NCBI): domain Eukaryota; kingdom Metazoa; phylum Arthropoda; class Insecta; order Diptera; family Tephritidae; genus Zeugodacus; species Zeugodacus cucurbitae. The sequence goes on along the minus strand of NC_071668.1, from coordinate 78,197,413 downwards.
TTCAAACTTTTGTCTTTTAATTATTCAAAATAGCAAATACACACAAGTAATAACGATTCTCCACACTCTACTCCCTCTCCAACACAATATAGAAACTACCTCCCGCATGTTACTCATACGACAAGGTGCATCCGGTTTGATTGACGGCTACTTCAAATGGCTTTAAACGAAACAGTTGAGCAAATACTGTGTTTGATATGATGTATCGATACATATTATGCATTGGCATTGGCATTTCCATTAAAGTAATTGCTTTTTGGCTGGCAAAATACTAGAATATTTACTTTTGCAAGCAAATACCTACGAATTTATTTGCCAAAGCGGCACTCAGACATTCAAAGTTTAGAGTCAGTTTTCGGAGACATTGAAGCATTGCATTTTTTATGTGACCACTACAACAACAACATTGCTATTTCTGTTTATATACATTAAATTACTTGCATATTTCGAACTTCAAAATATTCTCTTTTTATACATTCAGTTTAAATATTTGTATCTCATAAGCAATATTAAACGCAGTGTGTACTCACTTTCAGCAGCGTACGCTTATAATCGCTTATCAAAACCAGCCAGCTAACTCAATTTCTTATTAATTGCATCAATTTGCCACGCTGTTAATTCAATTTCGGGCGTACAGCAAACCGTTGACAAAATGCCGCGCTAATTCGTCACCGCCTCATGATAGACGCCCATCTACTCAAGTGTCTCTCCACACGCTTATTGTACGTGTAGTGTGGCTGGCTGAAACATTAGCGGCAGCTTCTCAAGTGTCTGCCGTCTATTTGAAGCTTCTTGCCGTAACTTTGAGTCGCTAAATTTTCTTATGTTTAATTTATGTCCTTTAATTGCCTCAATTCGGCGGCGGAACTATGCAGCGTACTGCATTTTCGAGTTGTCCGCTCCCAAGCGGCATAAAGCCAACCAACCCACCTACTTAATATTTCAGCAAGCAGACAGTTCCCAAACAAAACGCTTACGCCAGCAGCGCTGCAGACAGAGCAGAAGGATTGAAATTTTAAAGCGGCAGCAATTTCACAATTTGGCTAACACACTAACTTTATGACTAGACGTTTGCTGTTAATCAAATATGTATTCTAACAATTCGATTTGCGTTTAAAGAAAGACTTGTTAAGCACGTTTATTTTACTAATTTTTATTTCACTCACCACATTCATTCATTGTAGTTTAAGGAAGAATGAGGTCACACGAAAGGTTAATATAAAATTACGCCTTTAACGGCTTCAAATGCAAATTGCGGTTTTCTAAAGTGAACCCTAGTTATGCCCAACATAATAGAAACTAATTGATCTGAAAGCATACGCATACTAATTGAAAAAGCTACACTCCATTCAAATCGTTTGAATGCTCAAGTGTCAATAATAATTAATTTTTAACAATGTACCGCCAATTCAAAGTATTCGAGTATTTATAAATTCTCATTTCTAGGAACTTTGGTGGAGATGTTAGATAATGAAATTAATAATACAACACACGACTGGGTATTGGACTAGAGAGAGTCATAAACAAACAAGTAAGGAAAGGAAATACTATGTTCGGGTGCAACCGAACATTTTATACTCTCGTAATTTATTGATGAAATTTTATTAAGAGAACACACAAATTTACCCATAAATTCGGCATAAAATTTAATAGAATAACGAAAATCGTAATATATACTATATGAGGGCTGAGGTAATTCCTGAACCGATTTCATCATTTTCACCAGCAAGGTGCACTATATCCAAGACTATAAGCTCACTTAATTTTGCTAAGATATCTCACATATTAACCAATACATATATGCGGAATAAAGCCAGCACATAATTAGGTATATGGGAGCTAAGAGATGTTATGACCCGATTTAAATAATTTTTGGAACAGAGGCACACTATTAGAAGAAAACAATTTTCTCTGAATTACAAATTTAAAATTTACCCATAGGCGCTGAGTTCAACATGTTCAATATCTGGGGCCTTGAAAAGTTATAGTCCGTTTTCGATATTTTTTTCTCAAGTGAAGCCATATATGATATTTACTATTTATTTGTGTAATGTTTTATTCCGCTATCTTCATTGGTTTCTTATGTATACGTTATAAAGTGAAGGAATCAGATGGAATTCAAAATTGAGTTATAAGGAAACTAGTCGTGCTTGTGAACCGATTTCGCCCATTTTTTATCCGTGTTATCAGGGTGTCAAGAAAATATTATATACCGACTTTTCATTAAAATCTGTCGAGTACTTCCTGAGATATGGTAGTTGACCCATAAGTGGACGATGCCGCGCCCATTTTTCATTTTGTAAAAAAATCTGAGTACAGCTCCCTTCTGCTATTTCTTCTGTAAAATTTAGTGTTTCTGACATTTTTAGTGAGTTAACTCACTTTTAGTTATTTTCCACCTAATCTTTGTATGGGAGGTGGGCGTGGTTATTATCCGATTTCAACTATTTTCATGGTGTGTGGTGGGGTACGTAAGAGAACCGACTGCAGAAAGTTTGGTTTATATAGCGAGATATATACAAATAATCGATTTGGGTGCGGGCCACGCCCACTTCCCCAAAAAAGTTACATCCAAATATGCTTTTCTAGGGCGATCCTTTATTCCAAATTTTACTTTTATAGCTTTATTTATGGCTTAGTTATGACACTTTACAGATTTTTGGTTATCGCCTTTTGGGGGCGTGGCAATGGTCCGATTTTGCTCATCTTCGAAAGCAACCTCCTCAGGGTGCCAATGAATACGTGTTTCAAGTTTCGTTAAGATACTTATTACTACTTATTGTTGAATATTAATGAAATATTCGCATTTTTTCATCAAACTTATTTAAAAAACGCACTAAAATTATATAATTCCTTAAGGTCTAAAGAAAAAAATCACTGATGGTAAGATTTACATATGTAAGCATGTATTATATATTCAAAATTCGATTCTCTCGTATTCGACAACTCGTAGGTGTTTATTTCTAGAAGAGTTATACGTGCATAAAGAGTCTGTTTCTGTTAACATAAAAGCACAACGCAAAGCAATGTACAAAGGTAAACTCGTCAGATTTTGACGGTCTGCTGAGCCGCCAAACTGCTCACTCAGTCCGCAGCCGCCGCACTTGATTAAGTCACCTTTGTGGATGGCTTTCCATTTGAATCAATCCGTTGATTGCTGATTTTTGTGGACACATGTACGTACCCTACGTCTAAACTAAAAGTCCGCTTATGGCTACATTCTTTTGTCAAGCAAACGATTTACACCGCTGCTGCTGCTCATGTGTATCGCTGCTGCACACTGACCTTTGCCAGCAACGGAGTCTGGAGTCTGCTGAAAAAGGAATAGCGCTGGAGCGTGTGCAATTTTCACCCACGTGCCTGGCATTTTAATAAGAACGAAACTGTTGTGGCTTTAAGAATTCGAAACTTGTTAAAATGTGAACTTTACTCAAATTATTTTACATCAGAGCATATTGCTTGTAAAATGCTTTGAAGTAAAATTACGTACTCACTTTAAACTTTGTAAATAAATAAGCATTTATTTTATAAATTCAAGAACCACTAAGGGAGCAGCGTTGACACTTTCATATTTTAAAAGAAAATAATATTTTGCACACGTTCGCCTCACCACTTTTTCGTCTTCAACACTTCATTACAATGCAATTTATTTCCCCTGCCTCTTATCGGAAAAAATTACCTCCGCGCCATTTTATTTTTCATGCTCTTCGATTTCTCATTTAAGCTTTACAGTTGTGTCGCGCAAATTAATTGTTTTTCGAATGCGGCCATCGCTGTCATTCGATTCATAATTAAAATTGCGAAAGTCCTGCTTGCCCGCGGTCCTTGCTTCCGCGCAGGTGTCCTTTCGATCTGTCTTCCTTACGTCAATTTCGTCTGTGCGCGCACTTATCTTTCCTGCTGCCAGCTATCATGGAAATTGGTTTCGTTTTCCCTTACACCTGCCTGTTTGCTTGAAAAATAATTTTCCGCCTTTTCTATTACACATCTAAAATTTAAATTCACAGCGCCACGCCGAAATTTTCCTTGCGATTTTCGACAAAATTTTCGCGCATTTTTTAGTTCCCTTTTCATACTCGTATTATTCTTTCGTATTTCTACTTTAATTGCCACACTTCCCGCCATTTTGAGTTTTAATTCCCATTTCTTTCATATCTTCAACTTTTCCGTTCAATCTGTCCACCGTATTGATTAAATTCACAAATTATTATTATTTTTTGTCTCTCACCTTAATGCATTCCAATTATAACCTCCTCAGTCTCCACAATATTCATATCAAATGCCAATTGTCGGTCGGACATTCTCCGAATTAATTTATGTGAAATGCAAACCGAAGTTCAGAAGTTCAACGAACGCATGAAAAACTGCAAGCTCATTCTTGAATTTAATTTGTCTGCTATCTCTCAATCTCACCAGAATTTCCGTTCGGTATAATTTGAATTGTTAAGCAGTAGAGGCATTATTATTATACTAAACGCTTATAACTGCACATTGTTCGATACAAAGAAAAATGTCTGGGAATATCAAGAAATAATTATGTAACTGCTTGTGAAACAGATTTTGTCTGCTTGCACAATTTGTCCACAATATTTTCGGAAAACATGCGGCGAATTATAAAGGTCAAATACCTTAATGAATGAAAATCAATACTAATCTAAAATGCATTTTCATTTTGTAATGAATGGGCTGCCTCTTCATCTTTGTTGTTTACATAAAAGGAAAATTAACTCGCTAATACAAAATACAAAAGCACTGTGCTGAAATATGAGTGTGTAGAAACTTCGCTTAAAGTTGCATATTGAGACCCTCCCAAAAGTGCAAAAATATTTGCACTTATTTCAGATGCAGCAACTACGAGATTTTAATAATGCAGAAATGTCGTTAGCGAATTCTTTAAACTCATTTGCTATGCCTACTCGATTCACTGGGTAAATATTTACAGAGCTTATGAGGTATTTTGATGTACATATATAAGCAAATTTTCACTGTAGTTAGGCAACAACGGAAAATATAACAGTTTGCAACTAGAAATTGTAGTGTACAACTAGATTTTAATGGAATGTATCTGCTCTAGAAACGAACATACAATTTTGTACCGCCATTGTCAGTTTTCTGAACGTAATTTGACAGTTGTAATCTATAATGATGACAATGCGTCAAACATTAATGCGGCGTTTCGTTCGATAATCTCTTTCCATCTAGACGCAACTTCATAATACCCCACTCGTAGAAACGCCCTCCTTATTTTCGAAGAACTCGGACATCCACTTTTCACAAGCCTCTTTTGAGTTCAACTTTACACAACCAAAGGCGTTCGCCATGGACAGGAACAGATGGTAATCACATGGCTCTATATCCGGGCTAAATGGTGGATGTCATAAAACCTCACATCCGAGCACCCGTAGCTTCTGACGAGTCATCAACGAAGTGTGTGGCCCGGCGTTGTCTGGTGGAAAACTACAGGCCAATTCTGGATGCTTCTGGTCAATCGCCTGTCTGGCCATATGGGAGCAGCTCATAGTGGATGATTCCCTTCCAATTCCAATTCCTTAGACTACAACCGTTTTCGCTTGAGATCAGCAGCATATCGCAGAAATTGATTCGGTGAAGAAGGTTTTTTTGGGTCAAATTATCAAACATCAAGTTTTTTTGTGTATCCAGCCTTCGGCAGATGGTTTAAAATGGTCTGGCCCATTTCCTGGGCGATGTCACGAGATGTCACATGCCGGTCTAACTCCATGATTTCCATGATTTGATCGTTATTCGTCGTCACAGGTCTTCCGGCGGCTGGCTTATCCATGGTGTCGTTTTCAACCGCTCTGAATCGTGGAAACTATTCCTCCACAGTTCGAAGTGATAGAGTGGTTTGTGGTTCGAACTAAATAGTTGCGAAGTAGTTCATAACCAGTTGATTTCACTGCAGTGACAACTCTGCTATGATTTCATAACTGATTTCATAAAATTTGTTTACATGTTTACTCACCGCTACTTGAAAGGCCTACGTTACTGTTATAGCGGTAGTTTGTTAGCTTATGTTGATAACGGCATCTTATAATAGAATATTGAATACTACTTAAGAGATGAAATGTATATTGGCTTAAATATGCGCATATAAAGTGTAGACAACCTTTAGAAATTCAACGGAAAATTGTCGTTCCGTATAAACTGTAAAGCCTCAAGTTTCATTCAACGTTATTTACAAACTATTTTTCGTAGAATTTTCCTTTGTGCAGCTAACTTAATTACATCCGCCGGCCCAAACATTATCAAGCGTTGCAAATTTGGGGGCTGCTGAAAACTTCCGGTTAACATGATATCGACACGGTTTATTCGCTTCCACCTTTCATTATACACATGAGAGCATTTAGGGCAGAAACTTTTAGACGTTAAGTACCACCTGCTTGGAACTCGCCAAATATTCGTGTTTATAAAAGAATGTTTGTAAATGTAATGTGATCTATGGGTTGTTGTTGCCACATAACCACCACAACAAAGTGGCAATATATGTGGAAGTTACTTTTCAAGCGAACATATTCAATAAGGTTCATGGGATCGGTAAGGCTGCACTGTGGGCAGTTTCGGTGAAAAACCGGGTAAGATATTATGAATAATTCACTTTCACTTTTCTTAAATTTTCCCTTCGTCGTCATTTTAACTGTCAATTTACGTAATAATAACTATTACATCAGAGTAGCTTATAATAATTGCAAATACGTAACTAAATATAGATTTTAAAGCTAAATTATTAAAATTGCACAACAGCAGTGCAAAGGTTTATTCTATTTGAGTTATTATTGAGGTCAGGCCCACGCACAAAAAAGAATATTAATGTATCACAATGTAGGCACATATATTTCACCGCATTACATCAAGAAGAAAATTATGTACTTTTATGCTCACGCAAAACTGCCCAAAGTGTGTAATCTCAATATCTGGGCTATTGAATCATAAAGAGCAAACCAAACAAAAAAAAATCGTGACACACAAGAATATACGTGAAACAAATCCGCATCACACAAAATATAATACCACAATACACTATAAGTATGTAATCCGCCGTTAGTCAACGCCTTGCCACTTCCGCAAGCAGCATGGAGCGTGCGAATCCATAAAACAGTCAACATAATGCCACCACCGCCACCGCCATCGCCACTAGCACTATCCCGCTACGAGTGCCAATAATAAGTCAATCCACAATGAAGCGCCCACTTAGAATTAGGCCAACATAATACCAACTCAATAACATTATTGGCGGCACGCATACGCCACCGCTGCTGTGAATGGATTTGCCGGATTCGGTCAGAGGATTGTTAATACCAACTAGAAGGTGAAGATTGTGATTTAGGCGAAATAAAAGAAATGTAGTAAGAACAAAAACTTATGCGTAGGCGTAAAAGGCGACTCACACACAGCCACACACACACACTCGAACGCGTAATTGAATGTGCGTGTGTATTTGGGGGTCTTTACGGGGCAATGCGCCGAACATATTAAGTAATAAAGTCATGTCAGGCGCCAAATAGCCGCTTAGGTGTGAGAAATTAAGTAACACATACCTAAACGGCGAAACAGAAAACATGAAGTGCCCGAAAACAAAGGCGAAGACATAAGGGCGGCCCATTGTGTAAGAGGATAAAGTTGCCGAAATGAATTTATTCAAGAAAGAGGAGGGTTGCCAAGCAGAACTTGTTGGGGAACACATGTTTTGCGAAATAAGCATATAAATATGTAGGAGTACATATGCTTACTTTCGTCGGGCACTGTTCGACCTGATGTTGCTGTTTAGTGTTCAAACAAGTGTAAGGGTTTTGCCCTCCTCACTTTTCATGTCTTAGCATTTCGTCAATATTGGCGCCAACATTTGGTATGATGTCGGAAAGGGTGCTACATATGTATATCAGTCGTAGCTAAAAGTTTGGGCCACGCCTTTAATATATGTATTCTACGATAAGCCAAAGGAGATCGGGAAGGATTTGAATTATTTCAGAGGACTTAAATCATTTCAGAAGGTCACTCCATAATACTCGTATCTGTTTTAAATGCAATTGCTAGGTATATCAATACCTTACGCTGTAGTATTTTAAGAGCCACTTTACTTCCACAAAGCCTCTTGCCGCCTCCATAAGCGGCACTCGGCCACCTCGCTGACTGCCACGAATTGATGAATGTAAAAGTAGGCACAGAAGAGCGTTCACTTAATTTGCACCTTCTCGGGCAGGATGAATAACTGTAGCTATATGTAACCTTTCTCAACGACGCCCAACCAACGAAACACACACATAACCGCACTTATTAGCCCATACACTTGTATGTTTGTGTATGAGTGCTGCATTTTCTTTCATTGGGTTAATGTTTGCACGGCCTTCTTCGTGTTCCAACCTCCTGTAGAATGAAGGACGCGCGCCTGGCAAATTGAATACGTTTTCGTTGTGAGGCAGCTGTTCGACTGGCCGTTATCCTCTGGGTCGTAGGTCAACATGGCAAAGACATAAAATTTCATTATAACCACAATACACGTTTTTGTGCCGCAATGAAGACGAAAATGTTTTACGCCGAAATTTTATATATCTTCTTTGTGGCATTATTTTTTACGAATGCATATTCTCACTTCACGTTTCTTTCGTCTCTTGTTTCGTGTTCGTTTTATTGCTTGTTTTTGTTTTACTTTTGCTATTTATTTATTTACTTTTTTCTTGACGCTCTCGTAATTGTTTTTGTTTGGGCGCCTGGTGTGATAAAATTGCTTAATGGCTTCGCCATTTTTTAGGTAATTTAATTCAATTCAATTTTATTGAATTGCCTGAAATGATAACGCAGCAGCAGCTTACTTGCAGTAAAGCTTTGGAACAGAGATGAAGAAATTGAATTTGGAGGGGAGAGTTATAAAAAGGGTCATTCCCCAGTCAAAATCCTTAAAGTAAATAGCCATAATTTATTATTAGGCGACAATATACTTCACATTGCAGAGATTTATGAAATATTAAAATCACACAATGGTCAATTCTAAAATATATTTATTATACTATAAAAGCTCGCTAATAAACCGAGCAACAAATCTTACTCTGCACTAAAGCTTGACTCGCACACCTCAAATAGATCCGCACAATGTGTTCGACACAGAGTTGCAAATGCCACCAACAATCCAAGCCTAGAGATGAAGCGCCGAATAACTCTTGCCAACATAAATAACTTTGGGGTCGGTATGCTATTGAGAAGCAGATACCTCTCTTGACGAACAAAAAATTGCGTTCTATATGTCTCTCATCTTTCTCGTCCTATTATACGAAACAGAAACATGGATAATGACAACCTGAGATGAGAAGGTACTTGAAACATTCCGAACTGTTCTCCGCGAGATCTTTGGAGCCGTCCACGTAAGCGAGGAATACCGATGAAGATGGAGCCATGAACTGTATGAGATCTACGACGACATGGTTATAGTTAAACGCATTGAAATCCAATGAATGCGTTGGTTAGACCATGTTATATGCATGAAATACTATACTCCAGTGAAAAGATCCGTCGATTCGAGACCCTTGGGTGGACAACGGAAGCAACGGCGCCCACGTATACAATGGAAAGACCAAGTTCATGTGGACTTGTCTGCACTTGGGATGTAAAACTGGCGTGACTTGCAAATGATAGAGGCAACTGGCGAAGTTTTCTGAACTCGGCCCAGATCGATTTTTGTTTCGCTGGCTTATAGAATTATGTAGAACTATGAATGATAATGTAGCTAAAAAGTAAGTCTCGTAATCATCAAATAAAATAGCTTTTAATGCTAAAACATTTAAGAGCTTTTATGCCGCTATGAGCAGTCAAGCAATATGAATCCTAAAATAGTAAGAGCGCATATTTCAATTGCAATTCCAGCAATACTCTCACTTTGGAATCAATAACCATGTCTTCTATTTAAGTAGCAAAATGATATAGTCACATATTTATATATTAATCAGTGCCTTAATTGAAAATGTTAATTAAAAATATGATCTAATGGGAAAGATATATTGTACCACATATTCATTAATAGCGAATACTAATTCTAAATATATATACAACACATATGTATGTAATATACACACGAATAGGAGCATATTTCGAAATATGTGAGCCTTGCATTAAGCACTCTTTATCCCTGACCAATACATTTCCATTACATTAGAATTAATTACAGGTACCAGGGCAAGACAGGGTAGCGTAGCACCGGAGAAGAGCTTCGTCGAGCTGCGACGTTTATTATTAGTGTCATTTGGACATGCGACAAGGGCACTCAAACCAGATGCGCCAGCGCTACCGCCAACGCAAGCCAGAAACCATTCACCGCACCGATTGCCAGCTGAGACATTTGCACAAAAGACATTAACGCAAGCACAACGGCAGGCAGAGCTTTGCCACATGTGACTTCTATTGTCTATGCTTGAGTGATTGTAGTCACAAGACACAAGAGCGATGCTTGGCATGCATGCATGCTCGGTGAAGATTCATTATTACATTTTACATGGAAAGAACATTTAAGAGGAAAATTATTATTATCCTTGATTTATTCCGAGAACGCATGCGAAAGTGGTTGAATACACGAACATATGTTCAGACAACTCAATCTGCTGGTGTCTAAGGGTATTTGTATGAAATAATGTTAACAAACAGGCCGTCATGTAGTCAGACAAAGACAAACCAGCTACTTAGCTACAATTCTCAACTGCAAGGCATTTAATCATAAACATATAAATTGTGAGGAGATCAGACAGACACAGAGATGACGTGCATTTCGAAGTAGACAGCATATTGTCACATGCACAGATAATTAAGTTGATGCGGACGAGCAGCCATAGCATACGAGTATAATATCTAATATGCGTAGAATGAAATAGGTACATTTGAGCTACTTAGAGATATACTGTGTATTTGGAGTTTCATCAGCACAATACTCACGTATATAACACATGCTGTTGCCCGTAGAACGCGCAGGCAGTGCTCCGTCTACGGGAGTAATTAGCAGCTCATAAATAGCAGATCACTTATTTATATGAGTGAGTTTGTTGTGGTAATGGCCAATATGCATTTACTCTCCTTTCATTTGGCAAATTATTTCGGAAACGGAAGCTTTCCAAAATTGCTTCAACTTTAGACAAGTGGCTTAAAACTAGTAGAATACGGCATTTGAATGAGAACTATAGATATAGGTTAGAGTTCGATGGTAAAATTCGACGGAAAGTGGAATTATTATAATTTCTTATATTAAGAATTCTTAGTCAGCCACTGAAAGAGATTGAGTCAAAAGTGGAATAATACTCATAAAGTTTCGCTTCCGAAAGTAGAAATTCCAAAATGCTTATTATTATTTGGTTCAATACCCCAAATCATGTTATACTATGTCATATAGTGTTATATTTTCATTAATTATAATTTCGGTTTGGAATTTATTGAAGCGGAATGAGCGAGAGCTCTCTCTTTTCTTCTACCTCTCATTGTTGCCACACCAACCGCATTCCATTGAAGCTGCTATTTATTAATAATGTCAGCGTTAATGACATTTGTAATTCTTGAGAGCGCTGCTCACAGCTTCCTAAAATGCATTGTTCCCAAAATCCACTAACCAAATCCACAAACCGCCAGCAAAACATTACTTTCCATCACAAAAGTCACAGACTCGCCACAATGAACTTCTGAATGTCCATTACTGTCTGTACACTTGCTCATTCTCTCATCATAAACAACATTTCATTGTGTGGTGTAGACATTTAACAGATCCATGTCCACTCTGAAACAATAAAACGCTCTTAAGTAATCCAATTACATCATATTGTAGCGCAGACACACCGGCAGAAGAGTGTGTGGATACATGCATGGTACCTACAGACGAGTACACACACATTCATATGCACTTGAGTACGGAGGTGGGTAATTTCTTCTGATGCCCACCTGCAAATCATGGAAAGCCATCTGCCGGCCGCCGTCAGACTCCCGTCGCATTAGTTGCCATTGAACTGCGCGGCAGTGACACACTTACATTCTACTGATTGTGCATGAGCCGGAGCAACCATATTAACTGGCACTTGCATTAAGTACTCCGCCCCAAAATGACGCCCAGTGCGGCAAGGCTGCAACACTCGAAGCCCGTAATGGTTGAGCGGCTAAGCAGCTGCACGTCATGGCGTGCTGTACAAAGTGATTTTAATTAGACTTAGAGCGAAACCGAGCAAATGAGGAGAAGCTCGAATGGGCAGAGGGCCACCAAGCTGCACCGCCTTCACAGTTCCAGAGAAAGTCAACGGCTGCAGGCGGAAAATGTTTGGTCACAAAAGGCATGGGCGAACAACGTTGGCTGCAGTCGAAGGCAAAGTTTAACCGTTAAGTTGCTTTTAAGACACTCTCTTGGGTAATTTTAATATTAGAATATTTACATACGGGTTCACATGCCAGTTTGTATATGTACACAGAGTTCAGCTATGAGGAATATTGTCAAATTTATCAGTTGTAGAGTAGTGTGGAAATGAGGGTTTATGAAGTCGATGCAATTTGGCTTAGAGTCTTCTCTTAGTTCTAATTGTTTGTGCCAATATGAAAATCAAACTGCAGATAGGTCCTTCTCCACTCGGTGGGTTCCCAAAGCAACTGAGGGCTTTGAAGTTTGCATGTGAAGATCTCTTTTTTACAATATTTACAATATATTATTCGTCGCTTCAATCGATTTAATCATTGGTCTTAGTTATACAATACTCCATTGAACAGGCACAATAAAGAACTTGGAGGATCTAATTTGCATTCGACAAACCGAAGTAACGTCTAAATCAAAAGTCACTCAAAATCCTACGAATAACTGTAAATTACAGAAATTGTAGATCAAGTCCTTATAATAATGGCGTCCAAAAAAGTCACTCTGGGTATACCAAAGACACTTAATAACCTCAAAACTTTCTTATTGTGTCATTTCTCTAATTTTAAAGGCGGTTCACGTTTTCTGTACTGTTCGAAGGAAAATGTATGCAAAATCTTTTACTATCGTGAAAAGTAAAAACTGAAAATGGAAATAAAAATCGGTACCAACAACACAGGGTAGAAGGTGAAGGTACAGTATAATGAAAACAAAATATTAACGGTGTATGCACTATTGGCTGGCGAATACACGAACATGCACGTAAACATGAACATTTTGTATGCAGCCTAGTTATGGCCCCCTTAGGAGTAAGAAAGTATTGCTATCAAACTTTGTTGCATGTAACATGCCAGTGGCAAAAACTTTGTATTTCTTGCAGCTTGCATAGGTGAATTTGTGTATTTTTGGTAAACTCGTACTCAACTTGTACCGGTACATATGTACGAGTATGTGTGTGTGTGTGTGTGTGCGAGCTGTTGGTCTGAATGTGCATATGATGAGAACTCAGAAACTTTGAGTCTTGAAGGTCTTTGGCGTCACGCATGAGTGGAAAATATCCAAACTGATGGCTAACAGTTCACAGCACAGGTAATTCCCAACATGTGGCCGTCAATTGCACGGCACTGCATGCATATACGAGAACAAATACCAAATAAGTATAGTCCTACGCATCTATGTATGTATGTATGTATGTACAATGCAAGAGTGTACATTGGCAAGTGCATGGTTGCTTCATTGAGCATACTAAACCAAACAACAACGGCAACTACTTGTACTACATTGGCTACTGCTGCTGGCCAAACTATAAACGCAACGCTGCAGTTGACGTTGGGGCTGGCCACAGCGTTGAGAACAGTGCTGCGCCGGGTCCAGACACTTTGCATGCTGATTTATGTGCAAAAACATTGCCTCCACCGACCACCCGCAAGTTGTTGCTCCAGCAATGGACCATAGTCGCATGTAACCCTGAGCATGGACGATGATGCGTGTGTAGGCCAGTGCGTTCGCATGCACATAAGTGCGTCCGTGCAAACATTATCCCACTCACTTAACCGTAACGAGACAGGCAAGTGACAAACGAATGACATTGCGGCATGATTGCCGGCCTCTAGTGGCCTCAGTGCCTCGGTGCTCTGTCTTTGTCGGCCCGTCGGCCCAACAGGATGAACATCATGTGCGGATATGCCGAGCTGTTCGATGCAGCACCGCATCCGGCGCTTTATTCGATCACTCTCTGTGTTTCTAATATCTCCTCTCGCTGCCGGCATAAAACATCTAGCTTTGGCTTCGGGTTCAGCTGCAAGGTTAAATGTGAAGGGTGTAAGCCTCATGCAGTGTTTTCATATACGCAATCGGCAGATCGAAGAGCAAATTGCATCTTCATAAGAACTAGGCTCAATTTACAAATATATTTGTATTATTTTTTTGAAGTCTATCACTTAAAAAATTATGATCAGAATACCAGAACATAGTTTCCACGACAGTCGGTTCTATCTAGACAGAACGGACCCAGATCCAGGCAAAGTCCACCGACTCTTCAAATTTATTTGCGGAATATTTTATGCCGCTACAACAACAACCACATAGTGGTTGCAGCATAATCTGCAAATATCTTTAAGTGATCTTAGTCAATTTTTAAACAGCCACGCACCACTGTCCCCTAGTTTTTGTGTAGTCAACGCGTGTTTCCACTTCCACTTTTAATTTGCGTGCGACAGATAACAAAGGGGCTAAGGCCATTCTATGGTTAACACCTTGCCCAATGGTGCACCATACACATAAACACTAGCTCACCTGCAATCGATTGCCACAGCATCCATTCACCCATTCTGTCGGCAAAAAAAAAAAAAAACATAGAATAAACGCTAGCTGAGAGAGCAGCAAGCCCCCTCGTTGCGCCTTGGGTGCATGCGTCCATACTTAAACTAATGATGAGGTACTAAAGTGATTAAATAGCGGACAGTTAGAATTACTCTTTCCGATTTCGCACTTCGCCGTGAACACTTGCCAGCGGCCGCAGTGCTTTTAAGTTAATTAGTTGTTAATAAGTGAGCGTGTGCGGTTAGCCATTAGTATCTAGCACTTAGGAAATTAGTAGTGTCCAATGATAATAAAAGACGGAAACGCGAACGTTGCTGGGGACAGATGCAAAAAATTAAAATGATGAATGAGAAAAAAATAAGATGAAACTGCGAAGAGGAACCGCCATCTACTGCGCTGATTATGAATATGAGTACTTGTGGTTGGAAAAATTAAGTTCAAGTAAAGTAAATTAATTTCAAAATAGTCCAACTCAAGACCTTCTCTGTCGTGATCGATCGTTGGAATCGATCTTCTCCATCTTCGAAACATTCGAATAAAGTTGGTGTAACAAAGAACTCATGAGAAAGTATGCTATAGATCACACACCCTAGTTGCTGTCTCATCTTCACATACACTGTGACCATAGGGGATG
Source organism: Zeugodacus cucurbitae (assembly GCF_028554725.1). Classification (NCBI taxonomy): domain Eukaryota; kingdom Metazoa; phylum Arthropoda; class Insecta; order Diptera; family Tephritidae; genus Zeugodacus; species Zeugodacus cucurbitae. The sequence continues at coordinate 78,182,081 of NC_071668.1, read as the reverse complement.
TGAAGTAAAACAGCGGCAACACAATATAATTGTTCTAGTATCTGGAACAACACCTGAACAACACATTTTCAAAATAAATATTAAATTAAATAACAGCGACATTTTGAATGGAGTGCTTCCTCTTTTGTGCTGTTGCTTATGAAAAGTGTTAGCAACTTGAGTCTGAAGTGGCTCGCAGCGAGCAACACTTGTACTTATTCGGACTCGTGCTGTTAGTTATGAGTCGTACCGAAACGTAACACCGTCAACAAAGGGCACAAAGTAGCCTAAGTGTGAACGAGCAAAAGTGGACTTGTCGCGCAACCGGCGGCGCGAAAATGCACGGCAGTTGGTGAAAATCGGCGTGTGGGGAAAGGAAATTACTTAAAAGCAGGTAAGTACGAATAACGAACTGTGTAACGCTGAGCACTGTCGAGTGGGCACTGCTGTTGCTTGCAACACACAGCATTCGAAAGCAGTGCTTCTCGGACATTTTTGTTGCATGAAATATTTATACGCGCCAGCGTGTGTCGCTTGTGTGACTTGTGCTATTTCTAATATGACTTTGTTATTGCCGTTGTTGTTGTTGTTGTTGTTGTTGTTGTTTTTGCAGAAAAATGCTTCCTTCAAACATTTTTCTTCTTCAACACTTACTTATGTAAAATGCATGCGCAACATTACTCCGGGCACTGGTGCAACGTGCATGTGATTGTTTTGCCGGTCGTTGCAACATGCCGCACCACACACCCGCATGCCGCATGCAGCGTGACGCCCAGCATGGCAAATGTAACTACTGTTATATGTGTAGTGGCAGCTCACTTTTGCTGCTGGCGTTGCACAAGTAGCTTTTGTGCAACACTTTGAGAGTTTCGTAAAAAGTTTTGCTTGCAACAAACGCTATTTCAACGTGCTACAGGGTGCGCAGCTTGCACGCGGGGCGGCAAGTCACAATCACAAGCGTAAGCACAAAAACAACTTTGTGAGCCACAACCAAAGTGGCAGCTAACGTCCGAGCTTTCCCGTTACTTTTGCAACCGATTTTGTTCTTTCTTTTATATTCCACCCGCGTTGTTGTTGTTGTTGTTGGCAAATACACTGATTATATTAGTTATGGAAGCATGTTGCATGCCCCATTCCCAATAGCAAATATATGCACCAGCTGTTGCAACTAGTCAGTGCATGCACTGCACTTTGTTGTTGTTTGTTGTAAGAGTGGCGTAGTGTCGCTCTTATTTTTTACTTTGCCAGCACTTACCGATCCCCCGTTAGTAGTTGCTTTTGTTGTTGCAAGAGTAGTTAATTTATATTTATGATTATGTTATGTTGCTTCTCGTGATGCGGCTGGCATTGGTAACGCAGCGCAGCGCGTCTCATCGCAATGGCGCCACGGTGTCGCCAACCTTTTTCGAAAGGTGTTGTGGCATATGTCGGCTCTTGTCGCATTAGTGTGGCGATGTGTAATTTGTGGCAAATGCATCAGCTACTCACACAGGTAGCACCCACCACCCGCACATGTGAAAGCAAACACACTCGCACACCCTAACAGTGATGCAACCACATATGGTTTCGCTTGTGGCACACAGCTAAACGGCACTAAAATGTATGAAATAGCGCAGCTTGCAGATAATGATTATGACTTTGCCATAATGGCATACGGTTGCCGGTGCAGTTAATCGTTGTCTGTCTCAAGTTAAATTAATTTAATTCTTATTTACATATATGTATATATGGAAATTTCCGGAAAGCATTCTTGCCACAACTCAGTTTATGCATATTTCACTTTAAATATTTTCAAAATTTTAATTTAATGAAGACCTAATATGAATGCTCCCTTGTCAATTTACCGAGACACTGGCTTTTTACTTAAGCACTGGCTTTTTACTTAAGCAGCCTTCGATGCCACTCTTGCCAACAGGTGCTACTACTAACTAAACTCTACAAGTCCCTCATCATTCCCGTCCTACTTTATGGTGCAGAAGCGTGGACGGTGTCAACATCCGATGAGACGGCACTAGGAGTTTTCGAGAGAAAGGTTTTGCGGAAGATTTATGGTCCCTTAAACATTGGCAACGGCGAATACCGCAGACGATGGAATGATGAGCTGTATGTCTTATTCGACGACATAGACATAGTCCAGCGAATAAAAAGACAGCGGCTACGCTGGCTGGGTCATGTTGTTCGAAAGACGTGAGACGTGAAAGACGGGTCATGTTGGACGAAAGTGCTCCAGCTCTGAAAGTTTTCGATGCAGTACCCACTGGTGGAAGCCGAGGAAGAGAGAGACCTCCACTCCGATGGAAGGACCAGGTGGAGAAGGACCTGTCTTCACTTGGTATTACCAATTGGCGCCAAACTGCCAAAAGGAGAGATGCATGGCGCGCTGTTGTGGACTAGGCTATAACCGCGTAAGCGGTTTCTACGCCAGTCAAGAAGAAGAAGATGCGCCAAATCTTGGAGAGTGGCAAATCGAACAGACTACCAATACCAACCTATCATTGGTTACTAAGCACTTGTAACACCTTAATGTGGTATAAATTATCTTGGATTCCACAAGCATTAGTGAGTATCGAATCGAACACCCTATACTAACTGTTTAGGCAAAAGTTTTCGCATACTCTCCTGCATTGATTTCGACTCGCTAGCTTTGAGGTACTTTCACTTATAAATAACTCTGACACGAGACAGGCGCTTAGACATCTTGAATCGAAGATAGTTTCAATATTTTCTTGGGTACTACGTTGAACGGTTCACTCACATATTCATTGTAAAGCCAGTAGGTCAAATTTTAAATTTATTTGATGAAATATCTATTCTTATATTTTGCTTTTTTTAGTTTTAAGCAATCGAGAAAAAACCAACAATTTCTCTGATATGCCAGAAGTTCTACTCTACAACCAACTTTGTGGTAAAGTCACTAGAATAAAGAAGTCTGTTGTAATAGAAGGCAAAAGCCAATAAGAGAAAACCAAAATCTCCGTAACCTTTCGATAGCTTTCGGATCTACAAAGGCACAAAAACAATAAAACGATGAGACAGAACAATTTGCCTACCTACATATGTATAAAGAAAATATTAAAATAAAAATAAAATAACTGTAAAGTAACGATGAAATTGATATGAAAATATACAAAAGTATATATTACACACATTGATACGGATGGCAAGCACACTTGAGAGAATTAGACGGACTCCTAGGCAAATGCAAAACTGTATTTACACAGAAAATAAATAAATAAATAGAAGGAAGAAGTTGTAATCAAAACCTTGTGGGTGCAGTGGTTAGTTAAAATTTAAAACTAAAATCCTCTGCATATTCAACTTACTCACACCCACACACACACACTCAATTGCATCGATGTAATATGTTGTGAAAAGCATATTTTTGTGGTTAAAATATGGCAAAATATTCACAAGTGGCGAATCACACACACACGCACAGCAACTACCAGCAGACACTCATTAGACGATTCCCATATAGACGGTGATGTAGACAAGTATTGTGGGTGCGCACAAATCCGAAAAGGGTATACTTGTACTATATGAGCATCAAATAGCAATAAAGTGTAAATACACAAATGTAAATGATATATGAAAGGGTGAAGTGGATGGCGAAAAGTATTGACTATGGTGGCACACAAGAGTCGGCCAGCCAACTAAATGAAAAATATTTGAAAGTAGCAAAAACAAGCCAACAAAAGCAACACATAGTGCACTCTCCGCATATGAGCTGTGCGTTGGAATATGATTTTGGAATACCCGCACTCGTACGTGTTTAATCATTTCTTTTTGTTAGTGTGTTTATCGATAAATGTTTTTATACATCTCATATATGTATGTGGAATAACATAAAGAGAACACAGGGTTTTTCAATAGATGCCGCGAATATAATAAGGCGATTCAAACTATAATTAAAGTCGGCACGCCATCATGTGCTGAACAAAAAGACGACGACACGACACGACGTAGCTGATTACAAATGTCGCTTTGAAGCCAGCGTCTTGAACATTTTGAAGACGGCAGCGACATATCAAACAGCAATTTCATTGTTGCAGTACCAAAATCTTTCACTTCAATAAAACTTACACATTTAGTTTAAAGTGAAATTATTTAAAAAAATATGTAAAAATTGCCGATTTATTTGTTTTAAATAATCGATTGTTATTATAAATGATATATCAATGCTATTTTACGTTTCTGCTGGCAAAATAACGTCATACTTGTGAGAACTTTGAATAATTTTATATTTCACATATTAGTGGCAGCTCTACAGCGGCCATTGTCGTCGGCAAATTAGAAACATTTCTAATTTGCCGACAACGACAACTAGAAGCCTGTTGTCGCGTAGTCGTGCTGTTGTCAAAAAATCTGTGCCCATAAGAACGCGTGTATTTTAATATTTGACAGATGTCGCTCGTCGCTTGTCGTCTTCTATGTGTTCAGCACATCACTCTGCTCGTTGTCTTGTAAAAAATTATCCGTCAAAGCCACAACATTCGAATCAAGAACGTATTTGAAATCACTGGTATAAACCCTTTCTTCAATATTTTCTTTTATAAATTTTAGACCGATTTTATCATTGTTATCATTGTGAATGACAGAATTGAAAAATTGCTGCCAAAATGGAAAATACAAAATTTCGGTTATTGATTTAAAATAGATTACTTGAAATAATATATAATATTTTATAGAAAACACCATGAAGTATGCACCGCCTGTACAACCAGTCTGTTCGACCAGCTGGTATAATTTGTTCGATTCGCTACTCTCTAACATTTCGAATCGAAAGATATCGTAAATAATTTGTAAAACGTAATAGAATGAGAATTTGAAATCAATTAGGCAGCATCGGTGGCAACCAACAGTTAATCAGGCGTCCGCACCAATGATATTAAGGGGTTACATGAGTTTTGTCGCGTAAAAAACGGCCTATTTTCAATTTTTTTTTTTTTCATGTAAAAAATAATTATTTATTTAATTCAAAGTTTTTTCTTATTTTGTCTTATAGATACATATTTAAAAAATAATTTCTGAAATTTTCAAAAAAAAAGTAAAATCCTCCATGGCGACGTCATTTCCGGTGACCCCTCGGAAAAAAAGGTACTTCCACGTTGTCAGCATTGGCAGACATTTTTCCAAAAAATAAAAATTTCGGTCAAATTTGCTTGCACGAGTAAATTGTGTCTTGAACACCTGTTCATCAAGATCGGTTTAGCAGTTTTCGAGAAGATTTGACAACCGACTTTGAAAACACGGTTCCCAGAAAAACGCGGAGATTTGAGTTTTGAGTAACAATAGGAGCGCACACCTTCCAAAGGCTGTATCTCCGAAACTATTATTCGGATCGACTTGAAAATTTAGGACAATATTCTTGAGATATTGTAGAATAAGCCAAAAAAACAAAAAATCGATGTCTTGAATCCACGAAACCAATGTCAATTGCTTTCGACTCGCAGACCACTTGGTGCACCCTATGAATATGCATGTGCTCTCCTACACATATATGCCTGCATGTAGTATATGTGAATGTGCATATTTTTCATTGCCTGCCGCAATTTGGTTGTGAATCCAGTTGAACGAGCGCAAGTATTTGCAAATACTCAGCTGCTCGATTCGTTTCTTGTTTTTTTTTTAAGTGAACTGCATAACTTTGCTCGACTGGGCCCCCTCCTACACTCCCGCACACCCACACCCACGCACACACAAAGCCCATTCGTTTGCATGGCAATACAATTTGTAGTAACGTTTGGTCATCTATTTGTTTGCCCTTGCCGCCCTTGCTGCCGCCCACCAAAAAGCTGTAAAAGCACACACCACACAGATTGGTAGCAAACAATGGACCACAAATGGCAGTGAAAATGTTAGTGAAACTCGAAAATATTTTTTATTGTGTTTGCTTTCTTCCATGTTTTTTTTTCTCTTGTTTTTTGCTCAAAGAAGGCACAAATCGATTTTTGCAAACTCATATGAATACAACAACAACAACAATTGTGCATATTGTATAGGTACACATACACACACACACACACACACATACATATATGAGCTGAATAGACAAATCAGTGATGCAGCTATTGGTGCAAATAAGAGACTACCATTTCTCAAACTTGCTAATTCATACATACTTACATACAAAGACAAATGTACATACATATGCATGTAAATGGGCGCTCGCATATTGTTGCATCTCTGCCTGTTAGTATGTGCTCATGTGTAGAGCTGCTGCAGCAAGTGCCGGTGTCAAGGATATGCCAACTTGTGTGTTTGGCCACAGACAGAATCTGCCAGTTGTGCAGGCGTAAAAATTAAGCATGCATATAGTTCTGCAAGTATATGCTAGTATTAGCATATACATATATGTATATATAGGTGTATATATATATCCAACTAGGACTTCTGTGGGTGCCACATATAGATATCGCTTTCGAATATTGGCCAGAATATGGTTGGGTGATAAATTTCATTTTGCTGCGAAATTTGCAATTCCCGTCCAATATAACTGTACCTGTGGATACTCTGTGTCCATGTGTGTGTGTGTGTGTCTCGTTGCATATTTGCTTTGATTTATGCATATCGTGCGAAATTGTGTTTCCTCGATCGTTTGCAAATACAAGAAATGAAGTTTTATTGGGTCTTTGTGGGCGGCAGGTGAGTAATTGATGTCGCACAGACACACGCATACAGGCACATAACCTAATCCTCTGACACACATAACTGTAAGGAGATATGTAATCGTGTGTGCTGTGGTTCTACAAATTGCAACGAGGAAGTTGAAATTATGAAAGTTTGGCACTCGAAGTTCATCAATGCATTATTTAGATGGGCACTTGGGTCAAGGGTCAGTTTGTTGAGTTAACTGGAAAAGTTTATTTTCAAGTTTAACGAAATAAATTATTTAAATTAGCGAAATATTGTGATTCTCATCTTCTTGACTGGCGTAGACAACATGACCTAGCCAGCGTAGCCGCTGTCTTTTTATGTCGAATAACACATACAGCTCATCATTCCATCTTCTGCGGTATTCGCCGTTGCCAATGTTTAAGGGACCATAAATCTTCCGCAAAACCTTTCTCTCGAAAACTCCTAGTGCCGTCTCATCGGATGTTGACACCGTCCACGCTTCTGCACCATAAAATAGGACGGGAATGATGAGGGACTTGTAGAGTTTAGTATTTGTTCGTTGATAGAGGTCTTTACTTTTCAATTGCCTACTCAGTCCATAGTAGCACCTGATTCTGCGTTTCAAGGCTGACATTATTATAGTATTGAGATTAGTTCACAAAATTAACACAATATTTTACAAATATCATTTAATAATTGAAGGTTGAATAAGACGGTTCAGATCAGAGAACATCATATTACCGAATACAGCATGAAAACTAAGTGACTGATTTTGTATTCAAAATCATACAGCCAAGGTTCGTTCAAAACGAAGAACATTTTCATCCAAAACCTTCAAAATTTCGGCACCCCAAATCAATGTTACCAAATTCCATCGAATGATCCCCCTTTTTTAACTAACTAGTTAGCTTGTAAACTGAGTTTGGATTCTAACATGGAACCATTTGAGTCTTATCGGAAGTACTAAACTATTTTCTCAGTTATTTTCATCAATCTCGAAAATTTACTTCTTTCACTTCATTCAACCATTCAAGCAACCTGCTGAAGATCTCGCTCAGAAACAGAAAATAAAGTGTCATGAAGGAAATGTACCAATATTTAAGCTGAACTCTACAATATACCTATATGGTATATATACCCGTGAGCAAATATATGCGTGAATAACCACAAAGTTATTTCGCCAGAGCTTACACCTGAAGAGCAATTATGCTGTGGGTTCGTGTCACATTTCAGTTAATTATTCTCTACTTAATCCACACTTATGCTTCGTACAGTACGTTCTTTCCTTCACTTTCGCAGCGCCATATTTACGAGTGTGTACATTTGTTGTTGCATGCTTCCACTTCATTTCGCCAAGCATGAATAAAATACTCACACAGTTGAATTGAATTAAGTAGCTGAGGCGCCTAAGCGTATGCTAAGCTATGTAAAGCTCAACGAAGCAGTGCATAATTTTCGCCGACAAAGCCTTATGATGAATGGCTAAATGTAAGTGAAATGAGAAAACGTACTCTAACATGGAACAAAAGCGACGCAGTCAAATTAATGCGCAGTTAGTTAGCTGTTTGAAGAGATGAGAAAAGAGAAATGCAAATAAGTGTGTGGAAAGTCAGGAGTAAGGTAGGAGACAGACGATCTTCAAACACAACACAGGCATGTATACTGAGTACTGAGTAGTGAAGAGAAATGTGGAGAGTGGATTTAAATTAACTTCAATATGTATCAGCGCACTTCAACTACAGTCCCGGATTAAAGGACCCACCGCTGCTTGTTGATGTGACTTTGTCTTCCACAACAAGACAACACGAAATCAACACATCACAGATTACGGTCTTTCTTTCATGCAAATCTTAGGCTATGTGGTTTTGCGGCATTTGAGATAATATGTATATTTATATCACAGAGGGAAGAAGGCTAACATATTCTCATTGTAGCCAGAAGTTAAATTCAAATTTCGTAAACCACAACTAAACAATATACAAAATGGAGGAATATATTGATAAGTATGTGTGAGAATGACACCTGTGAGCAAGAGCCAGAGATGAAGAATAATATTCATCTGATTTTGTATACTTTGAGATTTCGATAACTTGATACAGCCGATAAACAATGGCACCAACAAAAATGGGCAAAATGTAAAAAAAATATTTAGGTTCCATACTCTGCACTATATTTCTAGGAGACTCATACGACATTTTCCCTTCTTAAAATAACATGTAACAATTAAAGGCTGCCATGAAGTTTCCCATGAGTCATTCTGTTAGTGCTGGTGAGGGCATTCATTGGACGATATTTGTCTTTTGTTTGCATATTAATTAAGTTGTTAGCTTTGGCTTCTGGTTGACGTGCGAAGCAGTAGTACCGGTGAATAAAAAAGAAAGCCCTGAGTATAAAAATAACCCACATGGCTAACAAACACTAAGAATGGATGTTACCAAATGCTGCAAAAACAATGGTTCACGTAGAAAATTGGAAAGCATTTGCAGCGTGGCGTGGCGTAGGAAGTGTCATGAGCAGGCGGGTTGACAGCTTGGTTGTTGACTATGTTGTTATTATTGTTGGCAGTTTGCATTTCTTTTATGCAATTGACACAATTTGCATACGCAAGCAACCACACCAGCATCAGTCGCACACCCACACCCACACACACACACATGGATACTGCAATCCAAGTTGATGCAAACCCTAAGATTCACTTTCATACAATCATATTTACATACTAACTGTTATATTGTAGACGTATGTGCTGACCCTTTGCTGTGCATTTGTTTATAAAAGCTCTCTGTGGTCGCATATGTTTGCAATGAAAACATTTGCATATGCTAAGGCGTCTATGCTCGACCGCAAATCTGGCTATGCAAATACGATTCAAGTCGTTTGTAGTTGTCGATGCGGTTACATTTATCGTTTCGATTTGAGTTTTTTTTTTCTTCAATATTTCTATTATGTAGATATATCATAAGAGCTGCTGAACAAGCGCAATATTTAAAAAGTATTACAAGAAAAATATGAATTTGTAAAAACTGTGAAAGTAGTTCGGTTCCTACGGTGCTTTTAAGTATAAAATATAGATACTGATTGAATACAAGTTATTTAGCATGGGAGCTTTCTAGAAAAGCAACAAAGAGGACACAAATATGTCCAAAGATGATACATTTAAATAAAAACAAGTAAGGAAAGGGTAAGTTCGGGTGCAACCGAATATTTTATATTCTCGTAATTTATAGCTCTATATTTTTATTAAGAAAACACACTAGTACTTGAGAGATTTACCGAAATTTTCGGTGAAAAGTTACAATGTGTCACTGAGTTCTTCATATTCAATATCCGGGGCATTGAAAAGTTATGGTCCGATTTCGACAATTTTTTTACAAGTGATGCCACAGATCATATACAGTATTTGTGTAAAGTTTTATTTCGCTATCTTCACTGGTTCCTTATGTATTTCTTATAAAGTGAAAGAATCAGATGGACTTCAAAATTGAGTTATATGGGAAGTTGTCGTAGTTGTGAACCGATTTCATCCATTTTCCACACATGTCATCAGGGTGTAAAAAAAATGTTATATACCGAATTTCATTCGAATCGGTCCAGTAGTTCATGAGATATGGTTTTTGACCCATAAGTGGGCGATGCCACGCCCATTTCCCATTTTTTGCAGCTTCAATTTTCAACCTAACCTTTGTATGGTTTATACAGAAAGTTTGGTTTATATAGCTTTATTGGTCTGTGAGATATATACAAATAACCGATTTGGGGCGGGGCCACGCCCACTTCCCCAAAAAAATTGTATCCAAATATGCCCCTTCCTAGTGCGATCCTTTGTTTCAAATTTTATAACTTTTATAACTTAAACTTGATGGCCTATTTATGGCTTAGTTATGACACTTTATAGGTTTTTGGTTTTCGCCATTTTGTGGACGTGTCAATGGTCCGGTTTTCCCCATTTTTGAAAGCAACCTCCTCAGGATGCCAAGGAATACGCGTTCCAAGTTTCGTTAAGATATCTCAATTTTTACTCAAGTTATCCAGACTAACATCCGGATTTCAACTCGTCATCCTGATCATTTCGGTATATACATATAACCCTATATCTAACTCGTTTAGTTTTATGATTTACATACAAACAACCGTTATGTGAACAAAACTATAATACTCTGTTAGCAACTTTTGTTGCGAGAATATAATTAGATAGAAATACCACTGATAGATAAGTAATAGCAGAGAATACGTCTCTCATACAATATTTTCTTAAAGATCCCAAAAGTAATAAAAAGCTCCCAAGCTCAAGGTCATCTACAACTTTATATTGAAACACACGAGCTTTTGAGCTTTCCACACAATATATGCAGTTTTTTAAGTACTTTCTAAAAAAAAAGTTTATCCCGGTGAAATGTTCAGCTTTACCGAGTGGTTGAGTCAGCTGCCATATAAATTTCAATAAACCAAACTATTAATTGTATTACAATAAAATCTAATCAATCACTCAATTAATGAAATCTAATTGAGGAATTCCTCTTGAATAAACAAAGACTATACGCGCAGACAAATTGTTGCACAAATATATTATAATTAATATTACACATAACGTATTCATTAAATTAGTAATTGGCAAAGTGCATAGCAATTATGTAAATATTTATTAACACCAGTGTTAATGTCTATGTGCGGCACAAAAAAAAGTGATTTTGTTAATTTCAAAATCAAATAGTTTCGTGCAAACATGCAATGCATGTGGCATATATACAACAGTGTCTGTGGCTTCAATGGAATTTCACACACAAACATCAATGTATTTAAATTAAATTTTCCATTAAATTACGCATAAATTAGTAATGACACGAAATGAGGCATAAAGCAAAAATTTACAGATTACAAAGCACTTAACTAATTCAACCGAAATTATATGCATTTTGGTGATTAACGCCGAAAGCAATGACATTTTAACACATTCTACACCTACGTTAGGGATGTCCGTTCGGACAAAATGTAACAGCATAATGTAAAATCATTGATTAGTCGTAATATATCCTTAAAGCAAATTTAAACTTAAGGTTCATTAGATTTCTAACATCTCAAACATATATGTACAAGGAAGCTCACATACATCCACCAACATTTCGATAAAGTGCACTTTATTGACTTGCTGCTACTGCTTAAAGTACAACCACTAACACTAACATACTTATGCAAAAACCTGAAAACGCCCCCGTTAATCACTACCGAGAAGGCAACCATCGGGTAATCGAAAGAACCCACACAAATGGGAGCGAACGCACTAGCCAAGCACACAGCTAACCAACAGCCACTCTCACAATCGATCACACTGCTAAATCACTGAGTACTACCATTAAAGAGTATAGAGTAACAACAACAACAACAACAACAACAACAACAACAAGAAAAATGCAAGCAACCATTATCGCTGACACAGCAAGACAAATTTAGATTTATTGCAGCTTCAATGGAGAAGAGGAAAAGAAATGGAAATGGGACTACAATTGCAGACACTCACCAGCCCTAACAGCGTGTGTGTCTTAGACATTAGAAGTTCCATAGATAGTGAAGCGAATATGAAGCATTTGAAGCGCTTTTTGCAAGTCGCCTGAAGTTGAAATTAAAGCATTAAAATTGCAAATTCTTCTATGCATGAGGGTTGCGCGGAAGAAAGTGAATTGAAAGTGCAATCTATAATTTTTTGTAGCGTGTTAAATTACGACAATCGCGATGGGGAAATGGTGTGGGCAGACGCACTGCCAATGAGTTGCAGGAAAGGTTCACATATCCGGGGTGGATAATGTGTTGCGGAGCCATGGTGACCGTTAACGAACTGAGGGCATGCAAAGATAAAGATATGCATCAGTTACGCATCCTCCACACACATACATACAAATACATATGTATAGCTTAATGATAGCAACAAAAGTGGAGGGTGGCGACAGCCACATATCCTCAAGCACAAATACAGCTGAGCTCTTCTGATTATGATTAAAATTATATGCATAGTCTACTTAAATTGGAAATAATCCTCTTTCAAGTATATGTAACCCAAAAATTTAAGTAGTATTCCGAAAATATAATACAGGGTGGGGATTTAAGATTCCAGCTTTTTCTTTTACTCTATAATATATAAATCAAGAGCTAAAGAAAGGACAAAGTATGCACTAATACTACATTGAATGTGTGGCATCGCTCATTTCCAATTTGTTCAAATCGGACGATACATTTTCAAGACCCCAGATACGGAACATGGTCCACGAATTCCCCAATCACCATGTATAATACTACAAAGTATAATGCTATTGTGGATTTTATAAGGGTCACGTTGTGTGTTATCGTAATAAAATTAGATAAATAAATTGCGAGATTCTAAACAATATGCAGATAGCGCTGCCACCTTCTTTTATTTATAATTAAATGTATATATAATTTACAGATTTATAATGTTGCCATCATCCTTACAGTAATCGTCCCGATTACGCTTTCATTAGAGAGACTATGGTTTAACCAAGGATTCATATTTGCTACTTCCTATATTCCTTCATTTGGAATTTGACTAAGTTGAAGTCCTTCGACGTCCCTAAGAAAATACCTGTCGTTATTCGTCGTTAAGTTAGTCCGGAAGTGAAACCGAAACTGGTACCACCACCGACGGAATGGAAGATAAAGAAACCTTGCAGACCAATACATTGATCGGCCAATTTGCGGATGCGATTCAAAACGAAAACGACGCATTCCTTACCAATGGTGTAGTGACCACAGCCATAGTTGTTGGCAGCGTCTTCCTTATCGAACTGTTCAGGGTGGAACAATTGACGGTAGGTACCACTGCTGACTCCATCAACTACAGTGGGTTCCAAATCGACGAATACGGCACGAGGACCATGTTTGCCGGTAGGTATTGAATGAATCATCACCAGTCAATCACCGACAGTCTTATCAGAAGGCATCTGGCCTTCAGACTGGATACTGTGCTCCAAGCAGTACAATTCCCAGCAGGCGTTACCAATCTGGACCAGCTTGACCGACATGGATAGAAATCCATTCACATATTTTGAGTTTTTATGATTTAATGATATACACAAAAATCACAAAGAGATTGGACAATTTAATTTATCGACGTTCGGATTGGCCGGTTATGAAGCTTACCAAACTGATATCGAATGTTCGGTTACGAGCTTAGCACTTCCTTACTTGTTTTAATTCAGATCTTTTCAATTTCCTTGACATTTTTAATAGACACTTAATGACCACAGAAAAATGTGCTGTGAAATTAATAACTTTGAATTTAAGCTCGAAATTCAAATAAACAACCACAAAAAGTCTTTAGAAAGAAAGCAGTCACTGCAATATTAAAACTCCAACCAACTTCAATTTGATATCCAATCTCACACGTTCACCAGCAAATAATTAAAACTATTCAAACAAAAACTTTACACACATGTATGTAGATATGTATATTGTACATGAAAAGTTTTATTCATTCTTTGGATAAATAGTGAATGCGAAATATTGCATAACATTTCCATGGCAATATTAAAATATCAAAATAAATAATACGTCTGAGGGCACAAACACATAATCCCGCCAATGAACGGAACACCAATGCAAAATGCGAATATTAAGTATGGCTGAATAAAGCATTATGCACTCTCTAATGCATAAATTACACATTTATTTGGACGGGCCAACGTCCAAAGTGCAAATACATTTGCGTTAAAATCCATACAACGATGGCTCAATTATTAGTGAAAGCTGTGAAAACACACAAAAAAAATATTTTAGTGAATAAGCGTCACACATGAGTCAAGAGTGGTGTCCATATTCATCAATAAAAATTTATGATTTAAACTAACCCATTCTTCTTTTACACTCGATTAGCTACCGATCTCTTGAACTCATTCGCAATTTGGTTTGCTGTCTCAAATTATTACTTCCTTTTTGAGTAGTTCTTCAGCAACCAAATTTTATTTCGTCTACACAATGTCTACATATGGTACGGACATCACGAAAGCCCTTATAAAAGATCAGGTGCTCCCGATGCTTAACTCAAAGTAGACGTATCCAATAATCGATACACCACTGTATTTCCAGACAAGAGTTTACTTTGTTGCTGTTGTTGCGTTTGGCTCATTACGCCAAATGCTTTATGTAGCTGCGGAAAAACATTTACCAAACTGTAAATTACCCATTTGCCGTCTAAAAAAAAACTAAAGCCAAACATAGGAAGGAAAAAAGAATTGCGAAAAAGAACAAAGATAAATACAAAACAAAAAGCATAAAGATACATGCATACATATAAAATTAATGTGGCGTTGTGGTGGATGAAGTGTCAGCATCACAGAGTGGCGGCAGCGCTTGTATTTGAATCAACACACTCACGCATTAATCCCGCGTTACCGCCAACATGTTGACATGTGTGTGTGTGTGTGTGTGTTTAGTGGCAGGACAAACAGCCGCAACAGGACTTGCCACCAGTGTTGGCTGCTGGCTGCTGGCTGCCAGTGTGTCGCGCTTGCTGTTGCTGTGGCAGCATCCGACATTGTTTTTATTGTTGTTATTGTATATGGCGTTAACTTGGCAACCGCCAACGAGACAACAACAAATACCAGGCGACCGCTGTTGTGAACCCATAGCAAACTAACCGACACGGCAACCACCAAAGGGACAAACAACTCATGAAGCAGACGATGATTCACCAGTGCGAGGCAACCGAAAACAGCACTTCTGGTGAAGAGTGCTGCATGCAATCCGAAGCAGCAACCGACTCGCCAATAAACAGACAACTAGACAGTCGGACCGGCGGACCGTGGGAAGTTCAAGCGAAAAAAGCAAAGCAAGCATCAGACGAGACATTAACATAAATAATAGTCAAATTGTATGCTCATTCATACGGCAGCAACAACCACAACAACAACAGGAGAAACTTCACAATTACATGCATGCGAGTATGGTATTGTGCGCCGCGCCAAAAAGTATGCATTACACGGATGCGCCAGGGCAAGCAAGAGACGCCGCAACACACCCAAGAGCACATGAATTAAATATGTATGAATGCAAATCAAGTGAGATGTGCACAGGAGTCACTCGGAAAAGAGCAAACGAATAAAGTCGAGCGCATATCAAAATATAAAAACTTTCACAACAATAAACACGGGCAACAATAACGGCATATAAATGTAAGCAAGCGCAACAAAAACTGCGGTACTTCACAACTCAGCTGACAGTGAAAAATATATGCGAGCAACACCAGCGATTCGCGGCGCACGGCTTAGGAGCCGAAAAGTATGCATTGCCAAATGTAAATGCAGCGAAAGGCAAGACTGATGAACGCCAGCAGAGCGCGCAACGGCGCAAAACAATGGCTGCAAAGCGGAGGAGGAAGTATTCAAAAACAGTAAACAGTATTTGAAAAGCGTGTAAAACCCGCTGGCATGTCGCAAATCTGCGCTGAAAACGCTGCGGCGGTGACGGCGGCAAACCAGCTTGCAGCAAAAGCGAGTAGTTGAGCGGAAAGTTACACATTACCGAAAATAACACCCGAGTGAAGGAGAGGCGCAGCGCCGCAGTGGCAGCCACCGCGGCAAACGATAGTGAGTTGAATTGAAATATAGTAGCATTGTGCTCGTAAATAAATACTCTTAGCTGCATTTCAAGTGTTGTTGCAGACATTTTTTCAGTTGCTTGACTTTGCTTTGCCGCCGCGACTACTATTTATTTGCTTCCATTTCAATTCACGTGCAACGTTAAGCAGCAGCGAAAATGCGGCAGGGAAATGAGACATTACAACACAATATTGTTGTTGTTGTGGCAATTGCTACAACACTTCTGTACTCTACTGTGGATGATGCGGTTGGAGCAATGTTGAAGGCGATTCCATTAAATGCTTGTAATTGTAAAACAAATAATTTTTGAAACGATCTAATACTTCACTTTACAAGGAATTGTGTAGCAATCCGTAAAGTTACATCAACAAAAATATTGTAAAAAAAGAAAATAAAAATCGGTTTATTTGGAGAAAAAACAACTACCAAGTATCGTGAGCACCCATATAATGACCACTAAGGAGGAGCAAGTAATACGTGTGCTGATCTCCGGTGCAGCCGGTCAAGTTGCATACTCACTGGCCGGATTTATAGCCAGCGGCATGGCATTCGGCTTGAAACAGCCCATGATTTTGCATCTATTCGATCTGCCGGTGGAGACAGGAAAAATGGAGGGTCTGCGAATGGAATTAATTGACTCGGCACTGCCGTTGTTGCGAGACGTTATCGCCACCAGCGATCCGGTTGTGGCTTTTCAAGATGTCTCAGCAGCGTTCCTGATGGGCGGCAAACGACGTCAGCCGGGCATGAAGCGTTTTGAGCTGATCTCAAATAACTCCAGAATATTGAAAGATCAAGGTCTCTGCTTAGATGCTTTTGCACGCAAAGACTGCAAGGTGGTGGTGCTCGTTGAACCCTGCAATACCATGTGCTACATTTGTGCCGAGCATGCACCGTCCATACCACGTGAGAATTTTACCACAAATGCGCGTTTGGATTACAACCGTGCCGTGGGTTATATTGGGTATAATTTAAAAATTCCAGCTACCAGCATAAAGAATATGATTATCTGGGGCAATCATTCGGACTCGATGCACCCGGATTGCTCGATAACCAGTGTGATCATCAACAACAAAAGTTACCGCCTCTCCGAATATTTGGGAGATGAAATGGCTTCTTTTAGAGCTCAACTGTCAGAAGCAGTAATCAGGCGTGGCGCCGATATAATTGCAGCGCGTGGAGTGTCGTCGGGGTGGTCGGCCGCAAAGGCTTTGTGCGATCAGATGAGGGATTGGTTGACGGGCACACCGCAGGGTGTAATGGTTCCGATGACGGTCGCCTCGGATGGTAGCTACGGCACACCGAAGGAGATTTTCTTCACCTTCCCCGTGGAAATACAACGCGGCAAATGGAATATAGTCAAGGGCATTAAAATTGATGAAATATCCAGAAGCAAACTTGATTTCAGCGGCAAGGAGCTATTGCAAGAAAAAATGGCAGTCGTCGCGGAGATTGGCGACGGATATCCCTGAATATTTGATGAATTTAATTCAATTGAGTTTTCGTTGCAGTTATATCTTTTTGAAGGCACTGCTTAATTGGATTTATTTGCTGTTCATTTATAAATGGTATTTATGTTTGATAAATTATGAGAATTCAAGAGAGTGGAGTTTTGGTATATTTATGTTATTTGGATTTAGAGTTTCAATCTTTACTTTTTATTTTTCTTATGTTTTGAGATTAAGAACAGATAACAGATTTATTCTGAATTTCAAAACCTCAGTTTATGGGACCACAAAGATTTCCTGCGACTTCCCAAGCGACAATGTAGGTCTTTCTTAAACTGCAGCACATACAGATCTTATTTGAAATCTTCTGCCCTCTTCGTTATGTCGCCATTGACAAGCGAACTTACATTTGTATGCATGTAGAATTCTTTTCCAGATTTAGTCATCCTTCCCCTAACAGCACATGCCAAATTCGCATATATTCATTGCAGTTTTACATTCCAACTACATGAATGTTGTTGTTGTTGTTATGCCCACCGTCGCAATGCTTGTTTATTACTGAAGAGCGACCATCCGCTACACATAGTCTCCTACATTTACATATGTATGCATGTAGTAGTATGTATGGGTGTAATCAATAGCGACAACTTGGTTGTAAAAAGTCTTTTCGAACGAATCAATTCTTGTATTTATAAGCGACAGTGTATGCGCGTGTGTGTGTGTGTGTCATACAGGAAAAACAGCGGCGGCAACAGCAGCCACCAGAATGATGACGCCACAAACCAAACAACAAAAACAACAACAGCAACAGTAAAAACTAACAGGAGTAAATGCCAACAGCAACAGCAACACCAACACACGGCAATGGCACAGCACAGCACGCCAACAACCGAGATGACATCCGCCAAATTGGCGCCAATCTCCACTGAATTTCGCCACAAACACACATTTCACACACACGCACACACACATACGCATTCACGCTCACGCTCTCACACTAAATAAAAATGCGGGTTTTAAACTTAGTCGAATTGCTTATTTGCCTAGGCAACAACTGTCTGCCAGCCTGTCTATTCCGCATGCCACTCTATTTGTGTGTGTGTGTATGCAAGTGTTTTTTCCTCTCCAGCACTTCGGTCTTCTTTTTGCGCCGTATTCATTGAATTTTAGTTCGAGTTGAGGCGACAATGCTGAATTGGGCACGATGACTCTGCTCTGTTGTTTGTTTACGACTGCAACGACCGTTGCGAATGCGAATTGGACGCCAGCAATGCGCTTGCACCCGCATAAACTTATGGAACTGTACAGGGTGGCGCGAAAGTTAGGTGCTCTTGATAAAATACTCTCTATGAAAATTATGAAAATTCTATATTCATCTGCTGCTGGATCGAATGAAGTCTACATTTCCTTGATTTAGGGGTCGGTGTATTTCCCTTTTAGTTTAGTATTAAGTAAAGGACTTTTACACTACAATATTCACTGTGACAATATATTATTTAAAATTTAATTTACAATTTTCTTGGAATACGGGCCTTGGTTCAAAACTTAAACTAGTTTCTTATTGTCTATTCTATAAGTCTATTGTCGAACTTCTATAAGTCGAAGATCTCCATAACTCGAACTTTTGAATTGGCAATAGCGTTTAGAAATTATATTTAAAAAAGTCTCTCTATATGGTATGGAGGAGAACCAAAAATGTGGCATTGCACTTATAGATTACAGCTTTTTTTGAGAAATTGTATGCTTTAATGAAAATTCTAAAACTCGAAGTCTCTCTAACTCGAAGTTTTTTCGATATTTTACATCTTCGAGATAAGGTCACATATGTATGAAAGGACACAGTTTGTATGAAAGGAGAGTGTTAATGGTTCAATACTAAGTAGTTGCTCAGTAGTTGAGAACCAATTCATTTCACTATGAGGTTCAAAAGCTCATAAATTTATAACGGCCACTCATTCATTTATGTACATACCGTATTAAATTTCGCATAGATGAAAACCGATAAATATGTGCGCTGTCAATTCAAAGGATATTATCAGGAAATTTGTTTAATAATCTCATAAATATGTAGAATTTGATGGACATGAGCTCGAATAAGTATTTACATGTGTAAGTGACATGTATAGCATTGGCTTTGTCTTAATCAGTTACAAAAATTAATACATTGCAATCTAGTCAAATATTACAATCATTTGTCTGGTTTCTTGGAATATGATTGCATGTATATGCATATGTACATACATACGCCTCTGCATATAGCAATATTGGCATTATATTAGTAAGGATTAAGCAATTTTAGCTTATTAATAGTAAGTTTTTATAGTCTCGCAACAAAAGTTGCTAAGAGAGTATTCTAGTTTTGTCCACATAACGGTTGTGTGTAAGTCCTAAAACTAAACGAGTTAGAAATAAGGATATAAATTAAGCTATGAAAGGAAATTTGGCACAAAGGATTGTTCTACGAATGGGGCATATTTGGATGTAATTTTTTTGGGAAAGTGGGCGTGGCCCCGCCCTCTGAGTTTTTTGTATATATCTCGTAAGCTACTAAAGCTATATCAACAAAACTCTCAGGAGACCTTTTTTTCAGACATTTCCTTATATAGTCCAAAAATGGAAGAAATCGGTTTTAAACCACGCCCACCTCCCATATCAAGGTTACGTGGAAAACTACTAAAAATGCTTTAATTTTGTAAAAAAACCATACCTCCGAAACTACTCGACCAATTTCAATGAAATTTGGTTTGTAATATTTTCCTTGCATCCCAATCTACCTTACAATATATAAAGTAAGCTCTAGTGAAGATATCGGAACAGAACTTTGCACAAATACTACATTTATAGTGTGGCATCGCCCTTCTAAAAATCGTCGAAATCGGACCATAAATTTTCAAGGCCCCATATAACATAAGACCTCAGTGTTTCTAATTTTTGTTACCGAAAATATAGGTAAGTCTCTCAGATATTTTGAAGAAATTCGGAGGGATTATCTTTCTTTTAATAATATGCCTCCTTGCCTAAAATACGTGAAATCGAGTCATAACTTCACCTAACTCCCATATACTCAATATTAGAGTTTTCGAACCTTCAATGGACTTTATACCATATATATGACGAATATGTGGGTCATGTTAGTCTGTAATTCTTTTTCTGGGTAATCCAGTCAAAACAAAAAATAATGGGAATAATGGACTCTTTCGTGTATTCCGACATTAATTAAAATGTGATACTGCTATAAATTAAAGGGTTACTCCATTTAGATGGATGTACCAACGTGATAGTGGTCATTAATACATCTCTGACCAAGGCAAACGCAGCTTGCAAGCTAATAGAATGGTGGTTTAAAGTGTTTAGTTCGCTCACTTGAATTCATCCATTGATTTAAAAAATATTTCTGGACTTTTATGGTATCGTTGATATGAAATTTATTGAGAAAACCTGTAGAATTAGAACTAAGACTGGAAAGGGCATTACCGTCAATTCGGAAAAGGCTATTTATAATTTCTTACTTTAAATGTTTTAAAGATGAACCTTATTTACCTCAAATAACACATTTTCAACAAAATATTAGAACAGAAACGTATTTGTTGACACCAATCAAAGGGGGTGCTTTAGTTTTGTCTGAGGCGTTTTTGAGGGCTATGGAATATTTTCTTTGAAATTTTTAAAATCACAAGAAAATAATAAAAATAAAATTGCTTTATTTTAAGTGGTTATATAACCTAATACTCTATGCAAAAAGTTTTTATTTCTGAACTCTTAGTTTTAAAAAAAACTGCAATTTCAAAAAACGCACTAGGGGGGCTTTAGTTTTGTCCGATACGTATATGACGAATATGTGATATCATTTATCTGGATATAGAACACATTTCATTTACATTAATAATTTTTAATTCTTTAAACCGTTAACTTAAGTTGTTCCAAATAGCCTCGAGATAAATAAAACATTAAAATAATAGTTACTCCAATTTCCATTTATCCTAGCCTTAAATTTATGCTACACTTAATACGTTCCTCAATAAAACAAAAAAATATATATATATTTAATCCTTTCCAAATATTTAAGTGCACTAAAACTTTTATTCCCTTCCTCTCGCCGCTCGGTTTTACTTTCCCCTCCCACATACAAATTTGATATAAGCTTCAGTTTCCTTTTGTATTCGCTGTATTCGCAGTTCCTCGTACAGGACCCACATAATAATATTTCATAAGCGATTAGTTAGATCAAAAACCATATTCGCCTTTTGTGCTTACAAATTTCAATGAATTGACCGTTTCCTATTAGAATTACAAATGAACAAAGTCAGCAAGAAGGACAGCCACAAAGTGCTGGGTAAACTGAGCGTCAAGCGAATTCAGAGATAAAAATGTGAAAGCAAACACAACTACATACAAATGTACTCAATGGACGGACGCTAAAATGCTACTTATGGCATCTGTCGTGGCAGACAAAAGCAGGCTTTAGCCACAACAATAACAACACAAGTAGTAACCACAATGTTAAAAATATGAAGAGAATTATTCCATTTCTTTGCCCAATGCTCGTCAGTTTGATGATAAATACATTTATATGTGGCAGTGAGGAGGACACTGGTCGTTGGTTGCTCACAAAGGTGGTTTAACGGAGAGAATTGGTTAAAGCGACGCTTGGTGAATAGGCTTAGTGGAAAGGCATTTAATGAAGGTCGACTCAAGTATTTGAGGAAATTATAAGAACAAAATAAAAATTAAATATTTTCTTTCAATTGAACATAATTTTACTTATGGCAATCGGGTCTGTACAATTTTAAGAGCATCTGGAACATGTTTCATGGAACATTAATTGATCTATGTAAGGATCAACAACGAAAATGTAAAGATAACGAAAATATTAGGTCTACAACTTTGCTTCCACCGTTTTCCAATAGATGTCTCTAGGATCAAGCACTGGTCGATTAAATCGATTTTTTTTATATCGATCTTGAACATTTGTGTCAACATTAACCCACCCAAATATTTGTAGAACTCTGTTTGCATCCCAAACTTATTCTCAACTGAAAATGTTACTTTTTGAGCCGACGTTTGCGGGAAATTTTTTCTTTTTTAATTCCAAGAAGAGTGCGGCTGAGGCTCATCGACATTTGTAACCGTTTTTATACAAACAAAAACTGAAATTTACAAAACAAAACGGCGGAAGCAAAGTTGTAGACCTAATATATTATAGAGATTTCAACAGCATCTGAATCCTCTTCCATCGGATCATCTAGTCTTCAAGAATCACGAACAGCAAAGTTTTAGAAAGTTCAGTTTTCTTTGAGAATTCTTAGAGGCAACCACTATATCATATTTTTCCTTATGCTTTACCAGTTTTTTACTGCCCAAATGGCCACACATCCTCACTGTCCACTTGCACAGTGCAGAAAACTTAGGCGCCACAAGGCTGGCAACTGACTTTCATAGGCCAATTTCTGACCGGCCTTCGCCAACTTCATGACAAGAGAGAAATCAAGCAAAAGGATGAAGGTAAATAGTTGAACAAAGGCTAAGCAGCACTTTTTCTGTTTGATTCCACTTTTCTTTCAGATAATTCTCCATTGTACGCACCACTTTCTTGTGTTACACCATTTCATTGTAGTTACACAGAACTCGATTTCCTTGTGCTCTTTCATTAAATCCGTAAGATGAGTATTTAAGTGAAATGTATTTTGTCTTTGTACTCGTTCCATAGCAAACTATTTTTTCGAAGACAATGGACGACGTCTTGCCCGTAAGTCTATGCAGAGCAGCGGTCACTTCCCACAGCTCGCCGTTGCATATACAGTTACATATACAAATGTGTGTTTGCAGGCTAGGCTATTACTATTTACATAGTTAGCCAGCTTGCATTTGGCCTTTTATCCCATCCATCAACGGCAGACAGACAACTTGCCCCAGCAAGCCAACGGCGTCAGTTTTATATTTTATAAGCCACTCGCATTTCTTATTTGCACTTCGCATTACTATTATTGGTTAATATCTGCTCTACACTCTTCTGCTCTTCTGCTTTTCACTCATCTCTCTTCTGACTTCAGTGTTCTCGAAAAGTTTTCCTTTTGCAGTTTAACTTTAAAATCAATAGCGAATAACTTTATTTATACTGTTACGGTAATTTCCGTATTTCCAGAGTTATAGAAAATATTATTGTTTGTTTGCTTGTAGTTTTGTTTGCACTCCCGTCGCTTGCCGCCGCAACCGCCCTGCCAACCCCACAGCGTGGATTTTTTTATTATGCTCTGCCATAAAAGTTGCAGACTTTGTGACGCCTTCGCTTTTTATTTACATTTTGTCGTCGCTGTCAGGCTGCCAGATCGGAAAAAAAGTATTGCTTTTGTTTTTTACTGAGCTTTATCTTTGTTCTTGTTGTCAATTGCTGCAGCGCACTCTGGCACACACACTCTCAGACAGCCAGCGTACTGTGGATTTTTGGCTGGCTTGACTAGTTCTTTTGGTCAAATTGCTGCTTTTACGACTTTGTACTTTCAGTAATGTTCTGCCGCATATACATACATACACACACTCATGCAACATGCAACATGCAAAGAGCTTGTAAGTGTGCGCTTTAGAGCTGCTGATGGCTTCATTGGCATTTTGTCAAAGACACAGTTCAAATTTTTATTAGTTTGAGTAAGTGACTTTTAGCAGTGCGATAGCTTTGCTCGCCTTTTTCATTCTCTCCTCTCCATTCTTCTGGTGCGTCTTTGTGCGTTTTTATGACAAGCGCGTTCAATGACTTCCACATACCACGACGCATTGCATATTTATTATGCGTACACGCTTGTAAAACATGCGCTTTTTATTTGTATTGCATTTTTGACATCAAGTATGCACATAAATCCTCGTGTTCAACATATTTAGTGCACAGATTTAATGACTCCTCCGAGCGCTACAAGATGCAAGACACTACTTTGTGGCAGCAATCTTCTTCGGAGCAGCAAATAAATCATATTGTTGGAAAAATAAAATAAATTTGTATTAAAATTTAGTGTGAATTCTGCATTGAATTTATCCACACCTTTTAATAGATAAATTTCAATAAAACATAGAGATTGACAAAGGATTAATCTTTAATGCCCAGGCCTCCTAAACGCTTAAGAAGTCATACATACATACATATATGGTGAGTGCAACTGAAAACGAATATTTAAATTAACTCTGTATATTACGATTAAGGCAGTAGTCAGCTTTAGAAGCCGAAAAAAGCGTTTTTTAGCAATTTTTTTTTTGAAAGGGAAGGAAATGATTGCGGTAAACGGACGATAGTGTACTATGTTAAGGCTTAAAAAACAATATTTATTATTAAAAAATATTGAAAATTTTTTCAAAGTTGTAAGTATTTTTCTGGAGCGCCTGGAGTCTGCACTTGTAAATCGGTGCCGGTGATGTAGGTCGTGCGATGCATCTGAAACAGTCGAACCAATTTTTTTTTTTTTAATTTTTATAAGCTTCTTTTCTTTATGAACTAAAAAAATACCGAAGAAATTATAGAATTCCAATTTTTTTCGAAGTTTGAAAAAAAAATCACTTTTTTAAGAAAAAAAATTTACTATAAGTTGCAAAACAAGTAGTTTAAATAATACTTTTGTCTAACTTCAACTACTTTTGTCTAGTTCAAATAGAAGATAATTTAATACTGAAGCTAGATCACTTTGGTTTTTTTCAATCGGACATATATTCTTTTTGCTATCGCCGGCACCGTTTTCTAACACTTGTGAAAATGAAAACTCGAGAAAACGCGCTTTAAAGTTTTCAGTATCCATTCGCACCTGCTCAACGCTCTGCCACTAAAACTGCTCTAGCTTCGAAAATATGTCGAATTGGCCTTTGGAATTTTAAAGACATATTCTTGGATAGTTTTGGAAGAGATTTAAAACAAAACAAAAAAATCGATTTTTTGAAGCCTGTAAAGTAGACTACTGCCTTAAATACTTTATCGCCGAGCGTAAATATTGAACAACAGTCCACCAAACTAAGCTCTAAATACAAAATTTAACGCACAAAATTCAACACTTATGTAAAACAAGCAAAACAGCTGCAATCCGAATGTGCAACAATGTGGCATAATAACATAACTGTCGCTGCCAGTGTTCATGACCGCAACCATTTAAATTGCCATTGAAAAATTAAATATTATCTCACCGGTATTAGATGAACACTTAACGGTAATTTCCCAAATGAATGAGGGCGTGAAGTGGTGGCGGTAAGTTCGATACATGCCACGCGAACACACAGGCCCTGCGAATCTGCGAAAAAGTGGGAGCATACATACTGGCATCACGCTACAGTTAAGTGCGCTTAAACAGCAATGACAGTAACACAATTTTCGAATAGTAGGTCAATATCCATACCGATTTATGGTGGCACTCAGTAACACACAGTTGAGTATATTTATGTTTATGTAATTATGCGCCAACTTATTATGTCTGACAAATTTGAAACATTTGAACACGGTCCGAAAATATGCGTGTAAATTGCAGCAAATTTGAGCGAAATGGACATATGCATAGGCCGCCTATTTCAGAGTTATAGAATTTGCGCGGTCACAATGGCTGTCATTTAGTAAACAAAGTCGCTCATACGCCGTGGTGACCCACGCCAGCGCCAGCGATACTACGCAATAACGGCGGCCATTTAAGCGTATTGATCTGGCCGTTCGCTCGCATGATAATGATAAGTACACAAACACAGTAGCCATTTCACAAATATGTACAATGCGACTGATCTCAACGCAAGATATACAGTTATACAGTTAGACATGTGATATGTGTGCATGAGTGCGTGTGTATGTGTCTACATATCTTGGCAACGCATGCCAATCACTTTCGTGGTTACTTTGATTTATTTCCGCGCAATTAGCGCCATTTATAATGTTCAAAAGATGTCGACGGTCTGATTTCGTGACTTGACCGCAACAACAACAACAGCAACAGCAACAACAATAACCACTTCAATTGTCAATTAGTGCCGCTAATTTCATTTTGGGTCGCTACAATTTCACCTCAACGTTTATATTTGCATTAAATACACACTCCAAATTATATGGATATATACGCGATATAATAGCTCTACATATATATGGTATATATATGGTATATACAGTGGTGTGTATGTAGAAACTTATAGGCAAACACATGGCATTCTAGCGAGAACTTGTTTGTAGAAAAAGTAATTCAATGACAATATTTTTTCTATTGCTAAGTTGGACAAATTTAGCAAAAATAAAATTATAATAAATTTTAAAATAATTTTCACAAAATAAAATTAAAAAAAAAATTTACTTAAAAAAAATAAATTCAAAAATAAAATTTAATTTTTTACGTTGACTTTTTCCTTTGTCACAGTTTACCAATGCACTTAAATTAGCGTACTACGGCAATTGGCCACTCTGTGAAGTGGTCCAAATGGTCTGAGTGTATTTCCCTGTAGGTCAGTTGCCATGAGTCTATATGCGTTGCATATTTGCAGGCTTGCGGCTTTGTACTACGGCGTATTTGGTATCATTAGCGGCGTGGTTGGGGGTCGCATGTAGCCTTTGGTGTTGTTTGCGGTATTTATGCGGGTGTCGGAGATAGCGCGCGCAATCAGCATTTGAATAATTAAATTCACACAAACACTCATATAGACATACAGACATACATACATCCGCACATAGATAAATGTTCACTCACTTATTTATGAGCTGAAATTAGTTAAACTGATGCATTTTTAAGGCCTTATATATGTAAATGGATATGTAAGGATATAGTACTAATATAAACGATACCAACCATTTAACCACATTAACGGAAATTTGAGGTAAGCGTTCAGTTATTTGCATAAAATGTTACATAAAATTAGCACCGCATTAAAGAAACCCGAAATGTCTCGGATTATGAAGACTAAGACGTATTCTGAATTTTACATTGAACACACCTTTTAATAAATAAATTTCAATAAAACATAGAGATTGACAAATGTTTATTTTAAATGACCAGGTCTCCTAAACACTTAAGAAGTCATACATATATGGTAACTGCAACTGAAATCACGAATATTTAAATTAACTCGGCATACCATTATTAAATACTTTAAAAACTTTAAACATTAAAGAAAATCGAAAAGTTACTGTGATTATGAAGACTAAGACGTAAATCTTATAGATTAAGTCCTAATTATGAGCCACTGGAAATACTAAAATGTTAAGCAATTTATCAATATTTATCAATAGCAGATATATAGAACCTTCTATTCAATTGCTCGCTATTTATTCAAAACTTTCTGCCTCTCAATTCATTCGAAAAAGCAAGCCTATATCTACCATGTCCTCTTTGTATTATTGCATTTGATATATGTACGCCCATAAAAATTGCAGATTAAATTTGAATTTGAAACTGATTTGTTGTTGTTGCTGTTGTTCTGTTTTTTATGCGAGTGAAACAACGAAAAACACTTAACCTACAAGGCGACCTGCCACAAAGGGAAAAGTTGCAGAGAAATCAATTTGGCATTGCCACACCGCACTATGCGCAGCACCATGCCAGAAGATAAGCCTATTTAGTAAGTACTTCCAAACTGATGTGCCTACAACTTTTGACAATTAAATCTGTGCAGCCATTGGAGTTTTATAAGTCGGTGTCAACTGCGAGCCGACCAACCTGAACCTGGTGAGACTGTGGCACTGAGAAACAATAAAAGCGGAAGTAAGACTCTTAAAAGTTAACGCGAAAAATAATACTTCATTTAAATTCATACGAAGTTGTTTGGGGTCACAAAAAAAAACGTTTTCTTGGCTTTTCGTTTCTCGCTTTTTTCAGCGATTTCACTGAAATTTTGGAAAAAAACGGCGAATGCTATTTTTTTCTTTACGGTATACAAACCAAGCGCTAGAAGAGCAGAAAAAGCAAGAAATTCCCAGCTGACCGGCGCCGACGAAAGCAAAATAAAGTTTTATAATCTTTTAACGGGCTGTCAGTCAGACACGTGGACAACATTGCAGCTTATGAACTTTTAAAATTTTAGTAAATAACCTATAAAATGTATAAATTCGTTATGTTGAAGTCGATGTTCAGCTAATTTTCCAAAAGCTTTTGTTAGCTTTTGCTACACAAAGTGCATCAAGTTGGGAGTATTGATTTGTTTTATTGAGAATAGAAGAATGTCTGTTTATGCATGTGCCCTCATGCAATTACCAATTGAACCGCTACCGTTAGACCGTTATATTTTGTTTCACTCATCCAACTGCAAGTCTCGTTTTTTTTGCAGTTTCTCCAAACCGAACTGACCTTTCTGACGATGCACCCAAAATTCGCTCCGATTGTCAGTCCGATTGAGTGGTGAGCACTTTAGGCGCTCTACAATTGTTTCTAAAAAATTGTGAACTCTTTTTATTTGCATTTTATTTTCTGATCGAATCTACTCTACAGCTTAGCATACATATGTACATACTCACACGGTAAAACTTAGCAAAAAACAAAGGCCATTTCGAAAAAATTCTACATTTGCATGTACATATTAACAGCTTTTGAAATTTTTTTTGTGACCAATGTTTCGGCTCATCCACTGAAGCGGCTCGTCCCTTAGGCAAACATACATATGCAAAAGTATATTTGTAAATTCATCGTTTCGTATATTTTTGTATGAACACTATTTGGCTCCACAAAAAAAATGCAATAAAATAATAAATAAAAGTGAAAAGTTCACTTGCAAATCGGATTTCATGCTTTAAATAACGTTTTGATTCGATTTTATGAGAGAAGAAAGACAGGCACAGACGCAAAATGGGAGAATTGAAAAAGTGAAAATGCGTTTTTGTAACATTTTCGAACTGTGACAGGCTGCAGGAGACGGAGCGGCATTCAGAAGAAAATACCAACCGCATAAATTTTATGCTACATGGAGTTTGAGAAAGAGCATATGGATTTACATAGTTGTCCAAGCTTCATTGAGTTGCATATTTCGTCGTGCGTCCATTAATATTCTGGCTTCAAAGTCAAAGTAAAATTCTAGTCATTTCTATGGATAGTAGACTAAGGGCTCCTTTCTTCTTCTAACGGGAGTTGTACGCCTCTATACCGTGAGGTATCATAATCAATAATTTTTCGGTATATCAGTCTATTGTTGAGGATTTGGCAATAGACCTTTCTTGAAATGAAGCAACTTTATGGATGTCAGATTTGGAAAACTACTCACTCAGACGAAGGACTAGAACTAAAGACTTGGGTTCTACCAGTTTTATATATTATTCACCGGTTCTCTAACAGATTAAAGGGTAACTAGCTACATGGTACTAACATTATTGAAAGATCAAGCAGCTCTATGCTGACTTTATCTAACACTGCTAATAATTAGTTAGTTAGTCACCCATTTATAAGAGAACTTCTAAAGTGAAAAATTAGTCCAAAAATAATATGTTGAAATGCTAAATGAATTACAAGACATATTCGAAAAATCGCACGGCTGATTTCAGGCATTTAGTCCCAGTTCTGCTGTGCGTGGGTGCTTCCTCTTTTGCATAGCATTGCTCCTTGTGCCTTGTGTTTCACAATTTAATGCGTGTTCCTTTGAACGTGCAACAGCTCACCACAATACCCATAAGCTGACTTAATTATCATCAAAAACAACTTTATTGCCACGCAGCTAATTATTTCGAAATCCCATAATTGACTTATAATTAGTCTGTTTAAAGACAAAGCGTTCGTGCGCCCCACCTACACGCCTGCCTGCTTAGAGGAAATGGCGCGCTGCATTGGACGGCACGGCGTTAATTTCATTTAATCTTGCCTCTAGTGGCGAAGCGAGCTCCAGCTCTAGCTCGAGCTCGAGCAACAGTTACCGTTACGCGTCGCATTCTTCGTGATGGGTATTTGTTTCATTTAACTCGTATTAAACCCACCACGCATTGTTGTTGTTATTGTTGCTGTTGCTGGCGGTTTGTCTAAGTGTAATGCCATGAGCGTTTTTTCAAAAGCACAAAATATTGTGGGAAACGAAGAAAGAATTAAAAGTATGTATGCGCAGCGTTTTGACGCGATTTCGCGATTTATGCGTTCGACTTGAAAGTAAAACTTTTTAATTGAAAATTCTACAGCAACGGCGCAAGTTCGTATTTATGTGTTCGGCGCAGAAACAAAAGCTGGATTTTTGGATTTTCTTGTAAACTTTTTTGCCACAATTTACGGATACAACAAAAGTAGACATAAACGCCACCAGCTACAGAACATATTGAATACAAGGCATTACCAAGAACCAAACAATACCGTTAGAAACGTTACTCGCAAATTATGAAACATTTAAAACAATAAGTAAGGAAAATTTGGCAGCAGCGACGCAAAGCAGAACTTCACCTTCGGCAACGGTTGGGAAAGTGTTGTTACTGTTGTTGCCAACAAGCAATTGGCTGGCACAATTGCAGGAAATGTAGCGCACCTGAAACAAGGCAGCAGACAAGAAAGCCGCGCACTGGGGTGGGAAGTTTATGCGCTAATGGTAATGCTTAAGTGCTGACCCTTTCCAAAAATTGTGGCTTAACACGTTCTGTGGGCATTTTTATGAACAGATAGAGTACAGCGATGCAACTACTGGATGACCAAAAGTAGAACTAATAATTTAACCCCCTCACATGAGTAACTATTTAGTACATAATCTAAATCAAAAAAGCGATTCACACATGGCAGAACGTATGCAGACCCTCTCTTCCACACTCTTTGATATAAATATAAACAATTTGGTCAAGAAGCTTCTGAAGTTTTTGTCAAAGGAAGCTCTGACCACAGCCTTAATATTTGATTCAGTGATTACCGAGAATCATTTGAGAGCTCTATGTGAAGAAAAGGAACCAAAAGCGTATGTATCCTGTACTTCTGTGTCCAATCCTGACTAACAGTTGTGAAGGCGGAGCGATCTTCTGATGATATAGCAATGTTCGAAAGGAAAATACTGCAAAAAATATACGGTCTAATCAGGATGCATACAATGCAATCAGTTGTCTTATATACAACTCCGAGCTTGAACACCTCATTAAGAGACAAAGCATCATAAAATTCATAAAAGCCAAGATAATAAGCTAACTAGGACACATTGAAATTATACCAAGTCATGAAGCAATGAAAAAAGTCTTAAATAAAGTTAAATAAAAAGTCTCGAGGAAAATAGTAGCAGAAGCAATAATCCAACCAGGACAGAACTTAGGAAGAAGATTATGATGAAGATCGTAACCTTTCTGCATTCAAGAGGGAAGTTTATCTCGGCATAGAAAACAGATTGTGTAGTTCCAAAAGAATAGAACCATATGCCATCTAATATTTAGGTCTCTACTCTCTGTGCACTATGCTTTTTAAACAGTGGACGAGTAGAACGTGTATTTCTTCAAACATTTTGGCTTAAACGTCCAGCTAACACACATCACGCCTTATGTGCCAAGGTGGCATCATGAATATTGTACGTATATGTATGTTGGTTGTGACTACAAAACGAATTAGAAGTTCCAATTGCATTTACCAAAGTTGTTAGCAAATTCCATTAATACAATAAATTAGAGGTGAGAGAGATGAAGATAAGAAAGTGCCACAATCACACAAACAATTAAGGGTAGCAATAACAAGATAGTAAAGTATAACAGAAGAAAAACACCAATAAGTCAATTGCGCAAACTTTTGGCATTCAGAAGTCATCCAGGAGTTGAACACCTTGTGTGGCTACAAAGCTACAAAGCTTGCGAAAAAGTAAATCATGAAAATCCATACAAACGCCAAGTACTCGTACAAGTAGGTGCCACAAAGCACCATGAATATACTCGTACAGTCGAAACTTTTCCACTTTGAAGGCGGCACATTGCCATAAGTATGCTATTGTTGTTGTTGCTATTGCCACACCCCACCGCCAGCTGAAGTGCCAAGGATGTTGTATGAGTAGGTGAATGCCAACATGTCTATATGTATGTGTGGCAAATATTGAAGCGGTGTGAGAGCTCCTGTTAAATAGCTGCTTTGTGGCTGCTGCCGCTACCAGGTAGTGGGTTGATGGTGTTGGTGTTAATGGCATAATAGGAGCTGTGGTTTGCCTTTGCAACTGTAACCGAACTCTTTCTCTCACTCACTTACACAAACACACACACACTTCCGTGCCCATATTCATATTGATATTCATATTTTTGTAAGTGCGTACATATGTATGTTCATGCTTACATGCTTTTAATAATTGAAAATTGTATAACAACAACAACAAACACACATATTTTGCGCGTGTACTTGTATGCTTGACTTCCGGCGAAATTAATTAACTGAAATTGACGCAATTAGCGCAAATGAGTGGTTCGCATAAGAGGAAGAAAAATCGTAGCGAAATTACGAGGAGCAGAAAGTAACTATAAACAACAACAACAAATATGGTGGAAAGGAAATTAAAAATACAACACACGTAAAATACTTTTATTACGAATGAAATAAGTGCGACCATTGTCCATAATGTCTTTTAACAGAGCCACCGCAACTTATTCCATTGTCTTCGGCAATAAATATCAAAGCATTTATTTTATTTATTGTGTGTAATTTCAGTGTATTTGCCTTATTTATCGATATACGCATCACATTATTGTTTTTTTTTTTTAATTATAATCAAAAGATTTTTTCCACTCTAATGTGTAGATACAGTTGATAATGTAGAGATAATGTCGATCACAAATAGAACCGCAATAAGGCATGGTATAGATATCAGTGATTACATTAACATTATTGGAATTACAATAAATTCAGTTAATAATTAATTTGCAAAAAAAATGGATCAAACAACGGATAAGAAAACCAATTTACCTAATTAAAACTTAATTACGATTATGATAGGTAAGGAAGGGCTAAGTTCGGGTGTAACCGAACATTTTATACTCTCACAATTTATTTATTTAACTTTATTAACCCTTTCATGCCAAATGTTGCCTATAGGCAACATTGTACTTATCGGCTTCTAACTCTCGTTATTTAAATATTTTTGACCAGCGGTTTTTTCAATTATGTAGACTTATGTGTTGTGCAAGCTTACAGTTACATTTTTTGTAATGAGCTGTGCACGTATTCATTCAGTAGGCCTTCTCCGCAGAGTGGAATTGTCAAAATCGGTTTCGCGAAAAAGTTATACTGAAGTGTTTATACAAAAAGTGCTCAAAAACATAAAAAAAATTGTTTTATTTTAAAACAAAATGAACTACATAAATAAGTAAAGATAAGAGAGTTATTTAAAAAAAAAATTTCACGAAAAAAGTGTTTAGTTTTTTTATAATAACCTAATTTGTGCCTATAAGCAACATCCTGTAACTAATGAACCAGGATACATAGGACTTTGAAATTTTTATCACTTCATATTTGAGTTAAGACTAATATATATCTGTCCTAAAAAAAATGTTAGCTCCGCCCATTTTAATTCTGACATGAAAGGGTTAATATTATATAATACACAATTTAACCCACATATTAGTCATATATATTGTCTAAAGTCCATTGAATGTTGAAAACCCTAATAATAGGTTAGGACCTCGGTGCTTGGTACTCATGTTCGATATATGGCGCCTTGATCTATTGTCCGATTTCGGCGATTTTTAGAATGGGGTTGCCACACTATAAACGTAGCATTTGTGCAAAGTTCTATCTTCACTAATGCTTACTTTATATATTGTAAAGTAAACGATTCAGATCGTCTTTAAAGTTCTGGTATATAGGAAGTAGGCGTAGTTGTGAACCGATATGGCCTATTTTTACAACATATCATTGGGATGTAAGGAAACTATTATAAACCAAGTTTCATTGAAATCGGTCGAGTAGTTCCTGAGATATGGGTTTTGACCCATAAGTGGCCCAATTTCCATTTTGTAAAAAAATCTGAGTCTGAATTCCTTCTGCTATTTATTCTGCAAAATTTGGTGTTTCTGACATTTTTCGTTAGTGAGTTAACCTATATTTAGTAATTTTCAACCTCACCTTTGTATGGGAGGTAGGCGTGGTTATTACCCGATTTCAACTATTTTCATGATGTGTGATGGGGTACGTAAGAGAACCAACTGCAGAAAGTTTGGTTTATGTAGCTTCATTCGTTTGCGAAATATACAAATAACCGATTTGGGGGCGGGGCAAAGCCCACTTCCCTAAAAAAATTACATCCAAATATGCTCCTTCCTAGTGCGATCCAAATTTTACTTTTATAACTTTATTTATGGCTTAGTTATGACACGTGTTTTCGCCATTTTGTGGGCGTGACAGTGATTCGATTTTGCCCATTTTCGAAAGCAACCCTCTCACGGTCCCAAGGAACATCTGTTCCAAGTTTCATTAAGATATCTCAATATTTACTCAAGTTATCCGTTGCACGGACGGACGGACAGACAGACATTCGGATTTTGACTCGTCTCGTCACCGTGATCATTTTGATATATATAACCCTATATCTAACTCGTTTAGTTTTATGATTTACAAACAATCGTTATGTGAACAAAACTATAATACTCTCTTGGCATCTTTTGTTGCGAGAGTATAAAAATAATTTCTCTATGCAATTAAAATTTGAATACTACTTATTTGTTGTCTATATGGAGAAGTTTAGTCACAATTCCTGAAAAAAGTAAAAAAAAAAATTGATCGAGCTAGCAATTCAAGTAGGCGTGACAAGCCATTAAGCGGATTTCACGCAATATTTTGCCTGCGAAAAAATGTGCAGTTAAGCTTAAAATCAACGGATGCAATAAGTTCATTTTTTCGAAATAAAATATATCCCCACTCAGCACGATATTTATGGTGCCCAGAAGTTCACAATACTGCTAAATAATGCCTCAAGTGAGAAACAAGCCAGTATACAGTTAACCAAAAAGCAAGAAAAACGAGAAAAAAGTTCACATCTGTGAAAAATTACTGTATATCTGCTTAGAGAATTATTAGAACTTGGAAAAAAGTGCATAAAAGTTTACTTACAGTCCATACCCAACGCACACACACAAGACAGATAAAGGTCGAATTGATCAACGACGAGGTGCGTTCAAATAATAGCGGGAATTTTAAAATTCCCAAAAACAAAGAGAACATTAAAGGGCCATCGTTTTACAAGCATAGATAAAGTCGCTGAAAGAGCTTAAGACTGTTCCAAAAATCGAGTTTGAGTAGTGTTTCAACGACTGGAAGAAGCGCTCATCAGTGCATAATATCGAATGGGGACTATTTTGAAGGCGATATATTAGTATTGACTAATGTAGACGAAGGAAAAAATATTATTTTCAAAAAAACGTAAACTCAGTTGAATGAACAATAAAAGGTGTTTCGTTTTAACGAACCTGTGGTTCTTTGGACCAATTCAACAGAAATCTTTAATCATGAAATATTTTGGCCTTTTGGCACAAAATGTGCTAGTGAATAAAAAATCTAAAATTATTTACTGTTAAACATGGTATAATAATTAAAAATAAAATTGAATTCTTAAAATCATAGAACTCACAACAGTCCGAGTCCCCGCTCAAATGTCATCTAACTCTGAACAATTTTACGCTGGTTAAAGTTGCAACAGTATTTGTGCACAACTACAGACCCACGCATGTATGTACGTGTGCCTTATAACGAAAATTGAAATTGCAAGCAAGAACTTTGGCAAAGGCAAAAACTTAAGGGTAAAAATGTGAACAATGGACCCAACACAGCACAACACAGCAGCCAGCTGCCCGGCAAATGCAGGCACTTTTGACTTTGTCACGTGCCACATTAATTGAAAGTGTGGACGCTGTTGCAATTGGACTCACATTGCATTCATTCTTTCGCAAGTCCAAAGCGTAGGAGCGTGCTGTAAGCGCATGCCCGCATACAAGCGCGTCCATGGGCAGCTAGCTAGTCTGCAAAGCGTGACTGTAATGTTATAAGTAAATAAGTGCATATAACTGTATGTGTGTGCGGCAGTTGCTGGTGTTTGCACATTCTTATTCTCCGAATGACACAAATGCCACAGCGACGATAAGGTACATTGTGTGTGCGTTGCCTTTCGCTAACGGTCCGGCCAATTTTGGGTGACTGCTGTTGAGGAGGGTGTGACCGAGGAGATGCATTCAAAATGTTTCAAGAAAACACTGCACAACACATCCACACACATGACAGACCTATTGGGTGAGTGTGCAGTAATGCTGGTTGCCTGCGCCGGAAACGGAAAGACTCTTTTCAGCAGACTCGTTGGCAATGCGTGAAGAGCACGTGCAGAACGTCAAATACTCCAGTAATGCGTTAAAACACGCAGCAACATTTTAAAACGCTGCAAAGCTGAAACATAGCCAAACATATTCGGGACGTCTGATTGTTACATAACAGAGAAATAGAAACTTGTCGGGAAAATAGTGAGTTTACATTATAACAATAGATGAGCTAGTTGTGTGTCAAACTCCATTTCATTCGTATTTATTTTAACGATTATTTTTTACCGTTACTTTGTACTATTCGGTTTTATGATTTAAGTGAGACGTTGACTAGATATACATATTTGTAGCTCATTGTAGCGGAGATAGACGAAGCAAATACATATTTCGCTTCCCAATATGTTTTGCTTAAAGATTATGCAGTGAAAAATAAGTGTAAAATTCCACTACTTAAATTAGTAATGAGGAAGCATATTGGGCCTAATGAGGCTCAAAGTTCGCATACGGTTTTTTTTTCAATGAACCAACCAATGATGAATAAAATTCTTTTGAGAAATGATAAACTTTATTATCAGAACTTCAACATGGGCATGTCTAAGTTAAATTGATGTATGTGATTGGCGTTGCAACCGTTTAGCCGGTTATAGCTGAATCGACGATAGTGCGCCACCTCTCTCTCTCCTTCGCAGTTCGGCGCCAGTTGGAGATCCCAAGTGTAACCAGGTCGCTCTCCACCTCGTCCCTCTAACGGAGTGGAGGCATTCCCCTTCCTCGGCTTCCTCCGGCGGGTACTGCATCGAACACTTTCAGGGCTGGAGCGTTTTCGTCCATTCGGACAACATGACCTAGCCAGCGTAGCCGCTGTCTTTTTATTCGCTGAACTATGTCAATGTCGTCGTAAAACTCGTACAGCTCATCGTTCCATCGTCTGCGGTATTCGCCGTTGCCAATGTTCTGAGGACCATAAATCTTGCGCAAAATTTTCCTCTCGAAAACTCCTAGTGTCGTCTCATCTGATGTTGACATCGTCCAAGCTTCTGCACCGTAAAGCAGGACGGGAATGATAAGCGACTTGTAGAGCTTGATTTTGGTTCGTCGAGAGAGGACTTTACTGTTCAATTGCTTACTCAGTCCAAAGTAGCACCTGTTGGCAAGAGTTATTCTGCGCTGATTGATGTAGCCAGATTATGAAACGATTCTTCTGCCGTGCGAAATTAGCTACAAACAATTATTCTGGCCGAGCTGCATCCTTAAATGGACGTCGAAATCCATTAAGCGGCACGTCTGGAGATATTTTTGAAAATAGGACTGCTTAGTAGATTTTTAATCCGAGCTGAGAGTAATATTTCATCAGACACATTTAAGCTGTAAGCAAGAAGAAAACTCCTCTCATAAATTTCAATTAGGCTTAAATTTAATTCACACTCCCGACTGTACAGGTTTTTCGTGCAATTTTTCACTTAACACACATTTCCTCCAGTTCTACATTGTTTAGGAAATCTCTTAATCGGCACATTAGTCAACCTAATAAGAGATTACATTAAACTATGTGCATATCTATATACGAGCAGTCAAGCATGAAATTAATATTAATATTTAACGCCGCTTTAAACATTACAACACACAGCCCTCAGCCACAGGCGTGCAGTCTCACACAATGGAAAAATACGCACAGCAGCACCCATTCATGCACCCGTAACAATTCAGGAAACAAATCATTTTGCCTACCTTTTGGCGCTGACACTCGCACTCTTACCGTTAGGAGCATAGTGCTTTCAACGCTGGGCTGGTAATTAAATAAATGTATTTGTTTTATGAGTGCCGTCCGGGGGTGTATTTATTATTTATGTGCTTTTATATGCCATACATTTTATTTTGGGTGACAAAGTCGGAAGTGGGCGGGGCGGGGCGATGCGGCTCGGCGCACTGTACGCTTTCTTCAAGAGCAAGTAGCGCGAAAGTGCGCGGTCCTCAGAAGATGTGCCGCGCCGCCTTCTCAAATGAAAGTTCATTAGCGACAAACGCCGAGCGTGGCGTGAAATGGCGCATGTAACACGTTCCACGTTTGGAGTGTTTTATTTCTTTTTGAATGCTCCCGGAAGTTATATTATTTCTGTTTGTATTGCTGTCGTAAAAATTATGGTAAACAAATTAGCACGCAATTTAAAATAAGTCTAAGTGAGAGTAAGAGTGAGTGAACATAATTTTTGTGCTTGCGAGGCACGAGCGAAATTACGCGTGTCACGCCGTAATTGAAGTGTAATTTTAGGCGCATTAACGCTAAGCACTCGTAGCACACAGCTTTGCTAGAGACACATACATGCGTACTTATGTGTGGAATCGCATGTGTTAATATATTTTGCTTTCAAAGCTTCATAACTCCTTAAAATTAAGGGCTTATTATTCTTATTATATGAGTGTTCTATGAAAATATATGACTTTATTAAAGCCTGCTCCTGCACTCACGCTTAGAACCTGTATCCTCGCAATGGCATGGCAGAGTTCCACTATACATTTGTACACCTGTACAATGACATCTGCTCCTCTCTACTTATATACAAGTATATGAGGCCAGTGTGCCAGGTCATGGGTCAGCGCATTAATTCACTTTGGCTTTATGCATTCCTAGCAGTTTGGACCAACTTAAAGGAATATGGCTAACATTACACCAAACCACATTAGTGTGGGTCCTAGTTACAGTATTTGTTGTCGTTGTTGTTTTTGTTTTGTATGGCACTGTAAGTGTGGCGTATTTTGCTCCTCTTCCGAAAAAACAATAATAAATTCAGCATTTTGCACGCTGTGCGCAAAAATGGTTGGCGCTCTGCGTCTTCCTGTTGTTGTGGTTTCGGCTCCTTCGCAGGCGTCCACTCTTTTTTCGGGGTTTATCCTTTCGCTGTGGCGCTGTTAGCGGGTGATTGTTAATGGCCATTAATTAGGACTTAATTTATTTAGTAGTCACTTGGGAGTAATTTAATTTCTACTCTATTTTCCAGAGTACATAGCTCCTTCGCTACTTCGCTCCTTCACCCTTTTCCATTGTTAAGTGTTTTGTAAGCCATGTGACATTGCGGACAGTAAGTGTTTATTGTTGCAATTTAGCTGCTGTTGTATGGAATTTATAAACAATATTAAAGTAGAGAAAATAAAAAACCTTTTTAGTTCGATAGATATTCCTTTACTTTCTTTCTTCCTTCAATGAAAAATTCCAAATCATTAGCAAGCTAAAAGTGTAGTTTCAGTATTGTAGGTCCAAGCTTATGGCAAGTCAGTTGCTGCATACATTTTTCTAATAGACAATCCAACTTCTTATGGTAGCTGTCTACCATGTAGAATCAACATATAAAATATATGTCTGCGCACTCAATGTCTTCATACATAGAAACGCTGCCATTTCTTCGTTTATTATTAGATTCTTTTTTTCTGCATTTGTCGTTGTGGGTAATATGGCTCAAGTGAACCCATAAAAATCTCAGCGGTACGCAGCTAAAGTGACACATATTTCAGCTCAAATGAGTATTTAACTTTGCATACTGCCAAACTTTGTCTGGGAGACGTGTGGCGCTCTGTATGCCCCTTCGTGGTACATTTCTTTTCATTTACTCGCAGACGAAACTTTTTCAAGCGATATACTCGTACTTCATATTTCCACATTATTACCTGGCACAGTGAGTGCCATATCCTTTCTTACTTTCCTACTTTGTTTATTTATTATTACTTTCTCAGCATCTTTTTATGGTGCACTTTAGTGCGCCTAGGTGTAGACTTCTTCATAATTTACTGCCGTTACCACATTTTTAATATTGTTACTTTTGTCACATTCACGCAGCGTTTCTACACAAACACAAACACATTCATAAATAACTCATGTATTTTTATTAACTGTAACTCTCATAACATTACATATGAAGTGGAACACGAAGTCGCTTAGTTGAATGTTATTATTTGGCAAGTTGGCTTCGTTGTTAGTTTTTACTTATCATAAGATTTTATGGAATCGCACTTAATAAAGAGGCCTTTATATTAAAGGACTGCGAGAGCTATTGCTTAATTTGAATAAAAAGTGGTTCGTTAGTATGTATTTCCGCTATTAGATTTATCACTGATTTAATTCTTCGAGGTTGCAGGGCCTCTAATAAAGTATTAAGAAAAAAACTGAATGAAGGAATTATTTTAAAAAGAAGTAAGCAACCATGACTCTGTTATTAGAAAGTAGGAGAAAATAAATTTGACACAATTGCTGGAAGAGTATCGAAAAAGATAGCCTTAATGCGGGTACTGAAAATGTCACTTTTGAGCAGAATTCTCGACATTTGCGGGAATGTCTCTAGGGTCAAGCACTGGTCGATTAAATCGATTTTTTTTATATCGATCTTGGACATTTGTGTCAACATTAACCCAACGAAATTTTGTAGAGATCTGCTTGCATCCCAAACTTATTCTCAACAGAAAATGTCACTTTTTGAGCCGAATTCTCGACATTTGCGGGAAATTTTTTTTTTTTTAATTCCAAGAAATGTGCGGCTGAGGCTCATCGACATTTGTAACTGTTTTTATACAAAAAAAATTAAATTTCAAACAAAAACGGCGGAAGCAAATTTGTAAACCTAATAGAACTCTCAAAAAAATATCGGGGAAATCAAGGTCTATTGACTGACAATTTTTGGGAAATTGTTTTAACTATAACAAAAAAAACTTTGCGTTTCTTTTTTAATATAATTTGTTGTGAACACCTCAAATTTCCTCTATAGATTGCTATAAATGAGTACAAACAAAGTAACAAAAGAAGATAAAGTGCCAGGGAAGACGCTCCGCCGCAGGAGGTAACGCTGCACCCAACGAAGCAGATTTACGAGCGCAAAAAGGAGATAAGAAACACGGCATATATATCTCCGTCGGTATATATTCACACTTAAGTATATCAGTATATGACGCACGGCGCAGTGTTAATGTGTTACCAGCAACAGGCGGCACCGTGCGACGCGGCAGCTTGTTTTTCTTTGCACTGAAAATCAGTGAGTGAGTGAATGACTATGTGGCTGCGGTCGGGCAGGAGCCAGCAGCGAATGCTGTTCATTGCTGTCACTACAATACAATAAGTTTATTATTTTATTATCCTGTTGCTAGCGCGGCGATGCCATGGCGCAACTGCTGTGTATTAAAACCGCGTAAAATCTCGCAAAAAGCACAGTGTGTTGTTGTAAATGAGAAGCCTTATTAAAGTACTGCACAGAAAAACGTATAGAAAAAGCACATTTTACAAGCAGACATACAAGCATACAGATCGTCAACAAAAAGTATTTTATAACGCATAGTGAAAATATGAAGCGAAAATTTCCAACTATAGAGCGATAATAATATTAAATAATAATAATATTAAAAATCGTAATTAAATAATAACTACGCTACTAAGAATTTTAATACATCGTGGGAAAAACGTCAGTAGTAACGTTTAAGTCATATATTTTGCAGTAACTTTTTTAAATTTCTTTAAAAAACCCGATATTTAGCTATTCTTACATGCATAAAAATTACAAACCTGCCCAAACAAAATAGGACCTTGAGGAAAATTTCAGTATTGGCTGCATTTAAACTGCAATTATTGGCAATCAAAATGCCTCTTCAAAGCGAGAACCAATACAAAAAATTGTTCAATCGTTCATTATCCCCAACACAGCAGCACAAATCGATTGCACTCGAATTCAGTTCAAGCATTTTGCCTAATCTAACAATAATTTGTAATGAATGCCAGCATTACAAATGCATTCATACATACATATATCCTCCAGCATACTGGCAGGCGCCCACAAAAAGAGCAACAAGAATGTAGAAACACTTAATGCGAAATGGCTAACAATTATTTGGACTACTTTACAGCTACTCGTTTTCATATCATTGCCTTTTCTTGCATATGCTAGGTGCTCATGGTTAACATACTGTACGGATTAAGTTCAAGAGAGCGCCAGTAGTGTTAGTGGCGTTGTGGAAGCCTCTTCGGAAATAGAAGGTCTCGATAGCACCAAAAGATTATATTTTTTCAAGTTTGAAATTGAATTACTTACGAAATATTATTTAAATATAAATCTCTTAGTAAACTCAAATATTTCCAAAAGATTGAGCTCAACAACTCAATTGTCTTTGGTTTCTGTTGTCTTTGGGACCACATTTTCCAGCAAGACCTACATTGAATTGGCAACGCATTGTGAAAATCTTACAATGCACTTCAATGTCTGTTGTGGTTGAACAAAGTGTTCGTTGAATTGAACTCATACTGTTATTGATGTAAAGCAAATGGTTATAAGAAAGCGAGTAAAAACAAGCTAGTGTATGAACTCTTTTAATCTTTTCTAAGTTATTAAAATGAATTTAGACAAGAATTAAATGATCAAAAAATAAAATTCAAGAAATAAGAAAGGCTTAATTCGGGCGTACATTCGATACTCTCGTAAATTTAAGAATATCCTATAGATCTTATAGAATTAAATTTTATTAAAAAGGTTAATTTTGTGCTGGAAAGTATAGGGATCAACACACTTCAATCTTTGGTCAGAGTATTACCCTAATTATAATATATTTAGTTCAAATCGGTCAAGTACTTTATGAGACAAGTCAATAGAATAATACGCCCATAGCTTTCTTGAATATATGTATATGGATACTCCAATGTGTTATTTGTGAGAAAAAATTAGTATATAGGAAAATAAATGTATGAAATAAATATGTATGTATAAATCAGCTCGAAATCTATAAAGGCAATACAAAGAAGGCATAAAGTAGCAATATAGTTAAAGGAAAGCACTTACCATAATGTTTTGAATTGAAGATCGGGGTTTGTTTTCTTTTGGGCCGAGATCACTGACCTTGGACAGTGCTTCTTGTCCGGGGTTTGTTTACATTTTGCGGGTCACGTTAGGTGAAGTTTGTCCCTGGGATCAAGTTTTTTGCTTATAGTTTACTAC
This sequence comes from Zeugodacus cucurbitae, assembly GCF_028554725.1. Classification (NCBI taxonomy): domain Eukaryota; kingdom Metazoa; phylum Arthropoda; class Insecta; order Diptera; family Tephritidae; genus Zeugodacus; species Zeugodacus cucurbitae. Next base: position 78,138,334 of record NC_071668.1, on the reverse strand, counting down.
TATTTTGAAAATTTAACAGTTTTGACTATCATTCTTGCAACCAAGAATTATATCCTTACAATGCCCATTATTTAATATCAGATGCTAATTTTATTTGAGTTCATTTCTAACAAATTTCCCTTGTATTCTGTTTTCAGCGCTATAACAGTATTTCATCCAATCTACAATCAAATCCCTCATGATTACTTTCGATAATTGAAATGTGGTAATTCGCTGAGATTACAGTAATTCAATTCAGCTGAGTAAATAGAAGAAGATGTGGCAAATTGTTTGGTTGCTGAAATGCACTGCGAATATCAATAAACTGCATGTCTCCAAAGGCAATGAAATGTAAATACTTTAGATACACGATGCAGTTGCATAAAAGCGTTGCCAGCCATCTTGCAGGTAAATGGACCAAGTTGAGCAAGTACCGGAGTTGAGCGCTATTGCGATACACCGCATGCTAATAGTGTTGTTATTGTGCATTGAAAAGTACTTAGAAGGAGGTAATGTGCGTACATAGTTACCTTTGTGTGCGGTTGGACGGACGGACGGACGGGCGATAAAGTGAAACTGCTTCGAGTATTAACTGTGAAATAGTTTCGCAGAGTGCAAAGTGCTGCAGTAAATAATATTTTAAAGTTCATGCAAAGTGAAAAAGAAAGCGCTTAAGGGAAAGGTGTGTAAAAAGTGATAAAGTGCGTGGAGAAGTGGTGTGCATCAAGGAAGTAGGTTAAGTAAAATAAAGAGGAAATAAAGTGTTTAAATAAAAAGTGCGTGTTGCGTAGAAAAAGCTGAATGAAAGCGCAATAAAAGTGTTGTGTAAAATGCAAGTGTTAATAGTATCAATATGTAAAGTTTGTTGAAGCAAAGAAAAAGGTATAAAATTTACGTTTAAGGGCCAAAAATAATAAAAATGTGAAGAAAATTAAATTATAATAATATATGCAATTGAAGCAATATAAATATAGAAAATATGAAAATAAATATAATAAAAGTAAATGCTGTTAAATAGTAAAAAATTAAGGAAAAGTGAATTTATACAAGTGAACAAAGGCAACATACAAATGGACGGATCACTCCGTCCTCGGCCCGAATGTAAACAAACCTCTTCCAAATGTCATTGACCTCAACCAATATGTAATCAATCTGAGCAAAGACGAATGACCTTTGACCGGGGTTTGTTTACATTGCGGGGGATCACGTGAGGTCAGGATTTGAGTATAAAGTGAGGGGAAGTTAGTTTTCATTTTGAAAATCACGTGAGGTGGGTTTAATTTAATTCTTTAGAGATCTCGCAAAGTCAGGTTTTTGTACATTCTGGGTGGAGAGTGACACTACACACCCTGGTACACCCTAAAAATAACCAAAGCATTAGCCCCTCACTTTGTGTTATTCCTATCCAAAAAATGAAGAGAAAGAGATATAAAGTTAAAGACCTTTTGACTCTTGAAAGTTTCAACTTGTTATTATAGTAATTTTAGGCAAAATTTCACATTTGACTGAGTTCAAATCCCACGTGAAATCGTGTAAATCACGAAAGTTATAAACAGTGGTACTGATCACCAGTTATTAATGCTGGAATCTATACAATCCGACACATGCTAAGCCCAATTTGCACACATAATTTATATCGCTGGTGGTTGTTTACTTATTTTCGCATTTATTCTATACAGTTATTAAGTACGAGTAGTATGTAAATGATGAGCCACAAATGTGTGAATAGCATTGAAATAATGAACAGTTTGAAAACACTATCATATGTTTTTTTGTATTAAACTTTGCACTATTATCCACTGAAAGTGTATTCGCATAGCAATTATTTAAAAGTGCATATTTGCACGCTGTTGACACCGTTACAATCACATATGGAATTTGGCAAAATCACTGAACGAACATAATTTCGATATCATCAGCTTCACGGTCGACTACACAAAAAATCGGCAATAATACAAGTGTGTATTTACAATACAACACTCCAACACTCCAACAATCCAACAATGCAACAAAAAAGCGTGAAAGCAAAAACACGAAATAATAAACAGCGTCAAATTCCAATTCAAATCGCAGGTGGATAAATATATGCAAATGTATTCATAAACCACATGAGCATGAAAATCGCCATGCGAAACCAAAAGTGCCCGCATGAAATGGCGTGAATGCTGATTATGGGTGTGATAGTAATTATTATTACGCTGCACGAGCACATGTGCGATGATATTAAAATGCAAGTGTGGTTTGTTAAATATGCGGCCGAAAATTTTCAATTTATTAATTTATCTAGATACTCGTATTCAATTGTCGCTGATCAAATATATATGAATAAGTACACATACTAATATCAAATCGGCAAATAAATTATTCGTGCGTGTATGTGTGGCAGCGAGTGCATTTTTTATTTATCTTTGCTCTTTGTTTTTGGGGATTTAACGCTAAAGCCTTTGCATAAATAAATTAAAATTCACGACCACAGATTTTCGCTGATTTACTTTACTGCACTAGACTAGTAGCAGTTGGTGAGAAGCGTTTATGGTTTTTTTTTTTTTTTTTGTTTTTGGTGGCGATCACCAGTTGCAGCGCGAATTTCGCACGCTGACAGGCGGAAATCCGCTTTAAAATAAATTGAAATTTACTAAACCAGAAATGCGCAAACATTCCTTTTAAATGGTGAAGTTCCGGAAAGTAGATTACGGGGGGATTATAGGTTAAGTTGCAAAGCAAAAAAGCCATTCAAATAAGTTGACAGCTTCTAATTTACTAAAATAATTGAAATGGTCTGTTTTCTATGAAGCTACGACATACATATGGTTCTTATAAATTCGAAATTTTGTTCACTAAATTTGATAAAGAGTTAAAAGCAAAGTAGCAATGACAGGCTTGGCAAAGTCTGATCAAGTAAAAGCACATACGAGATATTACGAGATAGGTTCAAAAAATAAATTTTAAAATTCAAAATTTCACGGGTAGGTTAGGCGTGTCTTTATGGGATTGGCAATTTTCGTTTAAATTACACACTCTGTGGCTTCTTCGTGCTTCTTCGGCCAAAAACAATCCTTCCTTTTTTCAATCTCCAAAACTAAAGAGAACCTTAACGAGGGCCTTCTTTTCATTCAAGAAATCGATGACAAAGCCAGAGGATATCTTCAAATTGACATTGCGACCCATTTCGACGATTAGGAGAAGCGCTGACATACTTGCATAATATCGAATGAAGACTATTTAGAAGGCGACAACATGAATATAAACGAAAAAAAGGCTAATTTCGGATGCAACCGAACATTTTATACTCTCGCAATTAATTGATGTAATTTTATAAAGATAACACAATTCGGTCTATATATTCGGCATAAAGTTCAATAGAATAACGAAAATCATCATAAATAGTATATGGGGACTGAGGTAATTCCTAAAACGATTTCACTTGTTTTCACCACCAAGATACAATATATCGAAGACTATACGCTCACTTAATTGTATATTACCCATAATTAGGTATATGGGATCTGGGGGAAGTTATGACCCGATTTTAACCATTTTTGGTGCAGAGATAAACCGTTATAAGAAAAAAATTCCCTGTGGATTACATTAAAATATCTGACAGATTTGCCTATATTTTCGCTTACCCTTAGGAACTGAGTTCTTCATGTTCGATATCAGGGGCCTTGACAATTTTTCCACAAGTGATGTCACAGCTCAAATACAGTATTTGTGTAAAGTTTTATACCGATATCTTCATTGGTTCGAATCAGATGGAATTCAAAATTGAGTTATATGGGAAGTAGGTGTGGTTGTGAACCGATTTTACCCCTATGCCACCCGTGTAATCAGGGTGTCAAGAAAGTGTTATCTATCGCATTTCACTGAAATCGGTCGAGAAGGTTTATGACCCATAAGTGGGCGACGCCACGATCATTTTCCATTTTGTTAAAAAATCTGAGCGCAGTTTCTTTCTGATATTTCTTCTGCAAAATTTAGTTTTTCTGACGTTTTTCGTTAGCGAGTTAATGCACTTTTATTAATTTTCAAACTAACCTTTGTATGTGAGGTGGGCGTGGTTATTATCCGATTTCTTTCATTTTTGGACTGTATAAGGAAAAGGCTAAAGGAAGCGACTGCAGAAAGTTTGGTTTACACATTTTTTTTTGGTTTGCAAAAAACCTATGCAAAAAACCTATTTGAAAACAAGTAAGGATGGCTAAGTTCGGGTGTAACCGAACATTTTATACTCTCGCAATTTATTTATTTAACTTTATTTATATTATATAATACACAATTTGACCCACATATTCGTCATATATATTGTATAAAGTCCATTGAAAGTTGGAAACCATAATATTAGGTTAGAAGCACCGAGGTCCTCGTGTTCGATATATGGGGCCTTAATAACCTATGGTCCGATTTCGGCGATTTTTAGAGTGGGGCTGTCACACTATTAACACAGTGTTTGTGCAAAGTTCTGCACCGATATCTTCACTAGTACTTACTTTATATATTGTAAAGTAAACGATTCAGATCGTCTTCAAAGATCAGGTATATAGGATGTAGGCGTGGTTGTGAAGCGATTTGGCCTATTTTCACAACATATCATTGGGATGTAAGGAAACTATTATAAACCAAGTTTCATTGAAATCGGTCGAGTAGTTCCTGAGACCACTTTTGACCCATAAGTGGGCGACGCCACGCCCATTTTCCCTTTTTTTAAAAAAATCTGAGAGCAGCTTTTATATGCCATTTCTTATGTGAAATTTAGTGTTTGTGACGTTTTTCGTTAATGAGTTAACCCACTTTTAGTAATTTTCAACCTAACTTTTGTATGGGAGGTGGGCGTGGTTATTATCCGATTTCTTTCATTTTTGAACTGTATTAGGAAGTGGCTAAAAAAAACTACTGCAGAAAGTTTGGTATATATAGCTCTATTGATTTGCGAGATATGTACAAAAAACTTAGTAGGGGGCGGGGCCACGCCCACCTCCCAAAAAAAATTACATCCAAATATGCCCCTTCATAGTGCGATCCTTCATACTAAATATTATTTCCATAGCTTTATTTATGGCTTAGTTATGGCACTTTATGTGTTTTCGGTTTTCGCCATTTTGTGGGCGTGGCAGTGGTCCGATTTTGCGCATTTTCGAAAGCAACCTTCCTATGGTGCCAAGAAATAAGTGTGCCAAGTTTCATCAAGATATCTTAATTTTTACTCAAGTTACAGCTTGCACAGACGGACGGACAGACGGACAGACAGACATTCGGATTTGAACTCTACTCTTCACCCTGATCACTTTGGTATATATAACCATATATATCTAACTCGTTTAGTTTTGGGTGTTACAAACAACCGTTATGACACTACTATCTTTAGCAACATTTGTTGCGAGAGTATAAAAAAAAAATTACATCCAAATGTGTCCCTCCCCAATGCGATCCTATGTTCCAAATTGTATTTTCATAACTTTATTATGCCTCAGTTATGACACTGTATAGGTTTTCGGTATCCGCCATTTTGTGGGCGTGGCAGTGACCGATTTTGCCCATTTTCGAAAGCAACATCCAACATATCTAACTATTTTATTTCTTGGTGACACAAACAACCGTTATGTGAACAAAACTATAATACTCGGTGCAACATGTTGCGCGAGTATAAAAAAAAAACGAAAATTCCAGAATGTTGAATTTCTACACAGCTAATCGCCCTAAGGACATTATATTGCCTGGAAGAGAATTGGTTTCGAGAACTAAATTTAAGTTTAATAGAAAATTAATATACCGCAAAAGCAAATACATTTGCGTGTATGTTTATAAATTATTAAGTCTCTTTTAGAAGGCATATTTAATACTCAAATTTAATTTTAATTATTTTCGATACACTTCCATACTACATGCATGCTCAAAAGTTGCGGCACGGTTAACTGTAAGTTACAAACGTACATATGTACGATAGTATGTGAGCATAATAACTTTCCACGACAACGCATTAAGTACTCGTACAACTGTACTACACTTGTAAATATGTATCTACGAATACATAAGCGCAGCTTAACACTTTCGCTGCACTTTCTACGTAACGGATTTGTGCCGAGCACCATGGCAAGTGAAGCGAGTGAAGATGCGAACTAAGTAAAATCAAAACTTTGCAAGAACTTTCGCAAACCGACACGCACACATACATACGTCTGAAAATATGTCTGAAAATATGTTTCGTGTGTGTGTGTATTTAAGACTCTGTACTCATTAATTATAACTATTAGCAACAAACAATTATTGTTATTATAACTACAACTTCTCATTATTTGCTTAGTTAGCCAACAAAGTACAGCGGAAGCCACATGTTTGTTTATTTTTGTTCATTGCGCTCGTTAGTTTGCCTCTGCTAGTGCTGCTGCTTCAGCCACACAGATAAGTTCAATGTAAGTGCTTGAGCATGTGTCTATGTAGTTATATGTGTGTGTCGCGCGCATTTACCCACATTTATTTATTTACATAAGTCCGCTTGTTGTTGCTCAACATATTGTACACGTACAGAGATATCTGCTGCTAATGTCTATTCTTTGCATCATTATCATCTACAATGGCAGATAATATGCTTGTGCCTTAGCAAGTGTGTGCGAGTGTGTGTGTGTGTGTGTGATGTAGAGCACACATTAACATTCCGAACTCGCAAAATCGTTGAGTTGTTTGCCGGTTCATTTGCTCACTGAATACATTTCTCGCACATCAATGCACTGATTTTATTGTATTTTATATATTTATGCCCGAGAACGCACAAATGCACAGTTATACAGCTACAAGTACAATTGTATGTGGTTAGTCAGGCGTATGCATACTGCATTGGTGTTTGTGTGTGTGTGTAAAAATATGTTTTGCAGTGTAGTCAGCTCTTCAAGTGTGAATAATAATCATTTTGTAGATCTCAATTAGCATACATAAAACCAAATAATCATAATTACCCGTTAGCTGGTGGGCATATTGATATGTATGAACTCTCATTGGCCTACTTAAGCAAGGACAACAGTTTGGCGTTTACAAATATATGTACATATAATCAATCGATCATTTGTGTATTTAGATATTGGTTTAAGGTACACATTCGGATATTATTTTGGGTAACAATTTTGTTTAGGTTAATAGATAAGCGGTCATAATCGAGTAACTATATTTAACTTTTTCCAGAAAGTCGAGATAATTGAAAAATTAATTAGTTTTGCCATTAAACAATGATATCGACACGGCATTGAACACTTTTTAGTTTATTGCGGTTTATGTATGTATGTCTCATAAAGCAAAAAGTGGAAAACATTTGGTTCCACAAAATGTTACTCATACGCACTGTACGCCCGCGGGTGTAAAGATATTAGAATGTTAGTTTAGTGAATTAACATAACAAATGATGAGCAAGGTGAATGGAAAAGCAACTGGATACATGTTTGCTCAGTGCCATTTGAGTTGCTACAGCATATACACGTGCGTTAAGCGGATATCAATATTAGTTTGGCACGTGATGGCTAAAGATCAGACGTGTGCGAAGCAAACAAACGAGATAAATAAATATTAAAGTTACAAAAAAATATTCACAAATGTATATGAAGGAATATCCAAGCAATATGAGTTAGTAAAAATGCAAGAAGTATTTTCGTATAAATAACGAAGCAGCAGCACGAGCGACACAATTCATTTGTACTACGAAAACGCAAAAAAAACAAACAAGTGCGCCACAAAACGCTGCCAGCCACACTGTTGTAAATTGTAATTGTACTTTTTTGCTAGTTTAGCAGCAAAGCGCTTTAGATAGGTGAAAGTGTACGAGAAAGGGCTGCGAGCGGTTCATTTTCCGTAAAAGGCAAACTACATCCCGAAAACTGGTTAGCATAATTTGTAGCACTTTATTGCTTTTTGTGCCGCTGCCACTGCTTAGCCATTGTGCTAGCTGTAAACCGACCGACAAGAGGAAATTATCTCTCCGACATAAAAGCGAAAATAATTGCTCAAAAGCGTGGAGGCAGCGCCACTGATTTCATTGTGGTAATCGAAAAGGTTGTAGAGCGGGTGAAGGTGAAGAGTGGGGCGGAAGGCGAAAGTCGGTGGCGCTATTTACTGGTTAGTACCCCTTTGATTACTACAACATTGCAGCGCCTAAAATCATACTATTTTTACGACTCTATGCAGCATTAAGCAAACAGGCGTTCAAACGTTTTCAGTTGTGTAGATTTCGGTTTATCACACGCACACACACTCAGCTTCATTTGCTAGCTTTATCTTACTAGCGCATTTTGTACAATTTTCAGCTGCTCATCAGCTTCAATCAGCAACATGAGCTGGCTGAATATACGAGTTCATGCACATACATACATACATATGTACACATGAAGGTGCTTATATCCACATTTGTGTTTTTCTCGTGGCACAATTGCTTCCGGGTAATTGCGTAAAATTATTCAAGAGCAATGCCGTTTGCCACCGAAACACATTCACACATGTATGTCTTTACACATGTTCAAAACATAGAAGCAGCACTTAATTGCTTACGAGAATTGCTACTGGTATTCGATAATTGAGCACTTGAGTTTTTGACTATTTTCCATTAAAAAAATATATATATTTTTTAATTAAAACACAAAAACAAATATTAATTGCCAAACATCTTAGTTATAAGATATAAGAAATCTAAAACACATTTTTATCAAGACACCGAGAATCTTTTGGTAGATCTAAAGTAGTTATGGTGAATATTCTACAGTCTTGTGCTCCATAAATAACCTCTAAGGGAGAAAAAAATAGTTCTTTTGACTAAGACTAAGAAATTACACCCACAAGCATATCTTATTCCATAAATCACTATTCAAATAAAGCTAACCAAAAGCTAAGTACCAAGTCTCTTGTACGAATTCACACACCGTCTTATACCGCTTTCCTACTGGGCACTCCATTTCCCCTCTCAACACACAGAATCGTAGATCTTTCCGCATGTTTAGTGCCTAGGCAAATCCAGTTAGTTTGAATCAACTGTGATGATGAGCTGCATGCCCTGCAGCAACGCTTTAAATGCCCACTTCTACCACCCCCGCCCCCTACGCTCAACTTCAACCTCATTTGCTTTGCTTTTCACTTTTCGCTAGACCAGCTCGTCGTCGCTTGTCGTCGTCGGCGGCATTTGCTCTTTTTGCTTTCAACCATTCAACACTGGTAATTATGCAGGTAAATGTGTTGGCCTTGGGCAGTGCGATTGCTCCTGTTTGCTTTGCGTTCCGTTTACGCGGCTTCGCACAGCTCGTACATCTTATCTAAGCCACTTTCATTTCGTTGTCAGCCAGCGTCAAGCGGCGCGCATAAAAGTCTAATATTTATTGTTGTTCATTTTATTTACTCTTTCAAACCTTTTGTAATTCGTATTTTTTTCTTTAAAAACTCATAGGAAAATTAGCTTAAAGAGCTACACTTAATGTAGGCACCGGCGCATGCGCAATTGTGGGCGTTGAAGAATTGAGATGGATGTCTACGATGTAAATATAATCTATGTTTCAAACACACAGAATTTCGAATATGTGAACTATGAAAAATAAATACGCGTTAATGCTTTGTCATTACATATTTAAATTATAATTGTGAATGAGTTTATTGGCTACAGAGCATTTAATAATTTAGCATAATTTCGGTTACAGTTGTCAATCAAATAACCCAAGTTGATGGCATGACTATTTGGGCAGTTGGCGTATTAATATGCAACAACAACAATGAGCCAAGTGAGCCAACAAAATTACAGAGCATGGACAATGCCAAAATTAAAGAGGAAATGCGCCAGTGATGTCAGGAAACTCCTCAATTGAGGCCGGCACGAGTAATCGGTGGGCCGTTGCACTGGTAATTGAATTAACGAAATTTAATTAAACTAATAAATACTGCAAATACATTAAGTAAATCATTGCTACTCGCATAGTAGAGGTATGCGAGAGGTTACATTATATTTATCCTACATATGTACACACCTATATGTGTGTGAAGAGATATCAATATGTTGCCCATATACTGGTGTAACCATATGTGAATTGTATGTGCTAATGTGAGAAGGAAACTGTTATTCCCCCATTATTGTTGTCATTGTTGTCTGTGTGCGCAGCAGGCCACAGGAACAATGCCGTTGCGGACGACGATGATAATTATATCAATTACAATGGCGACATTTGATAATTTGAACATAATTATGCACAAGAAGATAGCCATTGCGGTAGCAATATGAAACAACAACAACATGCTACATAGTTATCACAAATTTGCTGAACATTGCAGGCATTGCTTACGTAATGTCATTACATTCAAATATATGCTATATATGTATGTACCTATGTAGATATAAGCTCGCATGACGTCTAAAGTATATTTGTCGAACCAACCAACGAAAGCTATTGCTGAAGCACATTGCAATGCATGAACGATGGAAAATTTATAGCCAGAGCCCCGTAAGCGCCCAAATACACACACCGACCGAATGCGCCACATGCAAATGCAACGGTGACTGCGCCCATGAATAGGTAATAACTCGAATACCAGGAAGATGTAACAAATGTTGTTCTCGTTAGTATGGAAATATGGAATTGTCACCAGCATCCAGCAAAGTGCCAAAGCAAAGTGTTCGTATTAAATACAAAACCTAAAGCAAAGTTGTAATAAAATATCCTCGAAAGATATTCACTCGAAATAAAGGTGAAATAAGGCCTCAGACATAAGTCTTCCACTGGTGGATGTAGCACAATTGACTGATGTTAAATATATCAATTCTACATAATTTTTATTTAAAAAAATCTGCTTTAAAATCCACGAAATGCCAAAAGCAATGTCTGCCGTTGACTAACTTTCTCCGCCATGGCTAGCCAAAATATGAAATTATCCACGCATCGCAGCGATAGACAAAATTGTAAACAAGTAATATAAAAATGATGAAATCGTGCTTGCATACCATATAGACATAATCAAAATACCTGTTCGCTGGTCATCCTACACATACGAAAATGGGATTTGTTACGCGGACGATAGATGACAAACAACTTACAACAAAAATTAATGAGAAAACATAACCGTAAAATGAGCTTGTGTCGGAGTGCATGTAACGGGTGCATCAATTGATACATTAGGGTATATGATAACTAAATTTTCCTTTAAAGATAACCTAGTACTTGGGTGTACCATAGAAATAGGTTAGTTACTTTAGTGTTGTAACTACATATATAATACTATTATAAAGAGGAAAGATTTGTATGTATGTTTGTAATGAATAAATTCAAAAACCACATTGCCAATTTCAAAAATTCTTTCACCATTGGAAATCTACATTTATTGCTAGAAAAGAATAGGGATCCTTATTAAAACTGAACTAACGTAATCCAAGGAGTAGAAAGAAGTGCCATAGAACGTCAAAAGTATCATCTACAATATTAAATAAATTGATATGTTATCAATCTATCAAAAATTATCGGGAAAACATATGTTTAACTATTATAGCTATGTCATTCAAAAATATATTTAACTACCAACGCTATAAAAGTTCCTTTATTGATTGATTTCGCAAATGTTGCCACTCTGAATATTTTTATAAATAATATATTGTAAATTTTAACTATCCGAAACGCGAACTATCCAATTACATTTTTATAGCTTTTAAGCAAATAATTTAGTACTTTGTACCAAGGCAGTTTAATCTAGATCTCAACTTTCTGGAAATAGTACACAGGCGGGGGTATCAAAAAGACTCCGTGATGGAGAATCTTAATCTGAAACTGAAAATCGTCTCTCAAGTCATTCTCTACGCATCACAATCGCGTGCCAGCTCGATCGCTCGCAGCTGTTTGCTAAACAAAATTTCAAAACCAAGTACGCGCTTGAGAGTCGAGTACGGATTTTATTTTTACATTTTACTTTTTTTAATATACCCATACAAAACACGGGAAATGACATACATATATACGTGAGAGTGTGTATGTGTGTGCGAAGACGGAACGGGCTGCTAATATATCATAATTTAATAAACCGTGGGCTTAATCCACTTATTCCTCTTCCTTATTAGTATTATAACCGAGCGATTTCGATCGAGTCCACCATATCGCACTTCCCAAGATTGAAGTTAAGTACTTCTTCACTTGATTTAGCCTAAGTAGGGGAGGTCTCGTCTACATTTTCCGGATCTTCAAGTATAGAACCTCAAAACAAAGAAATTCATTTGAAAAAGCGGGTCTCATCCATCCACTTGACGAGCTTTTTGGACCTTTTCATTCGAACAAAAACGATGTCCCAGCTTCCATATATGATTCCAGATATGGCTCCGTACAATTTTTTCCAAGAATAAAAAAAAGCCTTAAAGATCCGGCGTCTTACAGATATGAGAAATCGCTGAAAGAGACCAAGGCTAGCCCAAAAATCTAGTTTAAGAAATGTTTGGACGATTGAAAGAAACACTAATATGTGCATATTATCGAATTGGAACTATTTTGATGGCGGCAATATTAAAGCGAACTCTACAAGTCCCTCATCATTCCCGCCCTACTTAATGGTGTGGTAGCATGGACGCAGTCAAGGAGCTTTTGCGCACGATTTACGGTCCCGTAAACATTGCCAACGGCGAATACCGCATATGATGGAATGATGAGCTGTATGTGTTATTCGACGACATAGACATAGTCCAGCGAATAAAAAGACAGCGGCTACGCTGGCTAGGTCACGTTGTTCGAATGGACGAAAGTGCTCCAGCTCTGAAAGTGTTCGATGCAGTACCCGCCGGAGGAGGCCGAGGAAGGAGGAGACCTCCACTCCGTTGGAAGGACCAGGTGGAGAAGGGCCTGACTTCACTTGGTATTACCAACTGCCAAAAGGAGAGATGCGTGGCGCGCTGTTGTTGACTCGGCTATAACCGCGTATGCGAGGTCTACGCCAGTCAAGAAGAAGAATATTAAAGTAGACAGATTAATAAACATTTTTTGAAAAAACGAAAATTCTCGTTATTTTTTGAACACACCTCGTATAACTAATCGCTTCCCAAAAATGTAAAGCCCCAAAGTATTTATCAAAACATATACAAAGCAAATATGACATTATCACCATAGGTGAGCATTAAAAGAGCACATTATGGCAATGCAAATATTTACCACAAACGGTTCAACTAAAATATATAAATGAGTTGCGATATGTGGCCTTCTGTCATAGTAATCATTCATTGTGTGCAGCAATGGATTTGACTGCACGCCTTGTTTATTGCCACACATTTAATTATGATGAACAGGTCCGAACGCATGAAAATATGCAATGAACTAAACGGAGCTAAATGGTTGCGGAATTAGTTTATATAAGCATAAACATGTTTACGGAATTATAGAATGAAGCAATGCAAACGGGAGTTTCCTGCATAAATACTTTATTCTAGATAGAGAATCGCGTTTGCGCCGCAATTAAGCCATGTTCAACGTCCACAGAGGCACACACTCACCAACACAACACACTCAGAAAATTATTTGCCATGTACCTGGAAGCGTGTTTATGGGCGGCGAAATTATCGCAAGGTGTGTGAGTGGGCAATTGCTATTATTGCGGCATATTATGTACAATTTTTGGACTCATGCATTTGCGCAAGTTTAGCTACTTTGCATTTACACGCATATCCTGTTTTGGGCTGTGCATATCCGGTTGTGTGCATTTGCATTTCGGCTTTTACCTGCTGAACATTGAACATAACTGCTCTGTTGCAATTGTTACTACGCCAAACCAGCTTGTGTTGGTGTTGCATAGCTGCATACAATATGGCTATGGTGCGTTAGTTGCGGTAAAATTGCTTAATTGAAACTGCGGAATTTATTGTGGCACAACAACAAGCCGAGCGCCACAGCACTGAAGCGTTAATTCATGTACCAGTTATTTGAATGGATAATGTTCAGAAGCAATTAAACCGCAAGCGTACGCAATTGCGGACGGCAAATGCATGAAGTTTCATTAAACGTTCGCAAATTGAATTTAATACCAAATATTATGTAATGAATTGTAGTGTGCAGCTTCAAAAACTATTAGGAGCACCATTACCCTGTTTTGGTTTATTACTGACCAGTTGCGGCTCAGCTGAACTGAGCAAGCGCTGGCTAATCACTGGCACTTGCGCTGTCGCAATATCATTCTGGATCGAAGTAATCGCAAGAGGTCTAAGAAACTCTACGCTCTTAGTAAAGCTAATATTTCCCTAGTCATAATGGTTCTAACTGGCCGTTATCCCATCGAGATACTCGTGGTCGAACTAAACATTTTATCGGTCGCAAGCTGCCGAAGCTGCTTGAAGGTGGACGAATTGGAGTCATCTCAACGTTTCCTTCTGGTATGTTGCGAGATTTAAGCAATCTCTCCTTGGTTCTCACTTTCTTCTCCTCTCGAACTAACGGATATGGAAGTAAGAAACCTTTGCAGATTTGTAGTGGGTTCTAGACGTTTTGTCGATTCTTAAATAGAATTAAGGTGTACATTTTTGGCATCACAAAGTACAATCCTTTACAAGTATGTCTAAGTGTGCTTCCTCATGTGGGGAACAGCCATAGAACCATACCTAACCTAACCTAACTTCAAAAAACACGAAATTACATTTGCATTATCGATATTCCTGCTTCATTTTTAAACCATATGTAGTTGTCGTAGTCCGCCACATTATTATAAAATATACTCCTTAAGAGGCAGCGCACACTAATTGCAATAGAAACGAAGCTCCGCATGTTATTAACCCCTTAAGTGGATATCAGACTCTTCAACTGCGTGCGCACTTTTCCCATAAGTTATCTCAAGAGATTATCCAAATGTGATACTTTGACTTGGGAAGTGCATAGGTGCGGAAGATACAAGAGCATATGTTCGCATTCACATGCCCCATGCTGCTGCTCCTTGCCGTTCCGTGCATACTCAAAGTTATGTGTTTAGATACTACATGCCACAAATAATGAAGAAACAAACAGTAGTTAAACTATGAAACACATTCCCAACTCTAATTAAAAAGTTGAGACAAATTTACTGCACTCAGCGCGATCTCAGCGGCAACCGCAATCGCAACGGCGGGGGCGACGAAAACGGCGGCGCTGGCAAAACAAACAACAAGCCAAACCAAATTGCACACCGAGGAAGTATATGAGAATATGAGTAAAAAGGCTGGAGGATGGCGAAACTCATGGACATAATTAGAGCCGGCACATGGGAAATGCCAAGACGGGAACATACTCGTATCTAATGGACGTAAAAATATTACGCAATAATGAACACAACGGAAACCCAACTGAAGCTGAGCACAAACTTCCGGACGACGGGGAGACACTTACAAGTATACAAGCATTTCAATTTTTGGGTAAATTCGCAAAATGATATTCGAATAAAATGGAACGCATGTCATTTAGCCAACATATTATTTCAGTTCAAAATCCCTCAAAAATACACCTTTTTGCCTTAAGATATACTAGTAACCCTCTAAAACAAAGTAGTTTAGGTATAACTTTCCAGATTTTATTATACATATATAAGTGACTATATAGCTGCTCTTAAGGAATCGCTAGCCATAAGTTGCGGGTCTGTAACTAACTGGTACTCAGCCAGATAATTATCTAGTCTTACATTCATATGTACTCACTCTTTATTTATACACTACCGTAGACCCATCACCATCCGTAAACAACTCACAACTGTAGACAGTTATGTCAGCGCACAAGTACCATGCAGTCGTACGAATGCCGAGATTAAAAATTCTGCGAGTATGCGTTTTAATTAAGTTTAAATTAACGTAAAAATGTTGTCCACTTAGGTTGGCAACATGCGAAAAATGCATCCAAGCAGAGAGTGCTGAGAGCCAAGCGCTCGCTAACAGGCAATACGCGCCACACACGAGTATATAACCACTAACAGTAAACAGCAGTATGTAATTGTGTAAAAAATGCCAGTGATTGCAGCAAAAATTGCATTTCGCGTTTGCTCAGTGAAGTCTAGAAATTGGGCTGCCACTTCGTTAATGTGAACTTATTCGTTTCGCGGTGGGATTCCGGGGACTGATTACTTAGCTTTAAAAACCCCTGTATTATTTTCGAGATAATCTGTATTTTTTAATGAGAATATATGCTCGAATCAAAACACTATAGCACAAAAGCTTCTGTTTGCATTTCCGGAGGCATTTTTGATTTCAGAGATTTTTTGTAAAAACACTCGTGTTTAGTGAAAGTCCAAAATAATGCTAAAAGAAGACGTTTAAAGAATTGTTTTTTTTTATTAAGTCTCGTTTCAATATAGTGCCATTTAGCGGTGATTCTCTTGCGAAATAGCCAATACACGTTCTACTCGATTACACATTCTCAACGCCAATTCAATTCCCATTTGGCTAAAGCGTTGCACTTTTCACTTCTTCCGCTTTATTGCGGGCATTTCCACAAGCGTTGTGATTGCTACGCCATGAATACATGAGCATCTCGTAAAAAATTGCAATTTACTAACAGTTTATGCGCAGAAAAAAGAAACAAATGCAAACAACAAAAACATGTACATTTGTATGCTCAAACAGATAATACAGACATACATATTTATATATACATACATAATTACTAATTTTTTCAAAATGTATGTATAAATCTGTAGTATTCATCAACGTTAAAAAACAAGCAGAAAACGCTCACAATTCAATTCAATTTGTAACAACAACAATGTGAGCAGATGGGTGGGTCACATGGAGACATTGTCTCGTCAGTTTTAACAGCAGACACTTTTTGCTCCGCACAGTTAAAATGATTAATGCCTTAATTAGATTTAGACTTGTGACATTTTAATTATGGCGAGAAAAACAAGTGGCAACAGCTGTGTGTCGACGCCGGCCCTTTCCCCCTGGTAGCATTTAAATGAAAGTTAGTGACAAGCTGCAGACCTCTGCTTGTAGTTTATGGTCACAGTGCTGCGGACTGGTATAACTTTTATCGCTTTCAAAATACATATGTAACGGGTGATTTTTTTGAGGTTAGGATTTTCATGCATTAGTATTTGACAGATCACGTGGGATTTCAGACATGGTGTCAAAGAGAAAGATGCTCAGTATGCTTTGACATTTCATCATGAATAGACTTACTAACGAGCAACGCTTGCAAATCATTGAATTTTATTACCAAAATCAGTGTTCGGTTCGAAATGTGTTTCGCGCTTTACGTCCGATTTATGGTCTACATAATCGACCAAGTGAGCAAACAATTAATGCGATTGTGACCAAGTTTCGCACTCAGTTTACTTTATTGGACATTAAACCAACCACACGAATGCGTACAGTGCGTACAGAAGAGAATATTGCGTCTGTTTCTGAGAGTGTGGCTGAAGACCGTGAAATGTCGATTCGTCGCCGTTCGCAGCAATTGGGTTTGTGTTATTCGACCACATGGAAGATTTTACGCAAAGATCTTGGTGTAAAACCGTATAAAATACAGCTCGTGCAAGAACTGAAGCCGAACGATCTGCCACAACGTCGAATTTTCAGTGAATGGGCCCTAGAAAAGTTGGCAGAAAATCCGCTTTTTTATCGACAAATTTTGTTCAGCGATGAGGCTCATTTCTGGTTGAATGGCTACGTAAATAAGCAAAATTGCCGCATTTGGGGTGAAGAGCAACCAGAAGCCGTTCAAGAACTGCCCATGCATCCCGAAAAATGCACTGTTTGGTGTGGTTTGTACGCTGGTGGAATCATTGGACCGTATTTTTTCAAAGATGCTGTTGGACGCAACGTTACGGTGAATGGCGATCGCTATCGTTCGATGCTAACAAACTTTTTGTTGCCAAAAATGGAAGAACTGAACTTGGTTGACATGTGGTTTCAACAAGATGGCGCTACATGCCACACAGCTCGCGATTCTATGGCCATTTTGAGGGAAAACTTCGGAGAACAATTCATCTCAAGAAATGGACCCGTAAGTTGGCCACCAAGATCATGCGATTTAACGCCTTTAGACTATTTTTTGTGGGGCTACGTCAAGTCTAAAGTCTACAGAAATAAGCCAGCAACTATTCCAGCTTTGGAAGACAACATTTTCGAAGAAATTCGGGCTATTCCGGCCGAAATGCTCGAAAAAGTTGCCCAAAATTGGACTTTCCGAATGGACCACCTAAGACGCAGCCGCGGTCAACATTTAAATGAAATTATCTTCAAAAAGTAAATGTCATGAACCAATCTAACGTTTCAAATAAAGAACCGATGAGATTTTGCAAATTTTATGCGTTTTTTTTTTTTAAAAAGTTATCAAGCTCTTAAAAAATCACCCTTTACATCATAGAATATATGAATATGTAAGATAAATTGACGGAGAGACAAAGAACGGTCGCAGCTGTAAATAGACATCTTAGAAGCCCGGATTTTAGAAGTACAATAAAAAATCGAGCTCTCCAAATCGTTTCATTAGTTTATTATCCAATATGATCAGTGGCGGATCCACGGAGGGGTTTTTGCTGTTAAACACCCCCTAAACTCAGAGAAAAATATATGTTTGTTGATATGGGTTTGGAATGAGGTTATTGATCAAAAAAATCACATCAAATTATAAGCAATTATAATAAGTTAGAAGATTTTTGTTGTTATTCATATAATTCGAACTTTCTCTACATTTGTACAAGCAGTATCGCTGAAGCTCAGTGATTAATTGAGGATTACACGGGATCTCACATTCCATGTTATATTTTCCTTGGTTTTTGAAAGAATTCTTCTAGTATTTCATCAACTGACAGATCAATATCCCTATGAATATTCATTGATGCTAGACCATTAAGCCTATCTTGACCTGTCGTATTTCGTAAATAGGTTTTAATTCTCTTCAAACTTGAAACTTCTTTCCGGTGATGCTATTGAAACAGGCAATAACGCCAATATGCGTAAAATCTTGAAAACATTCCCAAAAGACGTTTTGTTCACTGCTTCTAAAGCTCCGAGAGCGTTCCGAAAATGCTTGCCTGAAGTTCGCTGTTTCCACATTGTCACCTCCGCAAGAAAGTTTTGTTTTGAACAGTTGATCACCCTTTCATAAAAAGAAAATATTTCTCGAGCTTTTTTAGCGTCAAATTCGTACTTTGGGAAAAATACACAAAAAAAAACAAAACGTGTCCAATAATAACTGAATTTTCGCGAATATTAAAAATATGTTGAGTAATAAAGCTTTTCGTAACTAAAATTTATGAAACGATTTAAGTGGTAAAAAAGTGAATCGAGAAGATGGATGGATTGTCATAAGACGAATTCCTTGACACGAAGGCTAGTAGTGGCCGATTAGGACCGATTTCGACTCGAGTTACCCATTTTTAGTATAAATGTGTCATAGCGGCAGATGGGATCCAAAATGGAATTGGAATGGAATTTTTAAACAGTGAGGTTATGAGAATTCAAAACAGTAAATTGAAATCTGTCGAGTAATAGGAGTAAAGGGAGAAAAATGGCTGTACCACGCTCAGTATAGGTCTAATGTATCTTCTTATCTGCTATAAATAGGTTTTCCTTAATCATATGAGTATAAATATTTATATTTTCTTAACGAACTTCATTTTTCTCAAATTAAACACTGAATATGAACATATTCCTACAGAAAATCTAATCTACTATTCCTCCAAACCTGCCCTTAAGACTTTTCCTAGACAAATATGCTCATTGCAAACATCATCTGTTATGAGATGTTATATTCAAGCGAACGACGAGCCTGTAACAAGAATCAAGAAGCCCAGTTTACGCAAGGTTTGTTTATTAACTAACTGCATGATTGCGCAAATATTGCGTAACAAATTAAATAAATTGATTCTTTCCCGCTAAGTACCAACTAAAATGAGTTGCGCTTCATCAACAGCGCTGCGATGGAGCGTAATTAGCAATCAGCTTTGAATTTCCTGCGTTCCCTCCCTTCCAGCAAACAACTCTAAATAGTCTAAATATTTACTTAAATACGCTACGTGTGTTTTGAGAGATATGTATATCCATTAGTAGAATGGCTGTTATATGAAACGTGCCGAAAATGCACAATTACTATATTTACGATATCATACATGCATACGCACTATATATGGATGTATGTATATGCAGCTTAAGTACATAGATTTGTGAGCATAATTGCAACACTATCAAATAGCCTGTGGATAACTGAAATTCTGCAAATTGCCCGCATTGTGACAGTGCTTTTGTGAATTATAAAAGTGTTGTCCATCAATGGCAGGAAGATGCATTTATGTGAGAAAGAGAAGAGGAGGACCGATGTGAATTCCTCCTCAAACGGCAGTTGAAAGCAATTACAAAACGCTTAGGAATGCGTACATATGGACAGCACGAAATGCAATGGAGGGTTGAGGTTTTCAAACCCCAAAATGTATAGGCAATAAGGAGAAAAATATAAAATTACACCTCATTATTGTCACTTTACATAATAATCTTCAAGGAGAATGCTAAACAGAGGCCAATTTACTCATTACTTCAATGAATTTCAAATATGTTTGCTTTTGCGAGAAAAATGTTCAGCTCCACAGATTAGAAATGGAATTTCGAAAATTCGCACATACCCGATCTGGAATGCACATGTCCGCATGTGTGTGAGTAAGGAGTATGAACGTGCTACCAGCTCTGCGTTTAGTCGTAAACCGGCCCCATGCACAATAATGGGTTTGACAAACGCTCGTAATTGTCAAATGGCAAATTTTAAGCCATAAATTTTCAAATTCAATACAAAACAAAAACAAGCTCTAAATACACATGTATGTGTGTGTGTGTATGTGCGTGTGGGCCACCCGCACTTTGCAGCAAAACGCACTGCAGCAGCAGCACCTCCTGAAATTCAAAACAGCACCAATTTGGGGTCAATGCAAGTGTATGTGTGTGTGTGTGTGTGTGTGTGTGTGCGGATGGTAACGCATTACACTATCGAAATGCCCACACATGCATGGCATACAGACGCACATATGTAAGTGCACAAGTATTTGGAAATTTCCCACAATATATCATGTGTTGGCCAATTATCTGTGAGAGTTATACGCACTCTCGGCCAGCAAATGTGTTGTGTACAACATGAAATAATCGGTTGTGGTTCGTGGTAAGCCACTCAAAAACTCGCATACAATGTTCTTCTTTCATATCCATCGGCAATACATATTTGTACAGTTACAATAGCTAATTCGAGGTAGAAATTATTTTTTGTTCTTTTCTCATCAATAAAATGATGGCAGGAGTTGAGCTCAATTGTTAAATGATTTATTGCTGCAGCTTTGATCAAAACAACCGCTAATTGTTTGCCAGTGACGAAAACAAATTCGTAAAATATAGCGAATCAGCAGGTCTGAGGTCAGGTACTCACTCAATTAATATATTACTGACAGATCCGCGGATTTCCACAAAAACATTATATTTCCTTTTAATCTATTCCATTTAAGTTTGTAGAATTCTATCTTCCATAGAAAAATTTAACAAACAGTGCTTTATAACTAATAAACTCCCGAGACGGACGGCGTTACCGAAATTGACACGTAATTTATCTGACCAAAGACTGTTTTTAGACCAACAAACCCTGTTTGGATCGATAAGTTGCAAAAATAGCTGTACATCCACTGCAGGGGTTTTCTATATCTCTCTGACCCGGGCTATATACACACATATGTACATTCTCAGTATTATTCTACCATTTGCATACTTCTTTGTCAGACATTTTTCCCTTTTAGGTGGAAGCTTTATTAAAGCCATGTCATCCGTGCAGACGGTTTGATATGTGAATCTTATGTCCCGCCTAATAATTTGTCTACATATTTTATATAGTATACTTTAAGGCGCTCTTTTCCCATATAAAAATGTTTCTTATTTAACGAGACACATTTTTAAACAGTCCTTAATGGATTTTATGCTATTCTATATTGACTCTAAACAACGTTATCACTGTAATTATTGTACTTACGTCCAACAATGTTAGTACTCCATTTTTATTTGATTTTTTAAAAGAAGTAGTGGTGACATCTGCGTCCTCCAAACTTTCAACGTCTCATGCTCCTTGCTTCTGGCTAATCCGACTACTCTACCTAGTGGTCCAGCCAAAGGAGACATGGGTATCTGTTTATTAACTCCTCGTTTTGTTGGAGTACTATTTTTTTCTTCGTTTTGAATTTTAAGACATTTAATATCTTAAATATACTCTGAGATATAAAAATGGCGGTGGAATGGATTTAGTTTTTTTTTTTTAAGAAAAAAATATCCCTCCCAAAAAATCGAAATTTAAAGGATTTATCCCTTTTCTAAATTCCTTGGCATATGCAGGATATTTTTCCATTTCAGAAATTAAAATTTCAAACTGTTTCCGATTTGGAATTTTCATCTTCACTTCAAATATTCCTTCAAACAACCGCGTCGTTTCTATGTCGCTCACAATTATAGCAACGACAAAAAACGACTGTTTCTATAGTCGTCTCAAATTGGGGAATCTCAATTTAATTTCGATAAATGTCGTTAACGCCAACAGGAATGCCAAATAGGCGTTCTTAAGTCGTTTTAAAACGATAACGACAACGGGAATAGGGGCGATTGTATTCTGAAATAGTACAATATATATAAATAAAATCAAATATCTAAAAGTATCAAACCAATCCGAGTAATATTTTAAGAAATATACACTTTGGATGTTCCGTCCATCAGGCTACGTCCGTGTGGATGTAAAACTTTAAACGCATTTATCTCAAAACTCAATTTTTCAAGTCGGTGGACACGATATATAAGAAAGTTGTGATACAAACCAACAAGATTCAAAGTTCTATCCATGTACTATCGAAATATTTTTAGTTTATTGTTTTTAGATAAACCAATCATGAGTTATGATGTCTTGCGGTGGACATCATTTTTTTTTTGGTCACGTCATGGGAGATGAGATGCCGACGGCTGTGTTTTCGGAACTTTTAAATACAAATTTCACAAAATACTGTTTAAACATGTATCTTTGATACGCTGGATTGCTTAAATTAAATATATGATTGTATATTTAAAAATACCATTTTTTAGCCTCTGAAACCCACCTAACGCCTTAAACCAACTCCGCTAACACCACCCTTCCATGTCCCGACCTTGTTGAAACAAGATCGTTGGTAAAGAAATTTTGTTCAATATGTGTAATCTGAATTGACTGCGAACTAGGTAGACGAAAGAAACCCCAGAAGATGGTTCTCCAAACAGTGATAAAATACTACATTTTCTACTGAACCAAGTTGGCATTAAATCAAACGTGGGTCCGAAAAACATTTTTTATTGGATGTCGAATAAATGGTTTAATTTGAATTGAACTTCGGAGAGGTATAATACATAAAATATGACAACCACCTCCAAGTGAATACTAAGTAACTCACTTCGGGATAAAAATAGCAACCCTGTGACTGCGTGTTTCAAGAATTTCCCACACCAAAGGAATAATCACCACATATCCGGCTGTCCAGCTCGATGACCGTTCAGCCTTCTGAATTGTGTCGGCTTTAATATAAGTAAAGACCGTGTTCGTGACTTTAGTGAAATTCTTCCAATCAGAAGATACTAATACGGAGGAGGTTTAAGTGACATCGGCACAACTTGCCTTGGCACAATTTTATTATCGATACCTTGATGGATACTTTAAAACTGAAGACGCCACTTTAGTTGACTGTATGTCGAATATATAGGTTAATACATATTTCACCTGCAATACGTTATCATGTAATTTCATATATTTTGAAAGTTTTTTAATTTATCAATTCTGTCATTATATTTCTCCTCCGAACTCTATATACAACCCAAAATATCTCCACACCATAATTCATAATAATTACAAGAGCATATGTTCGGCTGCACCTGAATTTCGCCTGCCCTTACTTGTTCTTCTGCATCTGACAGGAATTTCGGGATGTCAGCAACGCTTTACTTACATTTGATATGAATGACAGGTCTTTGGCATATATAAACAAAGCCAGGGTTGATTTTCTGGGCCACCATTCCTTTTGTTGCGTTAAAAAACATGAAAGCAATCCGAACATGTGCTCAGAAATCTCCTTATAATTATATAAATTCTGTATCTAACGTCTCCAAACGAAATTCAATTTTCTCGCTGGTATATATCGGATCATCTACACAATTCTAACATTTTGTTTGGGTGTTAATAATACGTTCCCACCTACCTTAGCTTGATTTAAATATATATTTCTCTAAATCAGCGGGAACTTACAACATAAAATTGAATGTTGATTGAAGAACCATGTTGCGTTTTTGTGTCTTGAGGTTAATGAATTGTAAAACAATCAAACCGATGATAGAACTTAGAATGTATGACATATTTGTTTAATGGTGGGTTTATGTTGTTGTGTTAATTAGAAATTAAATAAGCAACACTTGTGCACGTATTTCTAATGTTACAAATAACGCAGCATTATTTTTTATTTGTTTTTTGTTTTTGTAAAAATTCAGCCCATTTGTATTTGAATTATTTACGGATGTTTATTTCTTTGACTTAATTTTCTTAAGATAGAATTCCAATTCTTTGCCCTCTAGGATGTAACCATCAGAACGACCACATTGACCGGGACGAGATGAAACGCAGGCTGCAAAACAAAAAATAACTCACATTAGTACATGCAAACAAAATTAAATAATTTTATCATTTGTGTGGAGAATGGAATCAGAGTAACTATGACAAGCTGAATCACGCCCAACAGGCTTGAATCGCACTTAAAACAAGTTTGATACAATAATGGTTGTTGGATCGCTTAAGAAATTAACATCACCTAGTATTTTCGATTATTTAGATTATGTTAAATAATTTATTAAACTTACCAAGGATACGTCCAGAGATGAACTGATCTTCAAGTGCAGCTTCTACTTTGGCGAACTTTTGACGTTCCAAGTATTTCTTCATTACTTTTTCACTGCGCTTCTTGTTCAGCACGTCATTCTCATCTTCAGTTTTTTGATGTTTGGGATTACGTTTGCGTCCCAAAGGTAGCACATAGTGCGATTCATACCATTGACGGAATGGTGTGGCGTCAATAACAACAATGGTGTTCTTTACCAAGGTCTTGGTACGCACCAATTCATTGTTTGATGCATTGTAGACTACATCAGCAATACGAGTGCGACGGGCAATACCCTCAGAAGCCCACGCAAAGTTACCGGTTTCCAAGCGCAAAGCACGGAATTTGGTGTTACCACCGCGTGTGCGTACTTTATGGATACGTGGTGCACCGAGCTGAAAAAGAATTTAGATATATTTTTATTAATGTTCTACAAAGTTACAACATGAAGTGTTCGTTCTATATAAGTCAGTAGTCCGAACATAATAATGCATTCATCAAAAAGTTGTAAAGCTCCATAGGAACAATACGCGCTGCAGTTAACATATTCAATCATCATGTGAGAATTATGAGCATTGTAGTTTGTGGAATTCACAATACTCTTTACGAATAAAAGAAGAATTTTTAGAATTAACAATGCTCTTTACATATAAAACAAACCTCTGTGAGGCTTTTTATATAAGTTTCCTATAGCTCTAACATATATTATAATTTATTTATACACATACCTTGGTGTTTGCAGCTGGACGACCCAACTCGAACTTGCGCTTCTTGCGGAGCGACTTGCGTTTGCCACCAGTGGCGCGGCGCTTATGAGCACTATCGCGGCTAATACCTGGAAAACATAGATTTCAGTCAGAAAATTCACAACTAAACTACATATATTCTAAAAACAATCTTCAAGAAAATCCTCCTACAATCACTTTGGCGTTTGTTCCAATGTTAAATTCACTTTGGTCAACACTCCGATTGAACTATTTTTCACATATTTAAGTTTCCAATATTGGAAATAATGGTTCTGTATAATTCTCTATATTAATATAATTGAATTAAACACAATTTGTTGAAGTTTTCACATTTTAATATAATGATGTTTAAGGATTTTCTTGAAAATTTTAGTCGATCGCGTAAAAGCCGCACTCACCCATTTTGAGTAGAAACAGAGAAGGAAAGGAAGCAAAGAAGAAACCCAACAACTCGTGTCAAAATTTCAGAGATGCTTAGTTTGACAGCTCAAAGTAATAGAACACGTTATGAAGTTTGACATGTGGTCGTAATAGAAGATAGACATTATTCAGAGTTAATACGTTCAATTATTCAAAGTATTCAATTCGATTAACGTGCCCAATTAACAACAAAAAGGAATATAAATTCCATTAATAACATTGTCATTGTATTATGTCAAACGTCTAGAAACATATATCAATATGTAACCAATTTCTTTTAAAATAAAATTGAATTATTACTATTATTTAAATACCATTATTACAACACTTAATGCCCATTTATAAGCAGAATTTTTATTACTTATATACTTAATATTGGAATAGATTACCTGCTTAATAATATTTTATAAACTTTTTGCGAATATGATTTTAAAAGATTTTTAGGAGTTAAAGATGTTTACAGTTAATTTTCTGGCTTATATATTTGCATATAGAGTTATGTTATAAACTTTAAGTTTTTTTAACGATATTATTCTCAATACAACACTGTGACATCTACAACTTTCGGACATTGCAAGATAGAGATAAGCGTATACTACAGCGAAATTTCGTAGGAACTGATGGCAGAAAATGATGAAAAGCAAAAGTTAATGGAATTTGTAAAAAAACAGCAGCTGTGAGTGAATAATTTTTCGTCTTTGGAAAAAATATATAATACAACAGCGAAATAAAATTGGAAGAGGTAATGGAGTTTGACAATTTAAATTCGGAAATAATTAATAGATAATATGCTGTTGAAGATAGCAATAAATACATTTTGCAATAGGATATGGGTTTGCTAATTTCGCAATAAGTAAATGATGCTCGACGAAAGCGAAATGAGGAGTCACCACAACCTCAGTTGAAACAACAAGCACATAAATTATAAAAGAAATGTATAGAACCTAGATATTGATTATTCAATAAGAAATTCGAGCTTTGAAGTGCATATTGACGTATTTAAGCGAATGTAGGTGTTAAGGATCGAATGGAAAGGAAAGAATGCAAATGGGAAACGAAGTGCAATTTATTTTTGTAATGATAAACTGTTTATTAAACAAAATTTTTCAAGAAGGAATAGAAAGTAAAATATGTCAATGATTTGTGATTTGGATAAAGTGAAATGATAAATGTATGTAAAATATTTCCGCGCAAATGCACGTACACCGTCAGTTTGCTTTTCAGATGCAATAAATAATGTTTATATATGTTGCCTGTGTGGTATCAGAAGGGATTGTTGCTGAATAATTATGCTATTTAGGCTGTTAAAACGTTTAACACATATACCATATATATGTACATATCAACAGATAAAGTGAACGATTGCATACAAAAATTCTAAACATCGTCATCGTTGAGCATACTTTATTTTATATATTTTCACGTGTTTTTATTGGATTTTCGAAATTGTTTACCTGTCAAAATTTCGGATTTTCAATTTATTTATTTTTTGCATATTATTAAATATTTGATTAGATTTCATATATTTTGTGAATTGCGTAAATATTTTTATTATTTTACAGAAAGAACGTAAATATAATAGTTTGGATTAAATAACTGAGAAAAATTCGAGGAGTACAATTAGAAGAAGGAAAATTGTGACGTCAAAGAAGGGCTTCAATTATGGAGCAAGGTTTCAGTTCTGGAGGCTCTAATGCTTCCGGAGATAGTGTTGGAGGCTTTGGGCAAAATACAACTAATAATGGAAATGGTAGTGATATTATATACAATAAAAATGTCACACAAAATAGTGGGGGCAATGGCAACGGTTTAACACCTGAAGTTAAGGAGATCTACAGGTAAGAAATATTTTCTTAGCAACGTGTTTGTTACATGAAATAAAAATTCCAATGTTCCTATGAAATCATTAGTTAACTTCGTGAATTGATTTCAAAAGTGCATTTTGTATTATATATGTGAAGTAGTTGTATTTTAATATATGTACGTACATATGTATGTAATTATATGTACATACGTGGATTCGTGCCATATTATGCTTATCAGTTTGCTTTGTTTTCCGGTTTAACAAACTCAGCGAAGTAATATCTGCTGTTTCACATTAAGAATGAAGTTCATTATTTATAGTAGTGTTAAAGACTTGGTATTTTTCCGATTCCAATGAATACAATTCGTTATACTTCATACATATACATATATAACGCTAATATTGAGAAATTTATTGTTGGAATACGTGATTCGTTAATTTTATAACTTATTTTTCATAGATCTCTCTACATTGTTGCTAAACAATTCGACGATGAGAAGAAAAAAATTAGCACTATTTCCCAACTGTTTCAACATGATTTGGAGGAGAAACGTTCTCAGCTGGTTCAGCTGTGTAAAAAGATTGTCTTCAAGGACTACCAATCCGTGGGCAAGAAGGCACGTGAAATTATGTGGCGTAAGGGATATTATGAGTTTATCGCGTATGTGAAGAAAAACTGGCATAAAGAATTAAAAGACACCACCCAAATGAATTCGCAAGACAATCTCTTAAAATTAGAACGTTTTCTGTGCGCTGGCATATCTAATTACAAAAGAATGGCAGCACAAATGGAAGAGATATATGATCTGGATTTAAAATACTTAATTGATTTTAGCATTATTAGCGATGGCTACATACGTGAAATCGAAAAGCAAACGGGCGAAAACAATGGCGGAGGCGATGATGGTACTGCACATCCAGTGGATAAGAGTTTGGAAGCAGTTTCATTTGCTCTAGATACTATACATTCGTCACTCTTGAGTTTAGGAGACTTGCACCGTTACTTTTTGGATTTTCGCATCGATACACGTCTAAAGGTTACAAAACAACACGCTGCCAAGTACTACTTTGAAGCGTTTAAATTGAATCCGGCAATTGGCATGTCGCAGAATCAGTTAGGTACACTTTACTACGGCCAAAATCACGATTTGGATTCCATCTATCACTATCTATACTCCTTGGTTAGCATTGTACCGTTTGAGTTAAGTGAAAATAATGTGTGTAAACTTTTTGCCGCTCATGCGGATTACTTGGAAAAGTTGGACCCGGAGAAGATAGAATTTAGTCTGAAAGACTTTTACGCGCGATTTTATTTGATTGTGGACATATTCTTCTTCGATAAAGAAGTTCCCGATTTTAACTCTCTTTGTCACTGTGTGCTTGTAGACTTACGCAAAGTTCTCTGCTCCAAGGCATTCACCATTGAAGAAAGTTGCATCTTCAAAATTGTCTCGATACTATTTTTTTGCTTATCCAAGCTAAAGATGATCAACTCCCAGAAGGTTTACTCACTAAATGCGTTTCTAGTAGCTGTGTGCTCGGATCTAATGGACGCTTGCATTGTAAATATGGAGCAAACAATTTTAGCCAAATCTGCCGAGAATGAGGAATTCCATGAAATGTATGCAGATAAATTTGAAGAGTTCAATGTGGTTGTGCGCAAATCACGCAACGAATATAAAAACTGGCTTGTTACTATCGGAGAGGCCGACAAGAAAGAGAAGAAACTCAATGCTAAAATGTCATTAAAAGAATGTTCTTCTGATTCGCGCGACAGTCAAAATTCGAATGACGAGTATGCCATCAAAACTCAGGACAGTCACAAGCACACTAAGATTGATGGTGGGTCTGAAAAGAATGCTGATCCCATTTCTACACGGTCGAGCGATGAAGCGAAAGAGAGCGATCTGAAAACACCGTTATCCTGCAAAAGCAAGAAGAAAGGCATGAAACTACGTCGTCGTAGACGCAAAATCGCTCAGTCGGATGATAGCTCTTGTTATGACACCGAAAGCGATATGGATACCGACTTTAGCACAGAGGATGAGGACTATACCGACTTAAGTTCAAATTTTGACACTGATTTCAGCGACATTGAAGCTGAGCCAGTAGCTGATGAACGAGAGGAGGCCGATGAAACAGGTATGTTGAATAAACTGCACTAGAATAACAAGAAAAATTTAAATGCATAATAATAAAATTATATTTGTTAGACTTTGTCAAACAGCCAACAAAGGCAGTACCTCAGGAGCAAAATGCACCACGTTTATCCTCGGCAGCTTCCAAGGAGAGCCTCACTTCCAACGAAGGCGTCGGTCCGACTTTCTCCGACAATGAAGACATTGTGATAGAAGAGGAGAAGATTATTTATCCCGATGAACAGCAAGCCACACTGGTAAAGCAACGTACCGATTCGCAGGAGGTTGACAGTGAGGAATTGCTACGCAGTTTTGAGGTATTGCAGCTGAATGGCAGCGGTTCACTCAACTTCAAGAATACCGACAACGAGGAATCACTGCCCGTTGTCGTCGAAA
Source organism: Zeugodacus cucurbitae (assembly GCF_028554725.1). NCBI lineage: Eukaryota > Metazoa > Arthropoda > Insecta > Diptera > Tephritidae > Zeugodacus > Zeugodacus cucurbitae. Next base: position 78,108,032 of record NC_071668.1, on the reverse strand, counting down.
ACAATGAAAATAATCAAACTGCTGAAGATGTCAATTTGAATCCGGGCGAGCCGCCAAAGAAACTCGTGTATCGGAACAAGTATACGAAAATTAATCCGAATGTAATAGTTGAGTTTGCGCGCCACGAGCCAACCATGCGTGCTTTGAAAATTCTCTACGACTGGTTGCGCATCAATCATGAAATACTTTTTGGGTGCTATCACTCCAATCCCGAATTCATACACAAGATCATGAAATTGTTGAATTACTGCAACATCGATATATTCACACGCAAAGTATATTTCGAACGTGAATTCTTAACTACACCCAACGTGCGCAATCCACTCGGTGATTTGTTTGATGTGCGCGCCAATGTGCCATTGGCAGAAGATTTCGTTTTTAAGAATTTCGACATCTTTCAAGGCACCCAACTGACACTGGATTGGGAGACGACCATACGAGAGCATGTTACACCCGAAGAGGAATGTATTTTGCGCATTTTCAAAATGGTTGACTTCGGTTTCTTCATTTGCAAGCAAAAGAAATTCAATTATCGCTTCTGTGTGAAGACGCGCCGCTTCACCGAGAACGCCAAGAAGAAGCGCGAAGAGAAGAAATCATCATCTCGTCGTCGCGAACGCCGCACCATGAAAAATGCAACACGCAAGCGTGCCGAAGGACGCACTCGCCGCTACTCGGATCGCAAGAATGGCATCGTGCGCAAGAGTTATACCAGCAATGAAGAAAAGGACACCGTTGAGGAATGCAAGAAAATGCCGCGCAAAGGTTACTTGCGCAATCGTAATATTGAAAAGTCGGTGACGGGCAATAACTTCGGCGGTGCTGGCGGTGGAGGTGGTACATCAGCATCTACGACGACTAATAGCGCTATGTGTGACAAAGTTTTGCTGCAGTCCAGCAGTGGCGCCGACGAAGAACGCTCGGAGGCCATGTCGAAGAAATGTGAGATTATGGGGAAGTTATGGCTGAAGAACGAGGTCGAAACCCTGGAGGAGGAGGTGAGTGTTTTTCATTGAATTTGTATACTTTTTATTTTGGAGGTTATAATAATAATGCATAATTTGTTCAATTTAGTTACGCAAAAATCCATTGAATATCATCATGACCCCATTCTTAGTTGTTGATGCTAAAGCTTTGACTGAGTATAATGGCATTGTCAAGAATCTGGTGAAGACTAAGAAGTTTATTGTACTCATACCGAATGCAGGTAAATATTTTTTATTTTTTTCATATTATTTAGTGTTATTTTAACACCTTTTTTACTTCAAAAAGTTTTGAACGAGTTGGACGATCTGAAGAAGAGGAGCGAAAATGCACGCAATGTCATCCGTTGGCTGGAACAGGAGTTTAAACATGGCAATAGGCATTTGCGCGCACAGCGTGATAATGAGAATTTGACCCTTTCGTTGTTGAAAATACCACGGAAACTAGGTAAGAGTTGAAATCGGTTCACTATACAATGCAGAAAGGCATTTTTATCGCTTTCCTCTTATTCACTTTCCAGATCGCGATGCTAGTGTCTTCTTGCAAATCGCACAGTTTTGTAATCATCTCGTTGCCAATCATTCTGATCCCAAATCTGCGGAGTTCCAAAGCAATGTTATCACTTATTTGTCTGGCGATTCACTTCAGGAGAAGCAACGCAATCAAACTAATTTTAGTTTCACTGGAATTTTGGACACCATCCCCGTACGTTATGAGCAGATTTCTAATTTCTATTCGAAATTCAAGGCAAACAAGAAATGAACCCATACACGCTGCAGGAGCAACGCCTGCGTGGAGCGTTTTGTGTGAACTCAAGATCATAAAAACCAATGAAGAGATGATGATTAGGGAAGATAAAGAATAAGAAGTGCTTACGAAGGATTAAGGGTCTATGAAAACGAAAAACAAAATCAAATCAATTCAAACAAAACCAACAAAAAACACAGAAAATTCCAAAACGTGAATGATGAGTGAATTTATTCAACGCAATAACAACAAGAGCGGCGGCAGCCATAACGGCTACAACAGCGTTAGCAGTAGTAGCAGCAGAGCGGCAGCATCAGCAGCAAATAACAAAAACAAAAAGAAAACAACAATCAAAAAAGCAACTGTAAGTGCATACAAGCAGTTAGAAAAACCTAAAAAAAAACAACAACAATTACAACTTTATCGAGTTAATTTGAGAACCACAACTACGACGATGGAAGGTTAGGATTATGATGATGAGAGATCGGTGGTGATGCCATGCCGGTGGTGTTGATTTGAAAGTATACGAAGAACATGTGCATTTACGACATCGGCAGCAGTAGCAACATGCAAATAAATCACGGTAACATTTGTAGTGGCTTTGGGTATATAACTCGTCGTTGGTGAAATATTATTTGTGATGGCGATGATAGGGTGCCATTGGTGAGCGAGTAGGCGATTTCATGAGTTTATATTGGCGGCGCATTGACATTGCGTTTACAGTTAAAACACTATTATCTGCATTAATTCCACATGAAATTCAGAAACAAAATTAAATTAGCTGATAAATAGAAGAAATTAAAAAAAAAACATTATTTAAAAACCATTTCAAACATTTGACAATTTTACAAAACATAGAACAACAATTTGACAATTAAGAAGTTACACAATCAAGATTTGCAATAATCATATTTCTATATTAAACAGTTTTCGAAATTTCCGTTTTGTTTTCAAATTTCTTGGTTAACTTCATCATTTAGCGCTAAATTCATAATACAATTTTCTCTTTTTATTTTTCAAACTCTTTTCTGATAACTATGTTCAAATTATATCTCATTCGCGCAATAGAAGCCGCAGTCTGCCAGTTACACTCGTATAAATCGTGGTATCGCCGCACCAACGTTTTCTCTACTGCTATATTTTAAGAGCTGTTGCAGTGGCAAGCTCATTTGCAACACATTCGATCGCTATAAACAAAAATAACTTTCAATCAGCAGCTGTCAACAGCATAGTTTACATTCGAATAGGATTGTGAGCGGAGCAAAATTTCAACCATTTGCTAGAAACAAAATCCAAACTACGTTTTTGCAATAAACATAAATGCCTCAACAAGCTTTTTCAATAGCAACTTCAAATTCCGGTACAATAATGCTGTGAAGCTTAAGGCATTTCGCTTGTTTGTTTGTGTAGCCGCAGCCCCTCGAGAAGTACTAGTACATGCAACCACGTCAACAGTCTTCGCAATCTTCTCTAAGTGTAGGAGTATATTTGTGCGCGAGCACAATTTTAATTTCCTTTTCGCTATGTTCCAAGATATTTTACATATTACATATGCATACATGTAAGAGCCTTCTACGTAATGAAATGTAAAAGAATATGTTAAGACTACATTGATTTAGTATGTCAAACTGCCAATGAAATGCATAACTTCCATATGATAATTTGTGGTTTCCCGATTTGTCTGTGATGACGTGAAACTGGCATAAGTCAATGTGTTTAAGCATTTCTTTTATGTTTCATTGCGTATACGTAATATATTATTTCAGTAAATTTTATTAATTCAAAATCAATTTTGCATATAACATATTTGTAGTCTCGTATGTACGTACATATGTATAGTATACTGCGCTTGGGTTGCTGTCTTCAAATTCGCCGCAAAGCTAGAAGGAAACGAACGCACGAGTTGTGTAAGGTTATTTAAAATCCATTGTGAACAAATTAAATGTATTTCTATCACTAAAATCTGACTTCTCGCAACATAATTAGAATTTCAATATTTAACTTTCATACAAATGTAGAATTCAATATGGTGTAACAATAACTTCAATTTCTTAAACGTGTTATTTGTAAAATAGTTTATTTCAATTATAAAATCTTTTCCACAAAATCGGCGCCTTATTCCAGCAATAAAATGGACAGCAGCCCCAAACAGTTTATGCATAACTATACTAATATTATATAAAATATTGTTTGTGTCATTCATAAAGTTGTGAATTCGTAAAAACCAGCATTACGCAGCGTTCCGCTAGGGTATTTTCATGCGAAATCTGTTCTGAAACTATGTCAACTCAATTATATACTTAACAACAATTCAGTTTTTCCACAACTTGAAATAACTTAAATTCCTTTTAAATTTTTTTGGAAATATCAACAATTTGCTTAAATTTACTAAATTTGCTCTTAAATCTTTTAAAAGTACCCTCATTGCTCAATAAAATACCCTTGCTGACTTCTGCGTTCTGCCTTTGAATTAGCCTTTACACACACATATATACACATAGCTTTTCTTAATATAAACATTATTTTTACAACAAAAATGAACACAAATACATATAATCATATCAGGATTTAATTTCAAACCATAACTAATTATTTAATTTATGTTAATCATAGTCGTAAACAGCAACCGTTATTTAAAAAACAAAAAGCCCATCCTTCGTCTCCGTGATCTTTGTTTTGCATTACAGAACAAGAAAAAAAAAAACAAAAATTATATTAATAAAACACTTTTAATGCAAGAGAACCCCATGAAAGCTCTGCAAGTTGGTGTAGCTGCTTTCACAAAAGCTTTAAAGCTCACCGTCAAAATTCGGCCGCTCGTAGGGCGTATCCCTCTAGTGTGCATAACTTGCACTCACCCGGAGCTTTACACTACACAACGCTTTTGGTTTTATCTAACTAAATCAAATCATTGTGTGCCATTTGGTTCTTAGTATTTGTGTTAATATTGAAAAAGGAAGGACAAAAAAAAATAAAAAATAAAAAAAAAGATTTATAAATTTATGACGTATTTAATAATAGCAATATAGTTTGCATATTATTTGAATGAAACATTTCACAATACGCTTTAATTTAAACCAGTTTGAGCCTTTTAAACCCTAATTTCCTATTCCTAAAATATATATACCAAAACATATATAAATAATTCCCCCTCAATTCATTAATAACTTTAACAATAAAAAAAAAAACAAATTGCTTGTCGGGTTTAACATAGCTTACATACAAAGACTAACTGCAAATCGGTAACCTCAAAAATACAACTTTTTAGTTCGAATTTAATTGCCTGTTTTTTTCTTATAAAATAATAAATTTAAATTAGTGGATATTTTGATAAAAATATTATGTATTTTGCACGTTTTATAAAATTTTAAGAAATTCATATATGTGAATTGGTTAACTACAATAAACATTTCAATAAAGCTCGACAGCAAAGAACTTGTCTCTGGTTTTATTCATAAATATGTCGGGAAGAGGAGTTCAGGCAAAGTGATCGGGTTTGTATGCCTCAAGGTGAGTTTATATGAGAATATGCTATTATTATATTAAGCCTGCAAAGGGCTTCAAAAAATCAATTTTTTTGTTTTGTTTTAAATCTCTTCCAAAACTATCCAAGAATATGTCTTTAAAATTCCTAATTATTCGACTTATTTTCGAAGCTAGAGCAGTTTTAGTGGCCGAGCGTCGAGCAGGTGCGAATGCTCAGGCAGACGTTTTCTCGAGTTTTCATTTTCACAAGTGTTAGAAAACGATGCTGGCGATAGCAAAAAGAATATATGTATGTCCGATTGAAAAAAAACAAAGTGATCTAGCTTCAGTATTAAATTATCTTCTATTTGAACTAAAAAAGTTGGACAAAAGTATTATTTAAACTACTTAAAATCAATTTTTTTCTTAAAAAAGTGAATTTTTTTTCAAACTTCGAAAAGATTTGGAATTTTATAACTTCTTCGGTATTTTTTTAGTTCATAGAGAAAAGAAACTTATAAAAATTTAAAAAAAATTTGGTTCGACTGTTTCAGATGCATCGCACGACCTCCATCACCGGCACCGATTTAGAAGTGCAGAATCCAAGCGCTCCATAAAAATACTTACAACTTTGAAAAAATTTCAATATTTTTTAATAATAAATATTGTTTTTTAAGCCTTAAATATAGTACACTATCGTCTTAAAATTCCGTTTACCGCAATCATTTCCTTCCCTTCCAAAAAAAATTGCTAAAAAATCGCTTTTTTTCGGCTTCTAAAGCAGACTTACTGCCTTAAACGAGAGCTTACAATTTGAGACCATAACTTTATTCCGAACGTTTTGAGTTGCTTTAAAACGAATTTCATTAGTGTCGAGAATCTGATCTGACGGAAGAATCTGGTAAGATCGTTTTCAACATTTTCTACAGCCTAAATGTATGCTACAATTCTAGTTTTAGAATCATCCAACGTACACAGGGTGTCGCCGTGAACACTTACCTTCTTGATAAATACAAAAATCAGTAATCATTTACGGTATTTTCATTAGTTTATTGCATTTTTAGCGAATGTGCAAATTTCATCGTAACTCTTCATTTTAATGAAATTAATTTATGAATTATACTTGCATTGCAACTACATAGATGCTTTTTAAGTTTACTAAGTAATAAGCATATGGTAAATAAAAGTCAACTTGAATTACGTATTTTATGAATTCTAGAAAACAATTGCAAAAGTTTCCAATTCAGTACAAAATTCACTAATTCCTTGCTTAATGTATTCGATTTAGCAGCAGGTGCATTTGCCAATTTTCTTAAGAGCTTGCAACATTTTTTATTTGTACAACAGTGTATTACATTGGGTATAAGTAAGTATATCCGTATGTCTTCATTTCAAGTTTTACTTTTGTAATATAAGTATTTTAATTATATTTAATGCTTAACATTTTTGCCAAGTGTATATAATATTTAATTATTTAAGTGTTTGTGTGTATATTTATTGATGTGTAACGATCGTACACCACTAAAGCAATACGTTTCTATTGAAAATCTTATCTTCTGTTTGTGTGTATCCAATGTACTTATGTAAGCGTTTTTAAATATCCCTTACCACATTTGTATTCTTAATTATTATGCTGCTTGAGACATACTAAACAACAAACTCAGTTACATACACTCTCCAGACATATGTAGGTATGTACTCCATACTAATATGAATTTAGTCCATAATCTTTATTTTTCTGTTTTTTTTTTCTGTATTTTCAACTTTTTATTATATATTTCCTTTTAATTATATTTCCCTTTAATTGTTCTCAAGTGATTATCATTTCAGAAGTCGTATTTTAAGTGCTCTCTATATATATTTCTGTTCATATTTTCCCCAAGCAAAAAAAGGGTAACACGCTTCGAAGACTTTCCGAAAATTGTAACTTTATTAAGATCCCACATTGAAAAAATTCTCTGTTTAATATCAAATATATTTATGAAGCTCGTTTTGACCGAATTTAAATGAAATAATTTGCCCTTTTATTATTAACTGTGATTTGGAAATCTTTCACTGCTTCATTTCAATCGAAAAGATCCTAAGATCAATAGATACATTCAATACAGTTTTTAATCTATAAATTGATAAAATATAATTGAGTCTCTTCAACTTCCCACAACAATAAATCGAAAAAATTTCAAACCAAACAACATATATGCATAAGTTAAATAATATTTTATTATATTAAATCTTCACACATTACAAATCAACTAATTAATTATTAAAAGAAATAAAATATAAAACTATAAGTGATCGTTTTTAAAAACATGAAGCGTATTCATTGGTGAATTAAATAAAAATATACATAATTTGCTCTAATCGGTTGACATTGCAGAGCAAATTAAAAGAGAGTAAGCTTAACAAAGCAACAACAATTAAAATCTTGAAGAATATAAGTTCTAATAATATTTTACTCGAAAAAAACATTAAAATAAATATTTCTGTTTTTTTTTTTAAATATATTTTGCGAAGAGTTTAAACTGATATTTACTTTTTTCGTATTTTGTACGAAAAAACTTTTTTACATGAAAATTTACTGAATAAAAAACATAATAGTAGTTTTAGAATCTTAAAAAACAAGTAACGAAAACGACAATTTGAAACTTACTTTTTAAAAGTATAGCTAACTTGTTTTTTTTTTCAAATTAAATATTGAACTTAATAATCGAAAATACATACGGGACAATACTTGACATTATTGAGATTGCGAATAAAATTTTTTTTTAAAGCGCCGGCTGAGCTAACAACAATTTGAAGCAGTATTTGGCAAGTCTTCATATTTCGTTTCGTAAAGGTTGCATGATTTTTGTTAAACATTATGTTATGTTTCGGAAACGTTTCGTAAAGTTTTCAAAACATATTAATTTACCGTTGCGTTATGCTAATTAAATTTTTTTCTCGAGCACGCGAAATAAAATAATATTTATGATAATCATTTCACCGGCAACGATTGGTTTGGTTAACAAAAAGTGAAAATAAAATTATTTCAGTGCAAGTAAACTTAAATAAAAGCGATTTTTGCTGCGTTTGAACATAAAAAAATAGACTTACTTTAAGATTGTCAGTTAAAAATGTCTAACCGAATACTTGTTTAAAAGTAGATTGAGGTGCAGATGAGGCGCTGTTTTAAATTCTCTCAGATAAACCGTTATCAGTTTTTATCATTGTAAAGCGTACTCCTTGCGAGTGTAGGGACTAACATCTACATTTTTCAACTCGGAGCTTACACATAATATATATATATATATATATATATTGTACATATATAAAGAATACAGGCATACTAACATACATACAACACATTTACTTTACCGTAATTAGCAAAACATAAAAATAATATTAACAGTTATTACGAATTGGTTTAAAATTTTACATATTTGTGTTTACAAAACTGAAAGCTTGCGTTGTTTAAGAGCGAGCTTTAGAGCTTTTCAATTGAAAAATAAGCGAATTTATCATACGTCCAACTCTGAATATGCTTGCTTTGCTTCAATATTTATTTTATTTAAAAATACATCATTAAAACGTGTAATAAATAAAATTTTGCTAATTAAAAGTCTTAAAAAGTGGTCGTCGGGATCTCCATTGCGACAGCACCTTCTACAAGAAGCATGATAAATTATTATTATTTATACCCAATTCAATTTATTTCGACTTCAGACAGACGCAACTACATATATATCTACATGACTATAACTAAATTAGCAAATTCAAATTGTGGCCCGTTTTCAAGCACGATTGCCACAGATCTAATCCTCCAATACTTCTTACTGTTGTACAGCTTTTAACTTAGACTATAAGCTTATCATTATTGCAAACGGCTAATGCGCGCTGCCTTGCCCATCCCCTTCCGAGTACAAACTCTTTATATAACACCCGAGACGGTCTTCTCGTAGGGTGTGCCCAGCGTGTCGCGTCGCCGCGGCAGTGTGCCACTGGCTGTCAATGGCGCCGATTCGGGGCAACCTAAGCTCGTCAGCAGCTCCACCAGTGCCGTTGTCTCCTCTACGCTGTACTGTGGCGCTGGTATGCCACCGTTTGTTGTCGGCGCTGCCGTTGCGCCACTTGCGGCGGCACTGTTCGTCGCATTGCTAGTTGTGGTGGTGGTGGCTGTGGTGGATGCGGTCGACGAACAGGAACTCGTGTTGCTTGCAGTGCTCGAGTTGGTGTTCGTGTTGCTGCCGTTCGCAGCGTTTGCAATTGCAGCAGCGGCGGCCGCAGCTTTAAGGGATTTCGCTGTCGCAAGCGATTGTGCTGCCCGCGCATACGCTAAGCAAGTGCGTCCCTCATGATCGGTATGCTTGATGTTGGCGCCGTTCTATAAAGGTGAGAATTAGAGATGAGTTGTGGTCATTTTTTTAAACGTTCATTTGACTTACCCAAATCAGTAGCTGCGCTATGGCTAGATTTCCGATGGCACATGCCAGCAGCAGTGGTGTACGCACGTCACGTGGACTCACGTTAGCATTTGTCACCTCACTGTTAGCGGTGGCGAGTATCAAGACAATGGACTTGATGTCCGATCTGAACGTAAAAGGAAGATATCAAGCACATTTAATATATTGAACCAACATTTTAAGGTTTAAGGATTTACCTGATCACCGCTTCTATTAATTGCTGTCCCGGCGTTGTGTTTGTATTAGCATTGGATTGTGCTAAGAATTCTTTTGATTCATATTTGCTACGTATCCACGCCTCCTTCTCCTCACGCGTCGAATTGGGCCTGGGTTTGGTGCGTTGCCGCGTATTCGCCTCCCACACCGAATTAGCCAAACTATTGCCAATGGCCAGCATTACACTGAGATGACCAGCGCTGCAGAAAGAAAGAATCGGTTTAATACTTATGTTCATATTCTTCATAAATATCATATTTAAGAAATCTATACTCACGGCCAATCATCTAAACCAAGCGAACGCACTTTGGAAATATGTGAACCCAAATTGCGATGAATGCCCGAGCATTCGATGCACATCAGCACACCCAGATTCAAGCTAGCCCATTCCGGATCTGCAACAATTGGATTTTCATTAATACAATTCATTTTCAATATTAAATATTCAAGTCAATGCTTGAATATTTTACTTACTCGGCGCATCGCAGTCCACGCAGTAGCCGTTGCCCGGCACACGCGTGCGTATCGCCACCATTGAGGCCAGCTCACTTGTGGTTGCCGGTTTGGTTTTCGTGCTCTCTATACCCTGTAGACTTTTGAAGATCTCTTGCTCGATGGCAGCCACCCACTCGTCGCGATCCTCAGAGCTTGCGGCCTCAAAGTGCCACTGCTTCGAATCCAGCGACACAATGAAGAACTCATAAATGTCCGAATCGTCCACTTCATTCGATTTAACGCTGCTGCTCTTCATGCGGCGATGTCGCTTCTTCACATTTGGTGTTTGAGATTCTAATTTGTTAGCCGCGTTAACAGCGAGCAATTCGCGTTGTTGCTGCTGCAACTGCTGTTGACTATCACTGCCGGCAATAAATGTCTGCGAGTTCGAGTTGGACATGGCTATGCCCTCATCGCCACTGGTCTGCTGCGAAGAATTCGATTTCACCGGCTCGCGCAGTGTATCGAAAGCGGTGAGCAGCACCTTCTCGGCCACTTTCTTTTCCTTGTTATCCTTGACAATCGATAGGCAGCCGATGCCTTCGCTCAAACCGTTTTGACCGTGGCCGCGACCGTTCGAGTGCATTGAGCTTGTGAGCGCACTGTTGGTGATGATCGACTTCGAACCGCGCGGCTTCTGTCCCGGTACTTTCACCGTTACGTATTGTAGCGGTATTTCCTTGCCATGCACATCGTCCATGTAATCGTGCAGTGAGGGATGATAGGTCAGCCGACCGTCATTGCACAGTGTCACATATTTCTTCTTCCACTCCTTGTTCAACGATTTGCTGGAGCGTTTGTAAAGGTAACCCTGTTTGATTGGTATGGACCGTCCGCTACCCAATTCGCCATTTTTCAAATCCTTCTCGCCCTTCTTCGAGGAGGAGGGAATGAAGAGATTTGAACGCCGTCGACTTTTGCGACTGGTTGTGGGCGTGGATGTGGGTGTCGGCAGATCCTTACCACCGCCGCTGCCGCCGCCACCACCGCTGCCATTATCTCTGTTCTCGCGCAGCGGCACCAAACTCAAAGGTGGCAAACTCTCCGCTGTTTGGTGGTTCGATTGCTGCTGTTGTTGTTGCTGTTGCTGCTGCTGGTGATGTGTGGGTGTGAATTTGGTGATGTTATTGTTCTCGTTGGTGAGCATCGTTAGCTCACGATCACGTTGTTGCTGCTCCTTTTGCTGTTGCCACGACTTCTGACTGGGTGGCAAGCTCTGCTGCTGTTCGGTGTGCATGAAATCGGCGCTCATGCGCATCGGTATATGATGTGACGACGTGGACAGCGCGTGATGGCGGTGTGGCAGCGTCAAATTGCTAGTCGAAACGGCGCCCTGCACCGACGAAGTGGAGGCGGAGAAGCCATTTGCATTGGCGCCGCCATGATTGTTGGAGTTGTGATGATAGGAGGCGATGCCGAGGCGTGTGCCTTGCGGAGTGGTGGGTCGGGAGTTGACGGTGGGGGGTAGGGGAATGCGCTGCTGGAGGATCTTCTGACAAGCTACGGAGGAAAGGGAAGTTGATTAGAAATTATATAGGTGCGTATGCGACAGAGGTTAGCATGAGAGTAAAAGCTTATAGATTTGAGGCAGTCTTGTTGCAAAGTAATAGAACCCAAAATAGTTCGTGAAATTTATTAAGAAACTTACCGTCTTGGAACACGCGTTCCACATTGAGACCATATGTGGCGCATGTTTCGTAGTATGAACAGCGTTTCAGATCGTTAGCCAACTTTCTCGCGCGTGAATCGTCGATCACACGTGGGTTACGCTCACTAATAGCATCTGTGGAATATAATAAATTCAATGAAATAAAATAAAAATGGAAATTTCAGTAAAATTATTCAAATTAATACAACAAAATACTGTGTTTGAGTCAAGTATGTCTGCGAGTGCACTTGCAAGTACAAAAGAAATCAAAACACTTACCCTGTGTGCCAACCAAAATCATTGGTAAATCCTGACCATTGCGAAAATGCGCCATTTTATTGTAGTAATTGTAGATTGTGTTGAAACTGCTCTCGTTCTCGAGACTGAAGACGAAAATCACAGCGTCAACCCAAGCGGCAAACTGCAAGAAAAAGAAGAACAAAAAAAGGGTTGAATTTAGTAATTTGGGCAATGCGGAGTCTAAAGAAATTACATTACAATGGCGTAAAACATAAGAAATTAAGAAATGAATAATGCATTCATAATGCATTTATTTGCACATGAAAACGTCTGTGGGATTTGTATGAGGCAATAAATAAGAGAGAATGCCCAAGAGTAAAGCATTGAGCATTCTTTAAATATGAAATCATTAAACTACAGCGGAAAAAACCACACACTAAGTGCCAGAATATTCTTAAGTATGCGCTGCTAAATCACAACAAATACTCGCTTAGCATGTAAGCCCTTGACTTTGCTATGCTTAAGTAAAGGTTAAGTAACCAAGGTACCAGCCAGCTACAACAAAGCACAAACAATAGAAATAAATAATATTTATGTACCTACAAATGCATATATAATACATAAGTACATATGTATGAGAGCGTAGAAGTGTTGACGGCTGCACTGTGCTTGGTGCTTGAACAAACAAAAGCTTCGAGTGGAGTAGGCGGAAAGGCTGCTACAGGCGCCTAAGAATCGCTGAAGTTGCGCCTCGACAACAAGAAAACCATTTTCCTTACGTGTACGACTGGACAGCGAAGTGAAATTTGTTGAAGCTTTAATTGTATGTGCTAGCAGGCACTCACACATACTCGGAGAATGGCAAACAAAGCTCATAAAGTGCTTGGCGCGCTTTACATGCATGCCTAATGAAGTGGGGGGCAAACGAAGCGTAGCATAGTTTTGGGGGCAAGTAGCGCAACCACACAACGGTATGTGTAAAACTAACGGTTATTCAAAATGCATGGCATTAAGAACAAAATACTTTGAAAGTAAATATTTTTAAAGACGATTTTCAAGCAAAGTTGAAAACAATTTTTGGTTTTAAAATAAAAGTATCAAAGCAACTTGTAGTTTGAAGGCTGCCAACAGTCAACTCAGGCCACAGGATAATGAACTTTTCTTCTCTAAAATACCTCACTTGCTTCCACATATGTACATGTGGAGTATATATCTATTTTAAACACATACACACACACATTTTAAGCAAAGAAAAGTGCATATTTGGAGTCTCCTATGTGTATATTTGTAGATGAGTGTTTGCATATTTGCATTTGTCTGACTATGCCATGACTATGCTGCTTGCAGAGCAGTGAAGTAGCAAATAACTGGCTGTAACAGCTTTGTTGCATGCCAAGCAGAGGCCGAGCACGTATGTATGTGTGTATATGTGTGCCTATTACGGCTTCTGTTGTCGGAGATGAAGGTTTCGGAGTTGTGGCAATTGCAATTGTCGATATGTATTTGCTGTTGCAGAAGCTGTCTGTGGCAGTAGTTGGGTGAATGCTACTGCATAGTGCGCAGGATTATAAAATATTATCAGCCCCGAAGTGCAGTGCAACTCTCCGCAAAGGTAAGCGTAAAGGTGGCAAAGCAGAGCCTGCAACCTGCGTATACAGGTTGTGCGCTTTCGAGTGGCGAGAGGGTGTTTTTGGAGAGTTTCATGGCTACAAATGGAGTTTTCTCTCTGAGCGCGTTGCTTAACAAAATTATATATGCACATACATACATACATACGAAATATATGCATATCACTAAATTTTAGTGGGTTGGTGTATTGCCTTTGGTCAACAGACACAGCGGCTTATGCTCAACAAATTCGCTTAAATCAGCTTAAATACTAAAGAACGCTTACCCTTTTATCGGCTGCAGCGATGTAATTATCAAAAATATTAAATATTCACACACTTTATTGAGATTTAAACCATTTGGCGCCTTAAAGTATGCCTTTCGCGTAGTTCAATGAACACAATAGACAAACAACAAAAGCACTTTGTGTATCACAATTTTCCAGGCTAAGCTCGTTTTTCGCATCCGTCTTACTTGCCAGCTAACACAACACTAACTCGACAACCAGCCAGTGAACCAGGAAGGCACGCAAACAGTCAGCCGGCAACAGCATATTCTACAGGATTCATAAGCGAAGCGCACCAACACATACACACACACATACATACAAATGTAGAGTAGAAAAGCTCGAGCTTCAGCTTCAGCCTTAGTCTCAGTTGATGTTTCTATTGCTGTTGTTTTTATTGTTATTGTGTGCATTTGTAGGCAAATAAAATAGGAAAAATCGCTGGCACTGCAAAGTATCGACTCAACAGGGTGGGGGAGGTGAGGTTAGAGGTGGGTGTGCGCTGTGCTGTAGTTGTCGTGGAGGAAAATCCATTTTTTGTATATGCCAAAACAGCAGACAACGACGACGGCGACGCCAACAAATATGAATGGTTATGTTGGCGACGGCGGTAAAATGTTACGAGTACGGTAAAGAGGGCAAACGGGGTGGGGGGAGACGCTTGTTGGTGGTGGTACACTTACGAGTATACGGCGTTGGATGTGCGGTGGTGGTGTTGATTGTGCGCCTGTCTGTGGATGGTAATGATGTCCTCGAGCGACGCGCTGGCGACACAGCAAATGACTGATGACTACATATCCTCTACACATACATACATATATGTTTGTATGCCTCCGTATATGTTATGCATAAATTGTTGGCACGAAATATTTTATTGTATTGCTTCTATTTTCACTGTTTAAATGGTTACATCGTCGAAGCGGAAGCGTGCACGACACAAACTCTGTCAGCGGCGGAAGGCACATAACATGCAGGGTCTATGACGGGCGGTTGGCTGAGGTAGGTGGTGGTAGCGTTGGTATGCTAGCAACAACAATAACATATGCGACAGTAATAGGAAAAGTGAATTTGTGAATTTGTTGCGCTGCTTGCAGCACAGTGTTTTAAAGCTTTACTTTTTCTGCCAGCGGCGACGCGATAAACTGGCGTACGCACAGCGCATTTGTTCGGGCATGTTGTTGTGATTTTTGAACGCTCTCAATTCAATTACGACCCGTGCAATGAGTTAAATATGGAGAATATTTATTTCTGTTTTGCCAATACACTGCGAAAAATTCGGGGAAACATATTAGGCTCAGCGTATGAATATAATTCAACAACTTCCTATCTATTCAGCACTTGTAAGCTAATATTTATATCATATTGATAGTAGTGCCACAAATTCCAACTATATTAAATTGAGTGAAAATAAAGTAATGCAATACCTCGTACTAAGCCCTACGTGCTTATCGAAGATCTTTCTCCAGGTGGATAATAGAGAATAGTGATAGTGCAGCGGTAGTCAGGTTATGAGTGTCTTAAGTACATGGATGAATAACTAATTTTAAACATGTCTTCTTGATTTTACAGAGTGATAGATTTAAAAGTGTTCTTATATACCATACGCTCATTAAAATTTGCAGGAAGCCCAGTAATATATGGCTACACATGTCTCTTTCTCACGGATGTCTTGCACTAAAAATTTACAAATTAGATTGTGTTAAAGTCTTCCTGTATGCTTTATGACAATAGCCAAAACCAACTAAAAAATATATTACATCGTATACTCATACACGAGGAAGATGCTTCTTGCAAATTTTATATCAGTATGCATCGTTGTTGTTTTCTTTGCTGCAGATGCCATGCATGCGATTTGATGGAGTGTCCATTGCAAAGGCGCAATGCAGAAAAATGTCAAATGGTTGCCACTGACAGTCTTCTTCCACATTGCCAGCGACAACCTTGAATGCAGCCTTGAATGGCGCTTGAAGAGACTTTTTAAGTGAGTGGGACTGCATTGGCGTCAGAAATGCCACCAAAGAGGATATTGTACTATTTCATATATACAGTTAGTTGCTATAAATATGTACTGTTGTTGTGATGAGACATGCTTTTCCAATTTGTCGGTTGTACGGTTGTTGTTTTGAGCGTCAGAGCCGAACTGCGCGTGTCGAGCTGCAGGCGAGGGGCACTTACAAATCACTGCGCTACTGCAGTATTTCTTTCTAACGCGTGCGAGATAAATTATAGACGCAAAGCGATAGTGACATTCGACAGAGTGTCGCAACACAAAAAGTAAAAATAACAATAACAACAAATAGCGTTGAGATTGTCAGCCAGGCGTTTGCTGTTATCAGAGGCGCACAAGAAGTACAACATGAAGGCAGGCAATGGCGGCTTGTGGCCTTTGTAAAAGCTTTGCTTCAGCAGCTAGCTGTGGGCGTGGTAGAAATGCAGTTCTTTATGTTTCTATTTGTATTCACCGTTATGCGCGTCCTGAAGACTCGTGTCAGCGCAACTTCGCTTCCTTGTTAACTGCAGATTTGTTAGTGACGCGAACGGCGGCAATGGCACGTGCACTTGAGACGCATATCACTTCAAACCGTGTATTTAGCTCTGCGCTCTAATGATCGTTACGACGTTATTATGGACCAGTCAGCCCTGCATGCTACATATGTATGTGTGTGTGTGTTGTTTCTTGTATTCAATCATGAGAGTAAACATTCTGCGACAATACAATTGTTGTATATGCCTGTATATGGGAGAATCCCTGCACCCACCGTTTCCTGCATCCTTCCTGTTGGTCACATAAAACTAACACATTTGTAATATTTTGTTTCCCTTTCGGGGTGCGCGTTAAATTTTCATTGCTTTGCTGCATTGTTTAAGGTGTAGCAATTGCCATCAAATTAAATGGCCATAAGGAACTCGGCACAGTCTCTGCCGCATTTGCAAGAATATACTGCGTTTGACGGTGAGTGGGTGGTTCGTTGGTTGTCTTCGAAGCCCCTTCAGCGAGCGCGGTCTACTCACTTCGCCTTCCGCTTCATTTGCAGTTTTGTGCTTCTTCTGGTTTCCGCTGACTTTCCATAACACCCTTTGTGGTTGCTTTTTCATCGCTTGCAAAGCTTTTTGTTGCGTGTCGAAAGTGGTTGCATGCCACATTTTTCACACACTCGCCTATGCTTGTATTGCCGTTATGCACTCGGGATCTCTTTTATAAAGCGTGCATTTTTGATGCAAATAAAATTGTGATTTATATGAGAATTATGTACTCGATGTAAGGAAGAAATACAGAAAGGCATACAAAGTGCACTGAGAGAAATTTAACAAAAGATTTCAGAAAAACGTTTGAGTGCAATGAATCGCGAAGCTTTTGTATAAAATAGTTCAGAAAGCCACAATTTTATCTTTTATACATACATACAGTTATATATGCACTGTGAGAAAATTGATAAAAAAATGTAATAAAAACACAGTGGAACTTCTCTAACTCGAATCACCATAATCCACAAAAAAACTTTGAGTTAGAGAGACTTCCGAGTTACAGAGGGTAATTTGTATGAATTTAGAGTTCTATTGCCAATTCAATAGTTCGAATTATGTAGAACTTCAAGTTAGAGCAGTTCGAGTTATGGAAGTTCAACTGTACTAGAATCACAGAGCTACTTTGAAGTACTTCATTATTCTGTATAATCTTGCATAAATCAATATGTAATGTATGCAAATATAATATTCATATATATATATATTACGTTGATAGCATTAAGGGTATTAATTTTACAAATAATTGCTATTTCACAACTGATTAATTTTGCATTATCATTATCATTAATTGAAAAAATTTGCAATTCAATACTTTTTTTTCATATATGTAAATATATCCGTTAATAGATTTTTTTTTTCAAAGTAAATATGCACCCAACGCTTAATTACAAATTAAAATTTTTTCAGCCTGCCATAAATATTCCCTTTAATTATTTATTTTACCGAGTATGTATAAATGGAATTTAACGCGCGAATAAATATTTCAAATGAAATTATGAAAATACGCACAAGCCAACGAGGAATTAAAGGCTTAACGGTAACAGCAGTCGATTACACGTGTGGGGAGAGGAAAAAAATTGCAACGTAGAAAAACTTTCACTACCCAGCGTACCATAAAAAAAAACCGAACGTGAAAGCAGAACAAATAGCAAATGAAGCGAGCGTATAAAAAACTCTGAGCGCGTGGCTGGCTCAAACCAAAAGGTGGACTGGAAGTTCCACAGCAAACATATATTAGAAATTGAATTGAAAATTGTGAAAAGCGGGATTAAAACTATAATCCCAGCAACTAGCGCTGTGTACAAGCGAGAATTACAAACAAATCATAACTGTATGTATGTGCCAGGGGGTTGAACGGGAAAATCGCGCGCGCAATTCTCAATTCTTTTTTTACTATATATCGCTGCGAGGTAGGCAAATATTGACATATTGAAAAATTGCACAAACAAAAGCGCTGTTGACTTCGTGCACAAAAAAAGAATTGAAAAAAAAAAAAAATGTGGAGTGCATATACACAAAGGTATTTGCTGTGTCGGTGCTTCGGAAGAATGCCAGCAGAGTGCGCTTGTTGTATTTGTCGAAAGGCTTAAAGTCTAAAGAATAGGGTCACGAAGAGTGAATGCGGCAGACACGCTCGTCACTTTCGATTGCCAAATATTCGCGCCTCCGGGCGAAGGAATTAAAGGCGAAAATTGCAAATCTCTCGCTGGCAGCACAGTCACCGAGTGTGCAATTCTTACGCAGAATGCAAAAGGCTTTGGCATTTATTTAAATAACAAAAGCGCATTTTTCCAACGCATTAAGGGTTGCAAAAGCTGGTGTCCAATTTGAAAACCGCACTTCCAAAAGCATATGTTTACACACACACACATATGAATGCCACGCCAGCATTATTCCTCGAACACACATACATATGTACGTCTGCCTGAGGCACTCATATCGGACGTGAACCCGTAGTCACACGACTGCTTGAGCGCCTAAAATGACGCAATTGATTTGCCATCGATCCGTCTGTGCGGTAGACCCGCAGGCATGCGGTCCTCATGTAAATGCATTTGTGGTAGGCACTCAGTTGCCTTGTGAAGCGTGTGATATGGCTGGCCGCAGCAACAGCAGAACGGTTGACCGGCCGTTATGTATGCGAGGCATTTGCGGACTGGCGAAAAAACGCGCCCACCCCAGCAATCAACGACCACCGTCGCTTTTTAATGAATACTTAGACCAGGTCGTCTCATTTGCTGCGGTTTGTCGGCTTTAAGCTGCTTGTTTGCTGTGTTTGGCTGTGTTTAGTGGTGCTGTGACAGTTAGCCTTTTGTAGTGCCCAGTTCACACTTTGACACTTTGCAAATAAACACCCGCTTGAGCGGTACAAGGGTTAATGTGTGCGAATTTGAGGGTTCGCTGTTTAGCAATCGGAATTTAATGTCAGTGCGACGAAGGGTTTCGGTTAAATTATATCAAAGTGTTGTTTAAATTTACAAGTACTGACACTTTAGGTTGGAAAATCGATTTACCTCTTTCTATAAGTTTGTTTGTCCAATTTGCTTTGGTATTTGCTAAGTGCTCCGGTATTCAGTAGCTTTGTTTGTATATGTCTCTCGTATATAATTCTTAGGTCATGACACCGCTTGTCACTGTCGCTGTAGAATTGTTGTTTGTGGTAACCTTATTTTAGCAGCTTACATTAAAGCTCTTTCTGTGTTCTTTTCTCATATGAATATCTAATATTCTAAATACCCCTCCACATACGGTAAAGTCAGCCATTCAAGTTAGTCAGATATCGCAGACAACCTGTCATGAGCAAAATGGTGGGAGAGGTGAATATAATGCGAGTAAACTCCGGTTGTGTGGCATGTAACAGATGAAAGCTTTTCGTGTAGTCGTAGGTACCAGTGGATCGTGTGTTCATATTGTATGTGTCTACTTGTGTTTACATCAACAAATTTAATCGGATTTGTATTCACATTGGTAGTGGTAAGACATTTATATAAATGAAAGTGAATGAACTTGCGCTTTTCGCTGTTTCCGGGAGAGTGAAGCGGATATAGCTTTGTTATTACCAGAAAGTAAAATGTAAATGAATTCTTATCGAAATCAAAGAAAATATATCTTTGGTACTATAATGCATTAATAAGCTTTCGTCGATTATTAATTTGTTTGAATAAAAAGCTCCCTACCAAATAATGAAAGCTTATGTAAGTGTGAAAGCTCCATGTTCTTTCCCCATTAATTAGGCGAAATGTTTCAAATAAATTAGTAAATATTCAAAGTGCATAGAACTCATTTATACTGTCTACACACTCGTTTTCACTTCTACCCTATCTTATTCATATTCCAATAAACGGGCTTTTTCTATTTTTTCAAATTTCCTGAAGCTTACTAACCTAAATACCGTCAAGCAAGTAAACAATGTAAAAAGTCAATAAACTTTTTATACATGACAACTCACATGTGTAATTGTCGTCATAGAAAATAAAAGTTATAAGCGAGCTGACACAATGGAAGATGTGAAAATATAAAAATATAGCTTTAAGCACTTATTCCACTACCATTCACTGCATCGGAATCTTACTGACAATAAAGTCTACGATGTGCTGCTTCTTCTTTGCACTAGCGTTATTGCGATGACACACAATTTTATTGTTTTTCTCATACACAGTCGAACAATGCGAAGAAATCCCCTCGAATTTCAAAAACAAAGCACACCCTCTGCATTTCAGTAAGTTTGTATAGAATCTATGTATCGTAAATAACAAAAAGGACAACAATTGACCTAAATACAGATCATTTGCAATTGAAAACACTCTGTTAGTTTGACTTTACACCCTCAAAATCCCCACTCTTGGCTGCAGCGCCACACACTTCGTATCTTCCGTTGTTTACGCGAAAGCAATATCGAAATGTCTTGGGATGATAAATGATAAAGAGCGTAGAAGAGTGGGAGTAGCAGTGCTATAGATTCTGCACAGAGTAAGAAATATGAGTATTATTGTTACGATACTTGCTATTGCTGAGAAGAATGCGACTTTAAAGCATTTTGCTCCAGTCTCGAACTAAATCAAAAGTGGTGCAGTTAATTGCGCTTTAGTAGCACATATTCCTTGCAAAGTTTTATAGTACTTTGCAGACTATTGTATTAATAATTTCCTTTGACTCCACAGAAATATAATAGTCAATGCGTTTCATAAAGTTAACAAAAAGCAGGACTTTTGTGTAGAAAATAACGAAGGCACGAGTAAACCTTTGGCACTTTTACCTCAACGAGTCTACACTCAGTCAAGCAAAACGTAGAAGCAAAGGTAGTAGCATTGTGTAACGGCATTACAAAGCACTAAATACGAATGGAGAAAAAAGTAGCTGTGTTTGTTGGGGGGAAACTGTGTTTTCTGTGAGTTTGTGAGTTCCTAAGGGCTTCCGTATGTGCTTATGCGCAGTAGAGCAGCAAAACTTAATGAGGTATACGGATTGTGAATAAGAATGAGTTCGACTGTTGGCTGAGAAGGTTCTTCAAATAAATAACTGTGTTATTGTTGACAGTTTAGGGAAGTAATGAAGCACTAAATTTTAGTAAACAGTTTACATATTAGTTAATGGATAAATATGTCACATATTAAACCTATATTATATAAGTCAGTCTACGAAAATAACTAAAAAATATTTTCAAACAGTTAAACAAAAGCTCCCATCATACAGAAGCTTTTAAGGAGCTTAATTAGAGCTTGCAGGCTTTCAGTTTTAACAAGAGAAAATGAGTCTAGGGACTAATTGCAATTTAAATCAGAGAAAGAGGATAATTAAGTTTAGAAATTGATGACGTAATTAAGTGAATAGTTAAAATTGCTTTAAGTTTCGTAGTAAGCTTTGCGTAAGTATGCATTTGCCAAAATTAAAACTCACTGATTTCCTTTAAAATCCTTCACCCAAAGGCATTTCAAGGAAATTAACTCATATTCCTTTTAAGAACACACCCATTAATTGCGTTGATTGCGCAATTTTATCGGCTACGTCACTTTAATAGTCGTAATTGATAAAATATACGTTTATAGAACTATTTTATGGCCAGGTGCGAGCATTGTACGCTTAAAAATTAGAAAACATGAAGCAGTACACGTACCTATGTATATGTATACCGCAGAAATACGTCAGCAATTACGTAGTTTATGACGTAAAAGTGCTATTATTGTATTTAGCGGGATTATAACGCGTTTACTTTGCACGATAATAAAGCAATATTGTTAAATGGCCAAGCCTAAAAGTATGCTTTAGTATACGGGAAAACATAGCATGCATTGCAGCGCCTATACTATTACCAGATGATACAGTAAAATCATTTAATAACTAACGTATATTTTTAGCGCACTATTTCGGAAAGTCATAAAATGGCTAAATAGAGAAATTTCAGTTTCTCACAATTAAGTTAATTGCGTTTTACTGCTTTTGTTATCGGCGGTTCTATATGTATATAACTATTTTGTTGTGTATATGGGAGACTCAAAATAGTATTGCAATAAATTTTACACAATTTTTTAATTAATTTTCTTCTATTTATATAGTATCATTTGCTTACCTGCATTTCTGGTGGTCCACCTTCATCTCTTATCAGTAATAAATAACTTTGGCCATCTATGAATACTTCCTTCTTAAAGCGACCGCCTTCAGGCGACTCCTCTTGCATGTAGGAACCAGTTAAATACCGATGCACTAAAGCTGATTTGCCCGAGTTCAATGAACCAACTATGCCTAGACGCAAATCGGGCACTGAACGTGAGATCGTCCATTCTTGACTGTTGACGAAAGAGTCTGTGAAATGCAAAAAAAAAACAAAAACAGAAAATTATAATAATATATAAAATGGTTTTGCAAAATAAAATGTTTTTGTAATATTGAAATAACAGCGCATTCCAAAACGTTTTCCATGAAACGCGGCCAAACCCCTTTTTTGGTGTGTTGTTTACGTAGTTATTGGTAAATCTAAGAATTTATTCAAATTACCAAATTTTTACAGTCAATTAGTATGCAATGCACAGCCAAACTTGTATATTTGTATTCAAAAATATATTGCAAACGCGGGTTTTTTAAGCTGGTCTCAAGCGAACTGTAATCAATTGCTGACGATCGTACCTGCCAATTATAAAAATATCAGCGAGTAAAGTTAAATGCCTTAAAAGCGTTTAATTTGCATGTTAACTGCTGTTGGAGAAACGTGGAAAAATAGACACACATTTATATTTTGATAACAACATAATAGCCACTAATCCCCACATTTTATAGCAGAGCTGTCAGCAATGACATTTTGACACTGTTTTCGAGAGAAACAGATGAAAATATCAGAGTAATCAACTTTAATGGTGACAAGTGTGTGAATAATTCAAATAAAATTGTTTATTGCATTTGAAAGCAAAAAAAAAATCATTACTTTGTAATTGCCAGCTGTTTTCTAGGAAATGTATCATATACATAAAACAATTTAGGTAGAAGGGCGATTACGACTTCCTACTCAAAAGCTCATGTACCTTAGAGCGTAAGTTCAGTGAACGGTCCGAAATAGAAAAGGAAGAAGAACTGACAATTACCAGCAGCCTATTGGCAACAAGCACCGGGCACAACCGTCGACACAAACTTACTCGGTACAACAAGCAGTTAAAGCCGTATGAGCAACCAACAAGCGCTCTATTTTTGTGCTGCTCCAACAGCATAAGTATTACAGAGACCAGTGGATCAAGCTCGCTACTATTAGACGAGTATGTAGTGGAGTAGGAACTTGTTTTCGACCTCCTCGTGTTTACTATCGTTTTTCATGTAGAGGCTACACTTTTACCTACATACACAATTAACGGTGTCTTTGTTTTGTGAGGCGTAGCTGTGTTACTACAATAAAGCACAAACTTATGAATGACATACTGCAGTTCTATGGCAGGCAAATGGTGAATTGCCTTTGATATATCCTTTGTGTGTCGCTCCTACCGTTACTCCTCAGCGCAGCACTTCAATATTAGCTGTTTCTTTCAAAGCAATTGTGCGTACTCGTCTCGTATGTGAGTTTCTTTGCCTCAGTTGTCTACTAGTCATTCTCATTCATACTCCGATAGATGAACGGACGTCTTGCCCTTTGCGCGTCCATCATGCCTTTGATTGACAGCTCGACGCACAGACAGGCAGGCAATCATCACACAACACATTATCCTCACACATTTTTGCTCACACAAAGCCAGTTGCGCTGTCAGAAGGGCAACCAGTGTGTCTGGTATTCTTTATAGTTAACAATTGCTTGCTTTATGGCTGGACACTCTTGTGATTTGAATGCATTGCGACAGTTTCAATTTTTCGGCAAATTTGTAACTTTTATTTCGCCTTTTATTTGCACGGCTTGTTGATCTTGTCCAGTTGCTTGCAAGACAATAAATTTCATATTGTTCGATTTGGAAAAGCGCAATTTTTCAACAACTACCATTTCCAGTCTATTTTGTTGCCTTTGCAGATTTTTTGCAAAAATTTCTTGATTTGTTGTTCGTCATTGTGTGACGTTTCGAGGAGCGTTGCGAATTCGCAAGTGTGTCAGCTGCTTGATGCTGTCAAGCAAACGTCACATCGTGTGTCGTCAGTCGTATGCATATTTAGCGAGCGAGTTGCATCAGGCGGAATTTGAACTCGTACTTCTTCACATGCTGTCAAACGAGTACTTTGCTAGTTGGGAATTTGTAAATGTTTCCAACTCGAACTCATACAAATTATATAGAATAAGTAATAAAAAATTTACTGTCTTTAGGTCAGTGTTTTTAAATTTCAATTCGGTTGGAATTTTTCTGACCACACGCATATAAAGTTCACTTGAAGCTTTGTCATACAAAATACTACTTTTAAACGGTTATATTCATGACTATATTTGAACAAAATTTATATATGCAAATCATATAAAGATTAGAATATATTTTTAGAATGTCAAAAATCAAAATTATTTCTAAATAAACAAACAAAATTGACAAATACACCTCCAGCGTACTCTCTGCTGTCAAAAATGTTCTTACGAAGCTTTTACTTGTCAATGTCAGAGTTCTTTACTGTCTATTGTGGGCGGGCGGGCGCTAAGTTCTTGATTATGTTATTAATGGCACATGCTTTCTATATAAACATATAATAAAAAGCGAATTATACAAACTTAAGCGCGTGCAGTTTGTCAAAAGCATCAGCAGCGTACGCAGGCGTATAATAGCTGGTTTGTCCATAAAAGAGCAGCTTGTAAATCAGGTTGCCGCAATGGTGACGCATGCCCAAAGCCTAGTCAAATTGCCTGACATGCAGCAAGTTTGCCTATAAACGGCGGGTGTTACGATGTATAGCCTTCGGCGAGTCAATTTCATGGAGTTGTCAATGTCAACACAACCAGGCGATGCACACTATGGGTTTATTGACATGCAATAAACGCAGTGACAGCGTCACTTAGCAGCAGAAAAAGTCAACTTTTGTTTTCTTAAGCCATTCTAAAGCATCAAGCTTCATTGATGCTTATTTGTATAATACTAAGTGGGTTGTATTAGCTAAGTTTAGAGTGTTTTGTGGAGGTTTGGAAACAAGAAAAGCTGTAATTGCTTAAAAAGCTTTTGAGCTATAAATAAGCTTTAAGAAATCTCGCATATTTTTTCAATTTTAATATATCATATCTACGAGTATAGTAAATTTTCGCATATTCTAGACCTTATAATCACAGAAATATGATAAATCACTTTTCGCAGCGTCACTCCTCAGCAGCTTTTTGCGTATGAAAAGCTTTCGATACAAACTCAAAATTGGGCGGCAACCAGCGCATAAAAGAACTTCACCACCAAAACAAATTAGCCAGCTCTCCCGGCATTAAACGGAAATAAAAACTGATGCGCATAAAGCAAAAATAAATAAACCGTGAATTTCGAGTTCTCCACACACTTCAGGGTTAATAACGAGCGATCAATTTCATAAGCCTGCCACTTAAGAAAATATTAGAAATATCAGCGGCAGTCAAAAGCAGCAACATCGGTAAGAAACATACCGAAGACTACAGCGAAACGGTCAGTTCGATTGTTATGTAAATCATTTAGGGGAGTGATATCTTTAAGAATGTAAAAAGGCTTCCTCTTAAAATAACACAAGATGAACACAGTATGAAGAGAGCGCTTGGACAATGGCTGACCAGATGGAAGGGCAAATTTGTTACTACATATGTACACTTAAAAGCAGCATTGAGTGGAAGGTAAGGCGCGGGGTCTGCATAAAGCCGTGATAATCGGTAGTGAGAGGGTTAAGCCTGCAGACAAGTTTTTTCGGTAACTGGATACGGACAGCTACACGTGAAAATTGCTGTATTATGAGTTGTTAAAATATCGTAAAGAATAAATTCATAAAAAAATGCTTAAAATGAGAAATCTGTGCAAAGCAATGACACAACAATAACAAGAAAAGGTAATTTATGTATGTGAGCTACTCCAGAAAACAGGAGGTGGTCAGTAGTAGAGACCACAAGGCGTTGTACGCCTTTGTAAACAATGAAGACAAACAGCAAAGGGTACAGGGAATCACAGTAAAATTTAAAGTACAATTATCATTTCATGATATATTTCGCATTGTGTGAGTGTGTGTGTTTGTGTGCAAAAGGCGGTTTGTAGGCTCTTGCCTACAGGGGTCAACACAGTGATATGCCAAAACCCTCGCATTGTATACTACATATGTACGAGTATGTATGTACGTTTATTTAATATTATTTTGTCTTTCGCCGCCTGGTTTGGCAGCCTTGAGCTGATCTTGTCGCAAAGTCTTGTGAATGTGTTGTTAATGTGTATTTGAAGAGCTCACTTGATTTCGATTTTTCTCTAGTACAACATTGGGGATCGCATTCGCCTGCTGGCAACAAGTTTAACCAGTTCACCAAATGGTATGAAATGGAATGTAAATGAATGTTGAAAAGGAACTTTATCTGTATTGAAATCCGTACAAGCTTTGCGAAATTTGTTTGAGAGTGGCAACAATGTATCCAGCCTTCCCAGCAAATGCAACTCATACTCGCATGCTAATCTTAATTAATAACAGAGTCTATTTGGTTTTAAAACCAGTTAAAGGTACAGAGTGAATGCTTTTGGAAAGTAAATGACAATTTTCTATAGATTTTTTTTACTTAGCCTTATTAGCGATTTCTTCTATAGTTAATCATGACTCTAAAATTCATATTCAATTCCCACAACGAATAGCAAGTCAAATAGCTAATTTAACAACTGTCATATTAGTGAGCGAAAAAGTGCATTAGCTAAGCCTAGATAGCACAGAAAGCAGGATTCATGAAAGTGAAGCCATTGACCCAACATGCTGATCGAAGACGACCGATTAAACATGCCATTCGCTTTACGATCCGCTAAGTATGTAAATTTTTATTAATTGCACTTTCTATGCTTAGATTTTTCTATAAATAAGCGACGAAAAGTGCACACAGACAGGATTAACTTTTGACACATGCGTCGTAAGCGCTGACAGTTGACAAATGAAATGTCAAACCGAAGGTTATCATTAGCGAGCTGCAAACTTAAGCTACTTTCATGCATAATTACTTATTTACACACTTTTACTTAAGGAAAATGCAAGAAAACTCACTTTGCAACGGGAAAAGGGTCGCCATGTTTTTGCGCTTAAATGTCAAATTGACAGATGAGCACAACACATGTCAAATGAAATGAAAACGAGAGTTCTAAAAGAGGGTACATACTAGTTGAAAGTATATTAATGATGCATATGCAAAACATAACAGAAATTAAAGTAAAAAAAGAACTCACACGAAGCCAAACCGAGCAAATGGACAGCGCAGACCCGACGCTCTGCAAAGATTATGCAAACGAACGCTGCGGTAGAATTTACATATGTAACATAGCGGTATATTTATGCCGTCTTCTAACTAGCTCACCGTGAAAGGTGATAAATGCATGAAAGCAAAGCGGCGACTGACAAGCTTCTTGTGGAATTTCTAATTAGAGAACAAAAGCATGAAGCAAAAGAAAGTGAAAGAAATGCAGCTAAGGGTTACGTAAGGAGGTTACGTAAATGTGGAAATAGAAAACGCGAAATAAATTCAAAAGAAAATCGTACAAAAGCGGAACGAGGAAGCATGCTTTCGAAATGCTCTATTTTCTATTTTACTTTTGTAAACAAAGCGAACCGGTTGAGTGTGTTGTATGTTTTTCTAGGCCGGCCCACGTTTGAATGGAAGGGTCAAGGATGCTAGAAATGTAAACAAGAGTGACTTGAATAAACAAATACAAAGGCTAAAGTACGTACTCGTTGTAAACAAAATAGAAACTAATTATATCTATTTTGACATTTGAGCAGCAATATATACGTACTAAGTACATATTTTCAAAATTTTTGATGGATGAGTATATATAGCTGATAGTGAAAAACAGCTGTTAAGTTATCTAAAGATAACAGAAATGCTATCTTTGGGTTCGGCGCTGAGACCGCAAGTGATTTGAGGAGCGGGGATTACCTTTGATCGATTGGTTACTTACGGGTTGATAGTGATGGCAGTTGGTGTGTGGTGGCATTTATTTCTTTAAAATCGGATTATTTACATAGAGTCGGAAATAGGAGCATTAAACCCTTCAAAAAATTGTTGAATACAATTTAAAAAAATGTGCGGCAATTTAAGTCATAACAACAACAATAAAGGAAGATCCTAATAACTCAAAACATCTTTACCGCTATTAGACTTATCATTCTGCTTCATTTGCTGTATTTTTCTGTATTTTATTTCTAACTAACATTTTGTATGGCAATAAAATCGAATTTTATGATGATTGAGCAGCAGGAGCAGTGGCATTTTTGCTACCGAAATGGAAAACTATCGGGAAAACATTTACGGTTAACGTGTTATCACATTACCAGCTACCAGCTGTCAGTTCTACAACACTTTTACTACTACTACCCGACAACAAAAAACAAAAAGAACTCGACAAAAATCCAGAAGCTGAGGCGACATTGCAGTATCATTTCTTCATACGTTTATCTGCTAACTAACCACATTATGTTTGGCTTCTAAGCGTCGTAAAATTTTAATGACCATGTCCACTTAATTTTTACGACAGTGTGACCAAAAAATATGCCTACTAGCGCGTGCTACACAAACATACATATGTGGATCTGTATATACAGGTAGAGTTCAGTGAACAAACCACAGATAATTTTGCACCTTTCAGTGGTTAGACATGTCTTTTTTTATAGCTGGACTTCTATGCTGACCGGCGCCTATAAAGTCATATAAAACAAAAGTGCGCTCTTGTAGATATATACTAGCTTACATATATATATATTAATATGCCCGTGCAGTTTCTTCGATACCTCCACTTTGGGCCGCCTCTCCGACTTCCTGACATATTTAACAGGGGAAACATGTGTATGTATTTGTGCAAACGTACAAATATTTATAACTTCCTATCAAAGTGCCAGACATCCTTTGGGTTGGATAATACAATAATACTCCACTTCGTTACAGTCGTTCCCGTCGTATGTGGCACGTGATGTGCTGTCACTCTCTTCGAACAGCTTGATACATGTTGTACATATGTTTGTCTACTCCTTTCCTTATCATCTAATGTTGTCCTTAATGTTCCCCACTCGTACGTGTGGCTTCTTTTGTTTCATGCCGTTTAATTTTATTTTACGACTTTTTTGCTGTTTTCCCTAGGTCTATCGGTCAGTGTAGGTATTAGACTTTTACGTTTATCTTTGTTCATATATTTTTGCTGTGTTTGCTCATAAGTGACATAGGAGCCTATTTAAGGCTTTTTCCTCATACAACAGTATACATAAGTGATTGCTTTTAACGAGCGCGTGTTCGATACTGTCCCTGCTCCAATGTGACTCATTAGAATTTCGGAAGTCTAAAGAAACTTTTATGTGTGCTTGTAACGATAATTGTTAATACAATCTTCATTATAAATTATTATGTGATTCATAAAAATTATTATTTATTGTAATGCAGAACCTTTTAGAGTGAATTTAAACTTTATCACGACAGAAATGTAAAGAACTTATTTTATATTTTAATTTTTATCATACCACCAAGGTTATCAGTATATGAAAAAAACCATTCATATTACCATATCAGAATTTTATTTTTTTTTAATGTAATATCCAGTAGTTTTTTTCACATTTCCTTTCGATTGTGTAACCATAATTTCCGCTTGAGTAACTAAATTGTTCAGCTTAATTAAATTGCAATTATTTACGCTAACAATAACAACAACAACACGCTTGAAATTTATTAGAAACACTGTTTGGCCCTTCCTAACTGAGTACCAACATACGCTCAAACATAAGTATGGATATAGTTTATATAGAAAAGTATGGATACAAGCATTGAACAATTGCTATCGGCTATTCGCGTGCGGTTAATTGTTTTTTATTCACAATATTAGAACAAAATTAGAACATATGGCACATGCACTGGAGAGGTGTTTATGGAAGTGGAGTAAAATATCTTTTTACACCGATATATACACTGTGGCATTTTTTGATAGCTTACCATGAAAAATATTATATTTAAAAATACAATTTAAACACTGTTAAATATACCATTTTTCTGTTTTATAACCAGATTTCAAAGAACTAAGAGAGTTCCTTCCTACTCTTATCCATCGCACAACTAACAGTAGAAGTGACACAATAATATTTTCTTCCTGCCCAGGTAGTTTGACCGCGGCAAAAAAGAATCTGATAAGCACACCATTGTTGTTTTGCCATTGGTATTGCAGCTAGACAACCAGCAGCGGCCAAATTGTGCGTTGGCGGAAAACCCAAACGACCAGTTGCAAGGAAGCACCTACAGAACAGGAAGAAATCGACTACCGAAAATAGACAAAAACAAAGAGCGGAACGGAGAATGCGAGCAGCTGCTGGCAAATGTGGATTATCCGCTTTTGTTTAGTAGTTTTTTGCTGAAAAGAATAATAGTAAAATGACAAAGAGAATAGGCGTAAAAGAAATAACAACTTCTCCTGAGATATATTGGATTTAAGGAGGACAACAAATAATCGCATTGCGTAAATAGGATTTGTGCATTAAAAAAGGTAATATTTGTAGGCAAAGAAGAAAATATTTAGAAAATTGCACAAAAGCCAAGCAAATGCCTAAATGCAAAGGAATTACTTGTACTATAATCAGAGGGATTTCAAGGAATTGAAATGAAACTACTAACCGGAATATACTATTTGAGTATACCCAAAAAATGCATTACAAATGAAAAGGTGAATGTGGAAAATATTCTAAAAAACTGCCTCAACATTTCTTTTCCCAATTCATTGCTGCTAATTACGCTTGTGGCACTGCAATTATCTAATTTATCAGAGCATAATTACTGTTCGGTGATTGCATACTTTAATGATTAATTGATGACTTCATTAGCGAATGGATTGTGGACGGACGAATATTGCGGAAAATTGTTATGCAGGCATTTTAATTGTAATATCTGCGGGCTTTCAATTAATCAATAATTAAAAGCGCAATTAAGTGATAATTAGATTCGGTTGTTAGGGGTCGAGATTAGACAAGGACAGTTTTAAGTCCACTCCCACAATTATAATAATTAGTTATTGTGTTATTCTGCAAAGGGATACCAAAAATGTTTCCACTGAGAGCTGCTAAGAGTCTAACTAAAATATTTATAGTAATTGAATTTCGATTTACTTAAGGGTTAAGAGAACATCGAAAAAAAAATACAAAATTTCAAAAATAATAAAATAAACCTTTAAACAAGTCCCTAGGAATTTTAAAATATATAAATGGTGAAAAAACATCGAGGTCACATGTGTTTTGCACTTGGCTAAAGTGAAGCCAAGACGAAGATTAATTTCACAGTGGATGTATTAATAGACTGGTTAATGCAAAAACTTCTAGAGAGGAAATATTTTTTTGTACAATAACAAAGATATTCAATAAATCAGCATACATTTATGGATCAAAGCAAAAAGAATGGACTGAGTAAACAACAAATAATATTGCCAAGAAAATGAATAGGACTTTTTAAACCGCATATGGATTAATGAGCAAAGTAGTGTATGTTATGCTGTTGAGATAAACATTTCAGTTGATTAAAGGAGACCTTCACATTAAACAACAGTGAGTGCAAGCAAATGAATGAGTCCATGAATGGAAAAGGCAGCGAAACAGCAGCATGACAAGTGCACCGATAATTAAACAGCTACATATCGCACTCGGAGGGCCCCAAAGTCATGAGTCAAAAGCAAAAAATTATGTATGCAATGCGGGGCACATGTGTTGGCCTCATGTGAATTGGGTGTTTTATGGGAATTATGGGGCGATGAGTAGAGTATTCGCCAATGACGATGTTGGCTTATGGGAATGTGACAAATGAGGGACTTTAAAATATAAATGTGTATATGTATGTAGACACGTACAAATGTGCAAACATAAATACATTTACACATCATAAAGAATTGTACTGCTATATAAATTAGAGGAAATGAGGTTAGTGGCGCAAATGAATTAAAAGCAGCAGACAGCGTATTTCTTAAAAGGTGGCAACTTTTCGAAAGAGAAAAATTAAAATTATTGTTTGTTTAATAACTAAAGAGAATTGTTGTTAAATTAATTATTTTGAAAGTAGAAAGCTCAAATTAAAGCATAATATTAAGAATATTCCTCGTCCACTTTCTGTTTGTAGTAAAAAATATATATTTGTCAATAAGGGTTGCTCATTAAGGCCTCCAACGCAATATTTTTATCAACATGCCAACAACATCTGCGCTAATAAAAAGCGCATGCACTTGCCTTTATCAACAATAATTTATTAATTTATTGCCTGTGAGTTAATGACTTTTTGTTGCATTAAATTGATTTCCGATTGGAATGCAAGTTATTGATTACGTGCAGTGTAAACAAACCAATTGCCTTTTAATCGATAATATTTCGACATAGCTCATTGACTTACAACGTAAATATTGCAACCCCTCTAAACTCAATTACAACATTCGGGCAAGTGTTTCTGCTCGGCGCTGCTGCTGCCGCGATATCAAAGGTGGCAATAAAATATGTTAGCGGGCGGAAATTAGATAGCCTATTGTTGTTGTTGTAATTTTATTTGTATGAGTTCTAACGTTATTGCATTGCTATACGCAATTGACACGCCTGATTTATTATTGAATTTCGAGCAAACATGACATACTTTGCGGAAATGTTGTGGTTCGGGTAGAAATGTGAGGGTGAGCACGACTTTTTAATTGACTTTCGCCATAAATGAAAGCAAATAGTTGTAATAATAGGTTTATTATGGCGGCAAAACCTAAAAATAATTAAAAACAACATTTCTAAAAAAATTAAGTTCACTAAATAAAATAAAGAGGTGAATAACAGAGAAGATTTCATTGCCACCATAAGCATTTAAATATATAATAAAGCAATAAAATATGCAAAATTATGGGATAAATAAATGATTTCTTCCAAAAACAAAAAAAAAACACCCTTTGTGCTAACGCTTTATTTACTCTCACTTATCACTGCCTGATGATAATAATACTCACACGAGCACATTTACATTTCATAAATTATTAATATTCTCATATAGCCCCTAAAAAAGCAAACAACCAACTCCTAAAAATAACTTATTTAAATGCGAATAATAAAATAAATCAAATAAACTTCAAATATTGCTTATATTTACATAAACAATACCATCCCGTCATTAACGACTTTGTCAGCTCTCCCGACAGTAAATACACTATCGCATCGCTAACCCATTAATTAAGTCGAACAAAGCTACATGAAGGCACGAAACTAGGAAGGAAAATGAGTTAAAAATCACAGGCTTCAACGATGCCTTTTTCATTTAAATTAAATGCATACATATTTAATTTAATATATACACACACGGGGCCACACACTGTAGTAGCAACGAACGAAGGCGCAATTTGCATAAATTTTATATAATTCACAAGGAAGTGGGATAGCAGCCAAGGTATGCTGAACGAAAGATGCAAATACGAAAAATTGAATTGAAATAAAATCAAAACTGAAATAAGCAAAGAGAGAGTGAAAATACAGACTAGACAGACAACCCCCAAAAGGAGTATTTCTTATATATATCATATATTTTATATATATATGTATACTTCTTAAAAAAGCAAAGGCAATTATAACTACCAAGACATTGATCTGAAAACATGAAAATAACATTACCTATGATAAGCAGACTAAGAAACCTTTAAGCAAACATCTACAATATACACCCTTATTTGATCAAAGTGTAAATAGCAGAATATAGAAGTTCAATATATATATGTATATATGTGTTCCAAGAGTGCTGTTGCAACGCATAAACTGTTGAGGGGTGGTTAGTGCAACCGCGTGATCTTTCAATGAGAATTCTCACATTTGTTTACCCAGCACAAGAGGGTTGGCTTTTGATTTCATTGCTTGAACTTATCTTTTTTAACAATCAAGGTAGCAATCCAAAAAAAAAAAAAAAACATTTGAAAGGAACTGATTTTTTTCAGTGTGTTTGCATAGGTTGCATAGTAGTACATAATGCGTAAAACTGAAATTCATATGACGTAACTCGCATCATATGTATTTTATATACACAGGGGTGTATATCATATAGTAAAACTATGCCTTTGAGATTAATAACGGCTGTAGTCAGGCAGCTTCCCTTGTAGAAGCCACACCCTTTCGGCAATACTTTCTTTGCATTACTTGCAATCCTTAAAGTTCGACTTCCTTGCATTTTCTGCTTAGGACTCTCTCATTGGCTAATTTTCTTGACCACATCTTACACTTGAATACTTACAAACCTTTTTATATATAATACTTCAAAAAGGGGTTGTTTCCCATATATGATAAAAAATATTTAAAGATGTGACACATACCTGGAAAAGAATAGAAAGAATTTGATTAGTTTTTGAATAGTTATGAATATTATTTAAGAATAAAATGCGATTTTATGAAGATATAGTGGGAAAAAATCAATCGTCTATTAAGAATATTTTGAAATCACGAGATTTAATTAAAAAATTATTTTCTATGAAATTGATTGCTATTTCTATAATTACTAGCACACTTTATTCTAATCTTCAACATGTTTTTTCATGTTATCCATTAAGTTAACTCAC
Source organism: Zeugodacus cucurbitae (assembly GCF_028554725.1). Taxonomy (NCBI): domain Eukaryota; kingdom Metazoa; phylum Arthropoda; class Insecta; order Diptera; family Tephritidae; genus Zeugodacus; species Zeugodacus cucurbitae. The sequence goes on along the minus strand of NC_071668.1, from coordinate 78,072,743 downwards.
ATAACATAAACTTCAGAGATGACGAGGAAACCTTTTACAATCATATATTTTTACACTTGTTAACTCTTTAGGCATATTTACTTTACAGAACAGCGATAAAAGCTTAACACAATTACACTTGTATATAAATTTACTAAATACTATATACTATGTTAAAGTATGTATATATGTGAGTAGGTATGAAGTAAAGAATTTGCGCAACTCTGCCGACAGTGGAAGAAATGGAAATGTATTACAAAGCATAAAAAACTAAACCAAAAAGATAATAAAATTACCTCAAGCAAAAACAAAAGTTATCTACAACAAAATAAACATAAGCGATTGTGAAAAACAGGCCAATATGACAGCTTATGCCAATTGACACGCTTAGAGACAAATATACATACATACATCATACAGTTGTATGCAGTCAAGTGCAGTGCTTAGCGTTTATAAGTGAAACTAAAGAGCTATAAAGTGCTAAATCGAGCACGGCGTCGCTTATCAATAAAATTCCATAAAACGAACGTGTAAATATTTGTAAAATAAAAATAATATATTTTTTACTATACAAAAGCGAGCAAATATGGGCACGTACTTATACTTTAGTTTAGAGAATCGTAAAGATATATATTATATTTACTTTCTTTATTGTTTAAGTGCCTTTAACAGCAAATAGCTTAATTCGTGACGTCATGAGGAACAGAAGAGAAAAGCTTTATTTACAATTACTATAGAAGTTTGACAGTTCGTTTCGTTAGAGAAGTCAGAATTTTGTACTCAGTAAAAAATATGTATTTGTACTTTGTAAGCAATATTATGTATTTAATAGACTCGAAATATACCTATGTACAGATGTACAAATTATACATATTATAAAGCATTTAATTTTAGACTAGAGTGAAGAAGCTTTCAGCTGCGCATTTCTAAGGTCATTCGCCGCTAGATGCGGAAGAATATTTGCAATTGATTACAAAAAAATATATACCAAATACCGCAAATGAATCAGCGGAAGTGCTCGCACACATCGCATGAGTAAGTATGCACTGTACATACTATAATTATTTATATTTTTAAACAAACAGACGTGGCTGCGCAATAGATCAGCGAACCTAGTCGTCTCCTTGTCACGTCTGTGAGGTATGAGCAGCATGAATGAGCGAAAGCCCGGTGTGCGATGACCTTCACGCAGCAACCGCCAGCCGCCAAAAGAGGTGCAGAGATAATCGAGAGCGAGAAAGGGTTTGTCGTCACGGTTATTGACCTGAAACCAAAACAAAAAAGTTTGCTCTTCCCACACACAGACACAATTAGTTTCGGCAGGTTGACGTGTAAAAAGTTTATTTATTTGCGGTTTTTCTACCATAAAATAATATAACCGCCTAACTATATGTTTGCTGTTGTGCAGGGGTGTATGAAATTTGTGCGAAATATGCAAATGGCAACCTTGAACCTCGACGGCACGCACACGGCGTTTTCCCAAGCACGCAAGTCAAATATTTGAGGCATTTTCGTGTGTGAATGCAGTGAAGGTAATTTTCGCGTTTATTAGATAAAAATAAATGGGCAGCCAGGCATTGTGTGGCAAGCGTGAGCTCCAACTCTGCGTGTATAAACAGAACCGAAACCGCAAACGATTAGTTTTCGTATGTGTTGCCTTTTTTGCACTGAAAAAGCTTTTCATTTTTGAGAGATAAGCAAATTTTTATGCCTTACAGGCTTTATGCGTATTTTTGTATTCCGATGAAGTTGTTGCCCGTTAAGAATTTTATTTGTTGCTACTATAATATAACAAAAAAAAAAACAGATTTTTCACCTAGTTCCCTATTTTCTATTTCGTTTTGCGTAAACTTTGCCTGAAAAAGTCACTGTCACTTTGCATTTACTTTTTTATTTTAGCACACGTCAACTGTCAACTTTTTTGCTCTCTGCCAATCTGTCATTTCACCACTTTATATCTGTCAATTTTGACATTTCCGTGTAAAATATTTCAGTTCGTTGTGCTGTTTATGGTGTCAATGGACACCATTATGTTCCTAATAAAAATTTGGAACATTCTAAAAATTTAATTGAAGAATCAGAGAGGAAGGGAAAAAATCAGATGAATCGACCAATTCAGAAGAGATTTAAATGTCATTTAAATTGTTTTCAGTCAAGGTGAAATGTGTTCATACTGTCCAAATCCTACCATTAGCACTATTGAGAGTTGGAAATCGTGTATTTCTCTTAAAAAAAAAATAAATAAAGTGAATTAGAGCTTTAGATTTTCTCAGTACTGATACTGACATTTGACCTATTATGTCTTCTGTGACTTTTGCTCATTAAGCGAAATTAAGCTACAAGTAGTGCCATTAAGCACGTAAATGGATGAGTAGAAAGTTTCTGCAATAATTGCTAGCTGCGGAATGAAAATGTTGAACTAAATTCTAAATGGACTTTCGCATAAAAAATAAGTACAATATATGTATGTATATAAAAATCATGGAAGACATGATATATTGGCATGTAAAAGAAGTAGTAAGCAAGTCATTTCTGTAAAACTGGAAATAGTAAAATGGAAATTTGCACTTTTCAAACGCATCGTCACCACAAATGTTGAGAAAATTATTATTTTTTCACTTTATCAATTGCCCTACAATCTCCACTTAATAAAAAGTATTTGCAATAAAAGTAAGTTCAAAAACTGCCTCCTTTTCCAAAGTAAATGCATGTTCAACTTATATACCTACATATCTACACGCGTTCATAAATAAATATGTGACGTAGCAAAATGTCCAGTCAATCAAATATTGACAACGAAGTGCCTAGTTGTGGAAAGGTATAACCCAAGCCAAGGTTTATACAAATATATAAGTAAAAACGCAGTTGAGCATACAAAAGCATTTAAGAAGTCAGAGGCGCTGCTGGTACACTCTATTAATTTTTGACATGTTTATGAAGTGTGCAACAATAGTGACGTGCGATTTCCTTCACTCGACGCACCACACCCTACGCAAGCCGACGTTTTTCCAACTTTCATTCGAGTATGTGTGTGTGGCAGTGAAAGGAGCCTTTTTGAATCAGCGTTTACTTTGCTGGTGTCTTTGATTACTGCACCTTTCTTTCATACTCGCATTGACATCTATGGAATATATAGATTTGTACTTGTGTATGTTTGTATGTATATTTTATTGTCATATGAGATAGTTTTCCCTCAATGTCAGCTGCGAAAATTGCAATCGCATTTTGATTTTTTTTGCGTTCTTCCTTTTTTTTGTACTTTTAATTCGATGAAATTTTATGACATTTACGACTTTTTTCTGGGTTTGTGAAGCACATACACACACACACAAATAATTTTGTTATATACATATAATAATTTTGATATTTTTTTGAGGTTCACAGTTTAAAGAAAGTCAGTTAGAAAGTGAAAGAAAGAGGCTGCACGATGTGAATTTTTTGTTGTTGCAAAATATGAATATTAAAATGAAAATACAGAAACAACTGTATACCTTAATTAAAGTTCATTATGTTATTCAAATGTCTATAATTGAAAATTGATTTAGTTCCCCACATTATATAAATAATGTAAAAATAAATCAGTAAAACCACAAAATCAAAAGCCTGTCTCTACAACTTGCCTCGGCGACGTTTCAATGCAAATTGCAAATGTAGCGCACTTCCTGCTTTTACACTAACATACATACATACATATATACAATTTATAAATTTCAACTCTTCATCCATTCTAAATTGAACGTTGTGTGTTTTTGATATGCTTTCATTATTTCATTGCTCACACAACTGTGTACAACTTTAATTAAGGCCCTTAACACAAAGGCGCATTTCCGTTATCACGAATCAACATGCGGCAGCCGGCAACATGCAATGCCAAAAGCTTTGTAAGCACTGGATTATGCACAACCACAAAAACAGGTGTGGATTTACATATACATGCCTATGTTGCATGCAACAATAACAACAACAATATAAACAAAACTCCAAACAATAATAAATGCAGAAAAAAATCACACAGGTGTCTCGCACTCGAATGGAGCTGCAACATGCTGCTGCAACAATGAACATCAAAAGTGTAGACTCCAAAACAACAACAACAACAAATAAAAATAAAAAAAATCGGTATAAATAAACATTGTGTATGGGTGGAAAAAATCTGTCAACTGTAAAAAGCAACAACAAGAAAAATCACGAGTTTGTTTGGGCCGCTTCTGACCTTATGCGGTTGCCTGTCATACGCTTGGTCGGCTGGTGGATAATTCAGCTGCCCGATTGCTTGGTTAGCTGGCTGTTTTAGAGGCTGACAGCAACCTAACATTTTTTTATTTTCTTTATTTTGTTTTGCTCGTTTTTAGCTGTGATTATTTTTTCGACATTTCTGATTTTTTTGCCATTGTAATAAGTCATTGACTCTTTGAAACACAAAGAGAGATTTTTTTTATTTTTAGAGAGTATGATCAGAGTATAATCATAGAGTATAGTTTTACAGCAATCTGGAACTGTTTTGGGTATACAGGAATAAAACTCTTTTTGTTGAAAAAAAAATTATTTAATTATTAAAAAATATAATTTTTAGTTAATTATTTTTTGTTGTAAATCATAAAAGGGTTTCATTTATAGCTTCATATCTTTCACTTTACATTAAAAGGAAATAAATTGCACGTATTCGCATCAAAGTGAGAATACCAAGAAGTACAATAAAAAAGAGAATAAAATTAGGAAATAGTGAAAAAATAAGAATTTTAGCTAACTTAGCCACTACCGGCACCGGCTGCCGCATCTCGAATGTTTGCCAACCAAAGTGCGAGCGAAGGCAATAGAACCAGCTGTGCGCGCAGCTGTAAAGGTGAAATGTGCTGTTCCTTCTACGCCGTTGGTACAATTACCCCGAGCACTTAAATATGCATGCCCACATAGCACATACTCTTGCATACAATCTGCTAGTCTTCCTTTGCAGATGCAACTTGGCCACATTTCTTATGCAATCTTTGTTTTCGGCCACTTTAGTTAGTTGCGCCTTTGGAGGCAGCAACAGCCACTTTATCTTTCGCTTCACAGGCGGAGAAATATACATACGGCGTACATTTATAGCAGTTTGGCATTTGAATTAAATATTAACCATTTCCTGTAGGGAATTCTCGGCATTTCGCACTGTCAGCAGCAGCAGCAGCAGCAGCAGCAGCATTGAGTAGCAGGAAGCAGCGTTGCAACTGAAGCAGTCGCGCGCCGAGGGGAATTACTAGTTGAAAGTTGTACAATACTACAGTGCAGTGGCCCGAAATGCGGGTGCTCGGCTGTTATAGTAGTGGATGTGAGCTTACTCGAGAAGTAGCTGAAATTTATGCTCTTTTACTGAAGGCGAGTATAATGTCCATAGACTAACACACATATCTACATATGTATATTTAAGTCCAATATAAACCGGTATTGCATTACGAGCCAATCGTGCTGCCTCAAACAGTAGGAAAGTAGGAAGTTAAATGGCAACCTTTGATTCTCGATTAGAGTTGAAGAGGTTGCAGTGAGTTTCAATAAGTTAGTATTGGTTCAAAGCTACTGCGTGTAATAAAACTATTGAGGGATTGAGAGATTTAGAAGTGATATATTTTAAAACGGATCGTAAAATAATCAAATATTTTATTACTGTATATATGTATGTGGATAAAGAGTCTTGCAACATTTCATGTGGCACCAGCAACGTTTTTGCTCGAGAAATGACAAACAATAAAGTTATGACAGCCATTATTCCTCGGACCACTGGGTATTCAATACCAAAGACGTATTTATTTTTGAGTTTATTGCAGTACATGTATGTATGTATGACTGTCTGTGCATATTTCACGCGTTAGCAAGCTATTGAAATGTGAAGGCGAACAAAGCATGGTAACCAAGGATTATTGTTAGTGGGCAGCCGCTGTGGAAGAGCAAGAATAAAATGTAGAAATAATAGACTATGCACATTGGGCTATTACTTTCTTATTTATGGGTTTGCTACGAGGATGGGACAATGTCACATAAACAAGCGGCAGTCAGCGCAAGGCGGTCAGCAGCCATGTGTGGCATGTGGCATGATGCGGATTTACCTGTACACAGTTGCAGCGTGTCCATTCGAATTTTTGACCACACAGCATTTGCAGCAATATATTATCTTACTCTGAAGACATATGTACAAGACATATGTAGGTGGAAAGGTGTTCACGTTTGTTGCTTGAAATTTAATTATAAAGTATTAGGTGCTCCTTAAAGCTTGATAAATGCGTAAATATCATATTTTCGATAGACAAATATATAAAAGAAATAATTAAAGCAGCGTACGCTAATTAACGCTTCATTAGCTTACATGAGCGCGTTTCATAAACTAAAAAAATATTAAGTTCTTAAGCATGATTTATTGAACTTTGACTACCGTTTGATTTGTTTATCTATTGTATAAGAAGTGTTGTTGTTTAAGCATTTACCTGAAAAAGTTAATAACGCACGAAAACAATCATATGGATGTAGCGCCAACAGCGCAGCTGGTGAAGCTTACGCATGTAAATCTACGGCGCATGCGCGCAGTCATTGAACCTCACACAAAAGCTTGACGAAACTGCGCAGAATAATTTAACTGCGTATTTGCCAACAAACTTTGCATGAAATTGTAGCGAGGCGCTAAAAAAACTGAAACTTCTGAGGCAATACTTGAGAAATGATTGTTGAACCGACGGAACAATAAATTTTATAAGAGCTTTAGGCAACGTTAAGCCAATTTAAAAGCAATGAACAGAAGTAAAGCTAGTTGCCAAATATACTTACTTACATACCAATTTATATATAGAACTAAGGCTATAAACACGTCTATAGATAAAAGAGAATATAACTACTTTATAAAAAATATAAAAAAACACACTTGACTGGAATAAAAATGCTTAACGATGTAAATTATGTATGAAAAAAATAGAATAAATTACAAAAATAAAAAAATCAATGATTTTGGAATTAAAGTATATGTACATGACTGGCAAATTTATCAAGATATGCTGTAACGACTGGGTTCAAGATAGGTAAATTGGAAGTTAGTAAATTTTTTGAGACTTTTGATTTCAAAATCGTATACTTAACAACTTATAAATAAAAATATTTTTGTATATGATATTTTTAGAGTTTCTAAATTTGAGTTCAGCTGTTATTCCTTATCAAGATAGCTCAAGTGTTTTATTAAAAATACTTTGCTAAAAATAAAGAGCAAATGAACAAAATAAAATTCCAAATATTTCAACAATTGCTGATAGCAAATACAACAACATTTATAATAGAACAAAAGCCTGCCGCTACATTTAATCTGAATATAACCATAAATAACAATATATTATAGAAGGAATGTATATTATAATCTATACACATATGGCATTACTCAAGGCAAGTGCCGAATTGTTTATTATTATTTACAGCTATACAAAATTTTTTGGCAAATTAAAATAATGTCAGAATTATTTGAACAATCTAATGAAGCGCGGGGAAATGGCAGAAAGTGCAAAAAATCACATCACAGACAATAATAACATCCGGCAAAACAAGCGCTCGTGCCGAGATAAGGCAGACAGAATACGAGTACCACAGAGTATGCACTCACGCCTGAATGTACATACAACCATCCAATTGTAGAAAGCACTGACTACAAAATGTTGCCATTTATTTAATTCATTGAATTAGTTAGAGTGAACGAGTGAGTGATGTGCTAAATGGTCGTTTGAATTAATTAAATATAGTCAGAGATGAAATTCCGCAGCGCACACGATTAGCTGGCTAACCTTTCCCAAGCGTATGATAGCCATGCAACGATGCTACGAGATAGACAAAACAACAACCGAAGAAGAAGAGGAAGAAAATAAAAGAAAAACACAAAGCTTCAAATCCAACGAGATCGCCAACAATGTGAAGGTTCTGGCACAGTATGTTGCCCATTAATGCTCGCAGACTTACAGCGTGAAGATTCAACAGATTTATATTATAGCCGAATGCTCGAAAGAATTCAAATGTACTAACAAGAAACTAGCCGGCACGTAGGCTGTTGATGACCTGTAAAGTTTATAAATTTAAATTAGTTCGTTTATCTAACATTGAACGAGGCCATCTCCGAAGCAGTCAAAACAGCTACAACACACTCTAAGCACAACAAAACATATCGATATTGCGTAATCGAAATTCGTAAACAGATTGTGGTTATAAAAATTTAGAAAACCAGTTCTTTACGTTTGAAAGAATGCCCACTTTGTATGACACTAGTTGTAGAAGGTATAAGAATATATAAAGGTGCGCACACCTACTCAAAGTGATCCACACTGACTTAAGAAGACTTGTAACTCGTTGTATTAAAATCTAAGTGTTCGTGAATTTATGTGATGTTGTTGTTTTACAACATTTACGATTCATTCAAACACAAGACAAGAATTGCCTAGAAATCTATACTCTACTCCAATTTAACTTTGGTTGTCAAGGTCGTGCTAAAACCGAGTTGAAACTGATATTCAAACTTATTTAAAATGAATATTTTTAATTATTCGTGATATTTTTGGACTCAGCTATCGCAGTTTTGTGCCACTATTCCCCACTAAGTGCTAACTGAAATTTATGAGCGATTAATATGCAAATGAGCGTGAAAAGTCACACTCTACCCTTAGAACATTCATTCCAACACACGATCATTGAATACTACATACAAATATGCACTCCGTACAGTGTGACTAGATCTAACTGATAGACGATGTTTCTCACGTACAAAGACAACTACCATCTTATGATTATCTCCGAAGAATTTCTTATACACTTGAATGCCTCAATGTTTTCCAAATATTTTCTGTTAAGAAAGTGTTTCATCAGGTGTTCTTATAAGTGGTCTAAACGCCGTTATATTTTCACTGTGTAGATAATACTTGTAGCGTTTTATAAGCCTAATTTATCTTATTCCATTTTTGTCTTAAACTACTTAATAGTTTCTTAATGTTTGTGGTGTTTCTTACACACTTGTCTTGTCTCGTTTAGGGAACTCCCCGGAGCAACGTTCTTTCGTACTAATTTATGCACTTTTCTAATGCAATCGGGAAGACTATTTGTCTTTGTTGAATCCTATTAAAGTGGAAGGCAGTTTGAAAATACTTAGTTAACTGTTACGAAGCCGTCAACCAGCGGATTCACACTCAAGTGAGTTGTTTGAGTAATTAGCTGAGGGACTATCTATGAAACATCTAAATATTTGTTGTAAATATTTATGCAAATATTACGCTTGGAATTGACCCTTCGAAATATTTTGAAAAGTTCTCACGTGTGAATATTAAAAATATAAAAATATTATTTATTTAGAATGTTAGATCTTCAAAACTAAGCTAAAATATATATTTTCTGAAAACGCTCTTTTATAACACAAAAATAATAAGAAATAAATAAAAGTCAAATATTTTGTATTCACTTGCCATAACTGTTTTAGTTATATTAGAGTCTAATTTAGCTATAAAAATATTGCCAAATAACCGTAACTGGTTCTCAATTGGGACTCCTGAACATTAAATACTGTGGCACCATAACTCCTTGGCTTTGAGGTTTTTAACACCTACTTGGCCATTAATAATGTTGCTAAAACCTGCCACAACTGACTAACTGACACAGCTGATTGTCATGCATACAAATTTATTTTTATGTGGCCGTGAGTACACTCATAGGTATGTAAAGGGTGATTTTTTAAGAGCTTGATAACTTTTTTAAAAAAAAAAACGCATAAAATTTGCAAAATCTCATCGGTTCTTTATTTGAAACGTTAGATTGGTTCATGACATTTACTTTTTGAAGATAATTTCATTTAAATGTTGACCGCGGCTGCGTCTTAGGTGGTCCATTCGGAAAGTCCAATTTTGGGCAACTTTTTCGAGCATTTCGGCCGGAATAGCCCGAATTTCTTCGGAAATGTTGTCTTCCAAAGCTGGAATAGTTGCTGGCTTATTTCTGTAGACTTTAGACTTGACGTAGCCCCACAAAAAATAGTCTAAAGGCGTTAAATCGCATGATCTTGGTGGCCAACTTACGGGTCCATTTCTTGAGATGAATTGTTCTCCGAAGTTTTCCCTCAAAATGGCCATAGAATCGCGAGCTGTGTGGCATGTAGCGCCATCTTGTTGAAACCACATGTCAACCAAGTTCAGTTCTTCCATTTTTGGCAACAAAAAGTTTGTTAGCATCGAACGATAGCGATCGCCATTCACCGTAACGTTGCGTCCAACAGCATCTTTGAAAAAATACGGTCCAATGATTCCACCAGCGTACAAACCACACCAAACAGTGCATTTTTCGGGATGCATGGGCAGTTCTTGAACGGCTTCTGGTTGCTCTTCACCCCAAATGCGGCAATTTTGCTTATTTACGTAGCCATTCAACCAGAAATGAGCCTCATCGCTGAACAAAATTTGTCGATAAAAAAGCGGATTTCACATTTCGAACCGAACACTGATTTTGGTAATAAAATTCAATGATTTGCAAGCGTTGCTCGTTAGTAAGTCTATTCATGATGAAATGTCAAAGCATACTGAGCATCTTTCTCTTTGACACCATGTCTGAAATCCCACGTGATCTGTCAAATACTAATGCATGAAAATCCTAACCTCAAAAAAATCACCCGTTATGTACTCTTATATAGGAGTTTGCGTGTTTTTGCGCCGCTTTGTAAGTGATGACGTTCATGTCGCCATTTGTGAAATGCGTGCCAAATATTGACTGACTTCTGCATGCAAAACACTTTTACGCCACGACAACATGCAAGACAGCAACAATTGTAAGCCAGCAGTCAGTCCATCAGTAGTCAACGGTTACCGGTTGTTTATTTCATTTGTTACTTGTAAAATAAAAATAAAAAATAATTTTATTTATGGTGAAATTTCCGTGACAGGATAAAGCCAATGAAGCAACAACTATATACAACTAACTTTTTTCTATGATTTTTTTTCAGCTCGCTGCCTTCACTGATTCGCAAGTAATTCAATGCATTCGAAGGAATACAATTACAGCACCGCTGTGTGTTGTTGTTGCAAGTGTATATAGAAGAATGTTATTATATTACTAAAGTTGTGGCTTGTTGACATGCTAAGATATGGTTCGGGGTATTGGCGCCCAGAGTGGGTTAAGCTCGACGCTTCATGCTCGCGCATGCCAAATGAAGTTTGCTCGTTTCGCTGCCAAATTGCTGGAAGGTCGAAAGGCCAAGGATTTTTCAGTGCAGTTATTCGTAAGGATGAGTATGCATTAAAGTAAATTCAAATAGTGAATAAAGTTTCTTGTAATGAAAGCTTGCGCTCATGGCCTTGACTGTAAACAAAGGGTGTGCCGTGGAAGCCTGCAAGCAGCAATGGGTGTGCTTTCCATGACCTTGGCATAAGCTGGCACTGCCTACAACTTTATATAACATTATTTTAATGCGAATAAAACAAGTAACGTGTTGTAGTAGCGAAGTTATCAAATAACAACTGTAACTCGTCTTCCAGCGCTAGAACTCACGCATTCAATTAAAATAATTATTTGCACTTCCTCATTTAGGCGTGTTTGTTGTTTTCGCGCTTTATTTGGTCCGGTTTTTTCGGTGGACTTTTGGCACTCCCTGAAACGAGTTTTCGCCTTAAAAGGCAAATTTATACGCACACATGAATTTCAGTTTATTTGTATGCCACCCATACTCATACGGCTGCGCCTATTAATTAGCAATTAAGCGCGGCATCTTCAGCGCCAAACGCGCGCTGAGTCACACGCCGCCTCACGATGTGCTTGTGAACACTGTGAATTTTGATATGCTTCTCTGTGCTGGGCTTACAAATTGGCTGCACCAAAAACATCCTACGCCTTCCTCTGTGGGTATCTTAAAAAACGCCCACTTGTTTATCGCATTTTATTTCCTCTCACACTCGAAGCTTTCGTTAGTTAGTTAGTCAATGCTGTTGACAATGAGACAATTAATGAGTCGTACGGTTTAGCAATAATATGCCGTTTTCCCACATTTAAGCTATAAACTAGTTTATATGAAGAGGTGAATTGATAAGCCACTAGCTAAGGTATGAAAGTTTGCAGCCAATCTAAATCGTAAAAGCTTGCATAATTAAGCTACCAAGGGAAAAGGTTAATTTAATTAATGACCTGTGGGAACTAGTGCTATCTATAAATTGAACCTTCGCAAAAGTGTTGAGCTGATATATTATGGGCATAATAAGATCACTTCTCGATCAACTCAAAAGTGTACCGTTAAAACTTACTCGCGGTAATTTGTGCTTAAATGCTATGGATAAAGAGAAATCGAACATACCTGAAAGAAAGAAAAAAGAATACAATTAGTTTTATTTTGTAGAGTGCGTAAAATAAGTAAGAATGAAATTGCAATTCTCAACTGGTTTATAAAATAGCTAAAATTGTTTCTTTGCTGGATAAGATGTACTTTTTTCTCAGCATAAACAAGTAAACTCAATAATTAAATCTATCAGAATTATCAATCACAGTTATTTAGCCAATTTAGGTTCAATATAGTTTCTCCAGAGTTGTAATTATATCCACATAAAAACTATTAAACATCTATTACATGATATTAGGTCAAACCCGTAACATATGTATATAGTAAACGTAACTGGCTTTAAGTTGGTCAATATGCACATTAACACCTGACAAACCATTTTTGGGCGTCAAACATTTGATTAATAAATTAATTTTCCTGCAAATAAACACTTTTTAACACATGTGTGACCTCAAAACGAGCTAATAGCTCGAAATTTTCTTCGAACTAAATAAAGTGCGTAACACTTAAATAACTGAAAACTAGTTTTAATAGCGTTTAATAGCAATTCTGTATGATTATGCGGCTTTTTAATGAAAATTTCTATTATAAAAGATTGTTGTGCTTAGGAGTTATGGAAAATGCGTGACCTTTTCGGGCTTGAGAGCGACAATTAATATGCAGAACCCACTGTCGACGTAGTAATTAATTATGGTCATAAAGCATATTAAACAATGAACCCCCGATTTAATAATAAATGCATGCATACCAACGCAATTGATTGGCATAAATAAATATTTTTATTTGAATATATAAATGCATACACGTACAAACATACATACAGCGGAGATTAGGCAACGCACCGATAAGCGGCTGTGACGCAAATTGGCAAGTTTTTGGAGTTGAAAAATTGTGGTGCGACATGCAACTTCAACTTCTCCCCGCTTCAAGCTATAGTATGCCCACAGGTGTTAAATAAATATTTACATATGTGCACGTATGTATGTTTATGACTGCGCTGGAGTGGCAGCAGTTCCATAGAAATCAGTCATTCATAGAATCTGCCTACTACTACTGTACACTATGTACGCCTCATATAACTTGCCCACTTATTTCCTTTGTTTGACTGCGTGCGTTATTAGAATGACAATGCTTTGGGAGTTGCCTAACAGCAGCAACAACAAAAATATAGTAAAAAAAAATGAAAGGGACAATTGAAGTCAATATGGTTTACGTTTAATAAATACCAACAAATGAGCATGCAGAAAGGTGGCATTAAGCGTGGCCATGTGTGTGTCTCAGTATGAAAAGTTATATAGTACAGTGAGCATGAATGAATGACTTCCGCTGCATAGAAAACAACAAACAAACAATGCCCTTCCTATTATTAATAAGCGTATGCATGAGTGTAAAGCTTTATCAATAAGATTCAAAGCAAAATAAAAATATACAAAGAAGGGTTAGTCAATTAGACCATTATACACATTTTATTTGAAATAAATTTTAGATTCTCCATGTAGGTGAATCTGACCATGATTTTATAATGATAACCCGAAATTCGGTATCATCAAACGCTCTCTTCTTGCATAACAAATTCAAAATTATTGATTTTAAGGAGTCCTATAAGCTTCCCTGAACTAATGTCATCTGTTGATTCCCCTAAAGGGTTTATAACCATCATCAACAGCTTATCAAGCGAGTAAGGTTCCTTTGTTGGTTCTATTTTAACGCCCTTCGCTAAGCGCTTTTGTTTGCGGTCAATCATTTGAATGAAGCTGACAGCGCAAATGTAGCATAAAAATTAAAATTTAAGTAAATTGTGACAAGTCTCTGAGGATATGGGGGATTACGGAGCGTTTGTGTGAAAGTGTATAGCACGATAAATGACCAAAGGTTCATGAAAGAGCGTACGTAACTCTACTTTGTTGTTCTTTCTAATGAGCCATTCGACAGCGGAAGCATTTATATGGCTGCGGGTGACCTTTTATGGAGAATGGATATGTATTAAGCATTTATTTTTGACAAATAAGCAGGTGAAAGGGGCGAAAATCGATTTCTTTAATTTGAATGCTATTCGAATGGAATGCAGAAGCTGGAATTCCAAGTAGTACTGACCTATGCTGGATTTTAGTATACATATACAAGTCAATTTCTCATTTCATTGACCCTCAAGCCCTTAAATTTATTATAACTGTTCATTTGCCAACTCAAATATTTGAATTCAAATTAAAATTTCTGTACTTTTTGGTATATTTTTTGTATTTCTGGGAAATTATTCCACAACAATTGTTTTTTTATAAAATAATTTGAAGAATTTCTTAAAACAAAATAATAACCAATTAATTTGAAGAAGTCTAAATATATACCATCAAAGTTCGTATTTCAGCAGTACGGTCCACCTGTTGTTGAACAATGCGAATTCCTTCGAAAGCGCTTCAACACTTTGATTTCACAGGCATCCACACCTGTATGGGCAACACAGTGTCTTACCAACCCCACATCGATCACTTTCCACATGCCAAAAGAATCCGCATTCTTGTCTAAGAATAACTTTTTCTTTAGAAAAATAGAAGAATACAAAAATAACAGCGGAGGAAAACAAACGCGCCACCAATAAGGAAAAGCACAAGAATGCTGCTGCACAAGTCAAACATATTGGCAATTTTCAATTTCTACAGCAGCAAACGGCAATTGACTATTTTTAAAATGCCACCAGCAACAAAGAAGACGCGAGACGTGCCAGCGCACAAGAAAACAAGAAAACATCTATAATGAGTGCACATTTGTCGCAAAACGAAAGGCGCTGCAACGAAGTATTGTTATGGGGGCTAACCTGCTCACGTCTGTCGTTTGAACGCGCCATGCAAGCCACAACAACTAGGCGATTAGCGGTGATCGACAGCGATCTGTATAGATCGCGACGCGCATCTTTTATTGACGTCCGTGATTCGAGCGACGCGCCGCTACCTGTCGCTGCCTTGAAGGCCATTTATGTTTCTCCGTTTGGTGCGCTTCGTAATTTGTACGCCTCTTTATCTAATTGAGCGGGCAGACGGCGCGCTCACAGAAACTTCCTTTTATTCGCTTGTGTTTAGATCGGTTGGCAGTTAAACGCTGTTTGCCGCACACCAGTCGCAGCTACTCGACTTGACTTGAAACGGCGGCTCAGACGGCGCGTAAAGAAATTAACTCTGTTTTGACTTTTCACAGCGAGCGCACAGCCACACACATTTGGGAGAGGCGTTGCGGCGCGCGAAATAAATCACCGGTCAGTGGCCGAATGCCTGTTAAATGTAGATTGTCTAATCTACAACAGTCACCACATTCATGGCAGAAACCTGCAGAGCTGGCTTTTTCAAAGCGCAGACGCAGTCACTTTTTCGCATATCGCTCATGAATCTGCTGTTTGCAGCTTTCAAGACACATATTCAGGTCTCGCATGGCGAATGCGTTGCTGAACATGAGCGCCAGTGCATCAGACATGCAGTTGCTGTTAACCTGTTGGATTTCCAGCGGCGCCAATCTGCTCGGCTACCGTTTAGTGGCGGTTCCTTATTGCTGGTTACGCCACTCAAATGGCCTAGTGTAGGCCGATATGCAGCTGATGGCTGATAGAGTGGGCGTGGCTGTTTTAAATTATAGTTTACAGCGCGTGCAGCGTCACATGAGTTTACCGTAATTGTTGCATAAATGGCAGCTCATTTTGAGCAGGCAGCACACAAAAAGATATATAAAATGAGTGCAGTTTCGGGAAGAATGTTATGTAGAGGTCAGTGATGTCAAGACTTCCAGTAGATAAATCTTCAGAGTTTATAAGATGAATACAAATAAATTAAGATGAATAGGTGAGAAGGCGACTTAATATTTTATAAAATAAATGTATTCTCAAATCAAAAAGAACGCCTGCGTGACCATTTAACGGTCACATTGGATGATTTATATTTCTTTTTTTAACTTTTATGAGTTTAAAGACTTATTCCAAATCTAATTAAAGTGTATTTAATTGAAATTGATACACGATTTTGTGTTAATTATGTAAATATTTGGAGTCATGCCTTATATGGAACCAACAAATTACTCGTAAATTCAGAATCCAACCAAAATCGTATGCAAAATCATCCATATTAGGTTAAATAATATTCATTTATTTGATTCTCAACGTTTTATTCTTCTAAAGCTATATACTGCAGATTGAGAATAAAAGCTTAGAGAGATACTAAAGCTATTAAATACTGAATCGAGTTTAAAATTTCTGCTAAAAAATTAAAAAAATGTTTTACGAAAAAATTTGGCTTGATGTAAGACATGTTGTAAATAAATATTCATCAATGATTTCCTTCACCTATAATACGATCTACAGTTATCTTACAATACAATTACGCAACTTACTAACGTCCGCCAATAAAAACAATTAATCACAAAAAAGTCAAGAAGGTTAAGATGTTACAAGCATTATCTATTTGTTTTGATCAAAAGTGCACACTTACACTACACTCACTACGCAACAATTTCA
The DNA here is from genome assembly GCF_028554725.1 of Zeugodacus cucurbitae. Taxonomy (NCBI): domain Eukaryota; kingdom Metazoa; phylum Arthropoda; class Insecta; order Diptera; family Tephritidae; genus Zeugodacus; species Zeugodacus cucurbitae. Next base: position 78,055,980 of record NC_071668.1, on the reverse strand, counting down.
CTCATGAGAAAGAAAGGGAAACTCGCGCATATACATATAATGATCCTCGGAACTTGAGTGGCGATCAGGGTCATTATTTCTGATATTGTTGATATTGCAGAGAATGACATGGCGATTTTTTCATGCAACAAAACAGAAAAATCAAATTGATGACAGTGTGAAAATGAAGTTGTTAAAAGCGTTGAAAAAGGCTACTAAAGAAATTATGATCTTTTGAGAAATGTATGTGTAAGAAAGTGATCGCCAAAGAAAAAAGAAAAGCTGATCATAAAAAACTGCACGTCATGCCCCCTGGTTTTTTGCACCTTTACACAATATAACGGACGTTAAAGTAGAAGCGTATAATAAAAAAAGTATGATCGACCTTTTATAAATTTTTATAGATATTATTTTTTTTCGCAACTAGTTTTTGGACGAGTTCATTAATTTCATGTAGAATGACTGGCGTTTTCGGAAGCGTGACGCAAGCTAATAATGAAGTGAGAGAAAAGTGAAGAAAAGTTTCAGATGAGGAAAGAACCGAAGAAGGTTATATTATATACAACAATGAGACGCGATCTCCACAGGAATAACAAGAAAACATGATCATATCCGTACATTTGTACTTAGAAGCATGTCCAGCTGGAAGCAAACGCTGCGCATTATTGTAAAAATAGATTAATATTTTTTTCTGTACATTTAACATTTTATACCAAATATTAATAATCGCACAAAGCTTTATGACGCACAGCAATTTAAAAATATTATTTATGTGTGTGGGGATGTGTGGGCAAATATCTCATCTCATCATCGCATGTATCTGCTTGTTTCAGCTGCACAAAATGATCGCATTCGACGCAGATATTTCATTAAAGCAAGCGAAATAGCAAAAGTTGGCAAAACGTTTTTATAAATCTACCAAGTGTACGAAATGGAGTGATCTCATCATCTATGATATTGCGCTGTGACTGGTGAGTCTCCGACACATCGGTATGAAATTGTAATTACTTTCGCACGAACAAAAGTAAAGATAAAAATTTGAAACAAAAAAAAAAAAGAAATGACAAATTGAAACAACAAAGCGCGAGAACATCTGAAATAATCAGCAAGTCTGTTGAAATTTGTGTAAAAAAATTTAAATTGATTTTGAACATTTGCCGGCAATTATGGCGGCGACGCAATTCGTGCGCGGTGATAACTTCCATGTACGATTGTGTCTACAAGTGTTAAGTAAATAGACAGTCGTGTTTTCTTTTAACGAGAAAAACACATTTTTGTTTTTATAAAAATAAAATTATTTAACTAAAATATATGTATATAGAGCTCTACGGATAATTTAAGTATTTCATTGAAACTAATTATTGATCCAACCACACTCCGAGTATGAAAATCATTTTTATAATAAAACTCAGTGAAACAAATTTATTCATGTGACCCGCTGAACTACAAAAACATGTATAAAATGCAAAAAATGTATAATAATTTTTAATTATTCAGTTTGGCATGCCATTTGGCACACTTGAATCACAATTTGTTTCACTTGTGTCACTCAACGTTTGCTTGAAATTATCGCGACAAATTTTAGAAATGTATTCGCCAGCCTTTTTTTACCATAAACTTGACACTCAATTCTGCTAATTGTTTTGGCATATAAATGCGGCAATGATGTCATTTAACGAAATTTTTACATTTTCGAAAAGTATCTGCGACCGGTTGAAATGTATCTGAAATGTGCAAATTAGCCACGAAACAGGTTAATAATAAATAATTTTGCATTTATTTTCATGTATAAAGGCTTTGTGTACACAAATGAGCGCTACACCGAGTCAACAAAAGAGTTATCTGAAGGAAATGAGACAAATGGAATGTGCATACACAATGAATGAAAATAAAAAAAAATATAAAAAAAATATTAAAAATTAAATAAAGTTAATTAAGCAAAATTACGTAGCTCGGAATGGGTTGCGAAAAGAATGTACCCAAGCTTGCTTGCTCTCTTGCACTACAATTACTCATTTCGAAACGGATTTTACGGAAAATTTATGTACAATTTGTATGTGTATAACCAGTGCTGTACAACTAAAAAACTAAAATATTTTCAAAATAAAAATAAAAAAAGTTCGCTATTTTTATTGTCGCGCCAACGTTTGCATATAGATTTTGATAAAGCGCTCGATAGATAGTGGCAGTAAATAGTAAACAAACCAAAGAGTCACCACACTCCCACTTCTCCACCCTCTCCACACTGCCACCACTCAGCAGGCGTACACAACAAAGAAAGTCATTTGAGTAAATAAATGATATCTAAATACTAGCTAGTGCTCAGCAAACTGCTGTTAGATAAGGTGATGGCGTTGCCGATAAGAAAACCGTGTTTTTGTTTAGCAAAATTACAAAAATAATAATAAATTATTTGCAAAATAAATGCCGTTTCTACGTTGCGACGATTGTGTGGATTGCACATGCGGCTTATGGTCGGTGATTTATGAGCGGTTGAATGCCCGTGTGGCCAGCAGAAAAATCAAGGTGAGTGGACTAAGCCAACTAGTGAGGACCTTATATAGAATGAAGCGCGCAATTGGCACTAAAATGCTAAATAAATACAGATATAATTTAGTTCTAATGAATAAAAAAATATATCATATGCATATATAAAATAAGTACTAAATACATTGCAACTTTTAAGTGCAATGGAATGCACAATTCTGCTTTGCATATTCTTTAATCTAATCAATTAGTGCAATTAAGCTATTAAGCCATTTGACAATTAAAATAATTAAAATGAATAAAATGCAATAAACTAGTTTTGAGAAAGACTTTTTATAAAAAAAAAAGTGAGCTGAGCGCTCAGTAAGTGACGAACTGATAACCGACAAGTGTAAAATATTTAAATATAAAGCCAGATAAGATTTACAGTGACTGAAATAAACTACTCTGTGCTGAGAGACAATAGTGTGAGTTCAAGAGGACAGTAAACTAAGTTGAGCGACAATTAAAAATGCATTTTACTGTGACGTTAATTACTCGGCGTTCAAGATACTAAAAATAATTATGTAAATAGACTTGCTAGTAAACGTTGTTAGATCTTGCAGCACACGCTTAAACACTTTAGATGAGGTACTTACTTAAGAGAACTAAAGATTTTTTATTTCAAAAAATTTTTCGAAAAAAAAATTAATTTTCATGGATAAACATAATGATCAATATTCAACTCAAAAATAAATAAATGGTAAATATATGTATATATAAACCAATTTGCCATTCTTCAAGTGATAGTAAAGCTCATATTGAAACTCTGTCATAACTGTAATAGAGGTGAAAGCACTTTATTCAGCAATATCATCACACGTTTTTTCGCAAATTGAGTAATTATTTAAATCATATACAGACATATACACAATAATAGAGACGAAAATGCAAAATTATGTAAAAATGGTTGCACAATAATTGATGTCGTTTGATGTCGCAAATTAAAGTTTTATTGAAGCACAAAATTGAAAAATTAAAAAAAAATATCCATGTCAAGCTTGCTAAATAGTCAGCTCTAAAGAGATTGTTAGATTTTTGCCGAAGCGCAATTATTTCGGCCAACGCTTCGGTCATATTTGTCATTTAACAAGCTATTGTTGTTGCCATTTTATTATTAATAATTTTCGGCATTTACCAAGCAAAAAGTGATGATGGCAAAACTCAAATTTCATAACAGAGCTTGCTTTAAGGCCATTTGAATAGTTGATGGAGCACGTGGAGCGCCAACTCAAAAGAGGTTGCACTGAAATAATGGCGCATTTCAACACTTTGGTTTTCGGTAAAAGTTGCTCCAACACACGGCGCGCACACTATTATTAAAATCATTATTATGAATATGAGCACTCATGAAAGACGAAAGAGGCAGTGATTGAGAGACGCTGAGGCACGCTACGAGGGGCGGACCCGCTAAATCAATAATGCGGAAACGCGCCAATGCAGGTGATGTCGTCGTGATGTTTGATGCCGACATCGAGAGTTACAAATATAATATATAAAATATAGATGATTATTTACATATGTACTATACTTAGATAGTGGTTGGTGTGCACTAAAATAGCTTATTGAGTTATGTCGTTATGAAGCCAGACAATAGTGACCAGTCGCATAATGCAATAACAGTGTTTATTTTAAAAGCCGCACACACACACTTACAAAAATATTACATTGTATGCTTATATGTATGGCTGGACTGCAACACAATGAATCGCAATTTTTGCATGACAAAAAGTTCAAAAGCAACAACAACAAAGTAATGCAGCTACGCTTGCTGTCCAACATTGCATTGTGTCTATTTTCAAGTATTAGTTGAATTTTTATTTTATTTTAAACTTATTTTTTATTTTTTATTTTTTTTATTTTTTATTTTTTTATTTTTTATTTTTTTATTATTTTTTTGTTTAGCTTGCTGGTTGGCAAGTTTGAAAGTTTGCCGGAACTTTTACTTTTCGACTGTCCAAATGAAATTACTGTTATTACAAGCACTGGCATTTTCACACATTAATGACGCCAATTTTTTTCAATTAAATTACAAGGTAACACAACAACAACAACAAAGCAATTTCATATTTGCAGCATGCGCACAGCATTTGGACACATGGACGTGTGTTATTATGTGAAAAGTAAAAAACAAAAAAAATAAAAACAAAAAAACAACAACAAAGAGAAGATTAGCTAATCTGAGAAAACAGAGATGTGTGGTGATTTATGAAATTTCCAAGCGAATAATTATAATTACTTAATTACATGTTTGCGCTGAAATATGATATTACGTTCGCACGTACGAAGCTTGTTTTTGCTTTTCCAGCAAGACAATTTTTAATAATTTTGTACTATTATGAGAGTTTGTTAGTTTTCGATGTTTTTTTGGAATATCTCGCAAGTTTTTTATTTATAAAAAAAAATAAAAATAAAAAAAAAAAATTAAAAATTAAAAATAAAAAAAATTAAATTAAAAAATTAAAAAAAAATATAACACAATATTTAATGAAATTTTTGAATTATTTTTTTTTTTGTCTAATTTTTAAGTTTCACCAAACTTTTTCTTAATAATGTACTTTCTATTTTAGAGCGTGTTTCATCGTATACATATTATAATCTTGAAATAAGGAAATGCAAATTTATGTATTTTAATTCATTTTTTACTGTTTTTTTATAAGTTTTTGAGAATAAAAAGGTGAGAATTTTCGAAGCACTTATGATTCACATAAACACAAGCGCTTTTAAATATATACAAACTCATTTCGCAAATTAATATGCATGCAGGAAATAGCTTCCATGCTTCCCATTTTGCATACTAAAATTTAGAGCTCTTCTTTCGCATCACAACCAAATCCAGCGATCACACAAAAAACTCTACATGAATGCTCAATGCAGAGCATTTAGCACTTACTGCTGCTGAACGAGCATATAGGTCGGTTGTGCTTACTAATGCTTAGACAAATATTGTCAGTCGGCCGAGCGCGCATTTATTCGACCCATTTCCAATTTGCTCGTACACGGTATGCCCATCATAAATTCCAACACATTAGAGTCACTAAATACATAAATTCCACGTCACTCCAGGGGGGGCAACATCAACAGCAACAGCAGCAACAACAACAACACTTCGTACAATTTGTCATGGCACATTTGCAAATGTAAAATACCAAATAGTTACAGTTTATAATTTTTGTAAGCGAGTGTGTGTCATCAACATGTGGGTTGAAGTGGCGTGCGCGAATTTCCAACACTTAATCGCATTTTCCTCTAACAAATATCTGAGTGTGTATTCCTTTTTATTAATTTAGCGAAAATGTTGTTGACAACTGTCACTGCTGCAGCAACTGACTGCTTGCTGTCCGTAGTTACATGTAACACTGTCAGCAATCGTTGCTGAACACTCTACACACTTGCAGAGCCATATATATATATGTAGATGTCTAAAATTTATATATGCCAGTTGCTTGTCCGACAGTTCTCGCTGCTGCTATCTATGCCACGTTAGTTGCTCGCTTCTTGACATAATTTACTTGAGAGTGTGACTTTTCGTTGCAGTTGTTGTTGCATTTGGCATTTCTTAATCGATGTCAATTGCAATTTTAGCGCACACTTGAGTGATCAGAGAAATATTTTAATGGAATTGAAAAGGAAGGTGGTAATTAACGGTTTAACAATCAAAGAAAATTAACTGTTACTTCAAGCCAGATTAGCCAGGATAAGGCAATTAGGAACGGATATTGAAATAACTTTTTTATCTCGAAATGGTAAATATGTAACAAGCATTACTAAGCGGTAATTTTGCACGGATTATTGATGCGATCAACTAGCTGATAAAATTAACAAGGGAAAAGTACGCAAAATTTTTTTACATAATCAAAGTGAAAAGTTTGCGAGAAAAGCAAATAAAATTATTTCCGCTTTTTACACTTCCGAACAAGCTTGGATTTCAAAGCACAAACCAACAAGGCTGCGCTTAAAGTGAACATTGTAAAGTCAATAGCGATAAAATCAAAAAACACACAAACAACAACAACAGCAAACACAACAAGTGGCGTAACAGTAGCAACTAAGCAGTTGCAGTGGCAATGAATAACGGTAAAAAAGAAATAAAACCAATGCCATTAATACCAGCTTTAAACGCCATTTCCAATTGCAATAATAACAACAACAAAAACAAAACAGACATGCATTCAATTGAATTACAAGTAAAATCAATGTTCGCTGCCAAACCAACACGTTGCTGCAATGGCAAGCTTTTGACTGCAGCCACAGCGCCGCGGAAAATCGCTACTGCAATACATTACGGTGTGCATTACATTTCCTCAGCTCTACGAAGTTGATGAAGCCAACCTGAAGTCATTAAAAGCGAAATGGATACAAATAGCAAAAACAGCAATTAACCAGCTATTAACAACAACAACAACAAATGTGAAGGCATTAGGTTGCATGCAACCGATGAAATGAAAAACGGGTCAAGTGTTTCGTAATCAAAAATAAAAACAAAAAACAAAAGTGAAAATAAAAACAAAACCAAAAATAAACCTTTCAAAATTGAAATTAAACATAGCCAAAGTCGGTAGTTGGTGGCTAATTGAATGAGTTAACAAGTTCAAACTTCAAGTGAAATTATAAAATAAATCACTGTGCGCACTCAAAGCCACTTAGCCGATCAGCGCCAACGCGCCACATTCATATTCACATGCATTTCAAATCAACTTGGTAGCCGCCGTCTGCCGATCGCAGTCAAGTGCTTAGAGCGCATGCGACTGTTTAATTGCTCGGCAGTTAACACCGAAGTGCTAAAAGTTGGGCATTGTCAACTACTTTACGTTGTCTTTGTTGTCATTGTTGTTGTTGTTGTTGATCTCTCAAGCAGTTATTGTCTAAGCAGTAGCGACTTTGCATGCGGCCTAAAGCACTTGTTTGCTCAGTAATAATGACAGCAAAGACAGAGCAATTCGCCAATTATGTACAAAGTCGAAATGTTCTTTTGCAGCTTTTTTTTCTGAGACTAACTCAGTGGCGCAATCTGTGACAAACAACTTAAAATTATTGACTATTTGCAGCTGGTATGTAAATTTACTTTAATGATAGTTTTGCAATACAGCTAAGTAAATCAATATAATGAAAGCTTTAAGCTTAGTTGAAAGCTTTCACACAGAAATAAGCTTTGAACATAGTGTGAAAGCTTTGTTGACAAATAAATGGTGTAGTATATTTTATTGATAACCCATAAAAACTACGTGTTGGTCTAGCTTTTTATGCTTCTTAAGAAATTTTATAATAATAAAGCTTAAATTGTAATTAAAAATCTTTTTAATTATTTTCCATTTATAGAAAACTCTTTATGTTGATGTTAAGGCACCCTTTCCCCCCGTACTGCTCACACTCAAAGTGACAACACGCTACCTCACCTGATTTCCGCTTCTCGCGATCGGGCACCACCAAGCTTTTGGCGCGTTTTACACGCAACGAACGCCGTCGTATGGAACGTAGGAAAGCTTCAGGCATGCGTGAAAAACGTTGTGGCGTTTCGGGCGGCTTAGCGGCCGCAGTGCGTTCCGGCAAAAAGAAATTCTTTACGGCCAACATGTTGCACTAATTTGGCGAAAAGTATTTAATATGTTGGGGTAGTACACCAATTTAATCCGAGTGTATGTGCGATTTACACGCGATTTTAGTTTTTGCACACTTATTGACAAAATTTTTCTAAACACTTATTTCACAAAATGTAAACACTTTTTTGACACACTTTTTGCTTTAAAATTTGACAACACTTCATATGTCGTTATGCACAGTTTTGTGGTTTTCAAGTGATTTCATTGCATTTTCAAGTTTCGTAAGCATGATGTTAAATTATGAATATTAAATTTTTTCAATTTTTGTTTTGCAAAATAATTTGCATGTGTAAATATTTAGTGATTTGTGACTAAGACGTCTTAATTCTGCGTAACACTTGATGATCTTTGGTGGTTTTTGTTAGCTTTTGCTGTGCTTTAGTCACCTGCTTAATGTGATGAGTTGTATAATAAACATTTTTGCATAAATTTATTTTGTGGTTTTCGTTTTTTTTTTTTGCTTTTTTTTTGTGTTTGCAAAATTCAAATTCACTTTGTCGCCTTGTATGATTATGATATAAGCAACACGGTCGTGATGAAATCCGTTTAAAGGTTTATACAAAATTCGATTGGAAATCACTTCCGATCCGTTTGTAGTTTTTACTTCTTTATAACTAATTTATTCTCACAATTATGTAAACAAATACAAATATATTTTCACTGTTTCGTTTCATTCATTTGCGAAATAATTTCGCTGTTCACAAAATACACTTCGCTGCTTTTAATATTTCACATTCATTTCATTTGAATTTATTATTCGAAAAAATCCGCACAAATAATTTATTATTATTGTTTGTGTACACCGTTCACTACGCGTTACGTGCGCGTGTATTTCCAATTGTGTACCATGTAAGAAACGCGCTACGAACGCACAACGATCCACTCAAATACGCAGTCTATCTAACACTGAGGGATATTTCGTTGCGACAACAGCGTTTAACCGGCAAAAGCAATAACATGTGACTAAGTGAGCAGGCGACGACGACCGGTAAACGACCACACGAGCCACACAGGCGAACCAGTTTCTGCTGCAGTTCAAACGACGCATGTTAACTCGGAGGTAAACAAAATGTTAAAGTGGGACAATGTGCTGTTAAAGAAGCTGTTAATGGAATTTCATTAACATTTCGCCGTTAAAATAATTAACATTTGGCTGTTTAAATAATTAACATTGTCTTTTAAAGCTAATTACATGGCGCTGTTAATTAGTTAAAGGGAATTTTAGCGCTGTTAGCGCTTACTATCTTAACAGCGGAGGTGTATTAACGCTGTTAGCATTTACTAAGCTAACATTTGGCAATTCGCAAAAATTTAATACAACAAATTTTTTGTCCCCTCCCCTGCACAGTTAACAAACACACTGCACTTATGGTACTAAGTGACGGCGTATAAATTCATAATAAATAGTCAAACACGTAAAAGTATATTTTTAATGGCGTACGTCAGCGTTGATTACGCGAAACGCTATGTTTGTTGTTGTTAAACGTTAAACGCAGGTAATTTGATTCATTTGTTGTTGACCAAGGTATGCATGAATAGAGGCTGGCTGTTTGGAAATTAGTTAGCTTTTAATACGCGCGGTATTAGGCCATATGAAAGTACGTGTGTTTATAGGCGCTTTAATGTTTGCTGGGAGAATACATATATATTACATTCACGAACGTTTGTATGTATGTTCCACGCGCAGTCAGGTGCTTTAGTTTTACGTACTAGCCGTAAAGCTGCATGAAATGGGTCAGCTAAAGTATATGCCAAAGCGACGTTTTGTTAGCCAACTCGTTAAAGAAAGCTTTGTTCGTATGTAGAGCTGTATAGCTATGAGTCAACCAGCGTCAGTCAGCGTGTGAAGCCAAGTGAAAGGGAGCTGAGGTCATGGTCGTGATACCTAATAGACATGATCTATGTAGATATATTCATAATAAAATCTTTATATATTAGCGTAAAAAAATTTAAAATTATTGTATAAAATGCAACAATGTTTATTAAAACATTATTTGCATGGCTCATTAGCTACGCGTTGACGTGGCTTGAGTTGTAGATAAAATGACATGAAGGCAAACACGTGCGGCGCGCGATCATGCAAGCAACTGCGAAATTACGTAAAATAGAATGAATAAATATTTGCTATTCAAGCAAAAACAATATATTTATGGCGTTAACAAATAATAGTTGCTTATTTTAGATTTATTTATAGAAATTTGTATACTTGTCTATAAATACACACACAAATATATTTTAAGGCAATTTATAATAAAATTATGAAATTAAAATAATTTAAAACAATTGCAGTAATCATTATTGTCCCTTTTTTTCAAATATTCTTGCTTAAATTGCTGCTAATTTTCTTTAAAATGTCAACAATGTTATTAGTTTAACAGTTGCTTAGCATTCTGTTACTCTGTTACCTAACAGTTGCAACATGTTCGATGTTCGGCAGGGTGGCAAATAATTTCCCTACGAAATTCCCACATCAATTGGATTACCTTGCCGCTAAGGTAAATGATTGACGCCACTCTTGCAACATGCAGCGCATCAATGTTGTTGTTGTTTTTGGTGCATTACTAACATATGAAAATACGCAGTTTCAGACATACTCACTTACTACTAACATATTTAAGTGCACTCGCATATGTATGATGGTAATAAAAATTCCGCCAGAACAAGTTGAAATGTTAAGGCAATAACTCTCACTATGCAGCAGTGCAGCACACACATACAGACATACAAATGCATATAAAGTTTTTTTCGAGCTTAACCAACACACATGGCAACTCTAAGTAGGTAACACTCACTCTGCATGTGGTTGGTATGATTATTGAGCCAGATTATGTCATCGCAAAGCCAGCGTCAGAACGATGAACTGCAGTAATGGCTCCATTTAGAAGCGCGCGAAAGGAGAGAAAATTGGCTGGCGCGCACTTGCACTGCCAAGCTTATGTAATCACGAATATACAAGAACAAATGCATGTGCGCGTGTGTGTGTATGTTGGAAGAAAGTGTGTCAGGTTGCTGGTTGGCAAGGATTGCTGGAGCTAACCTAACAACCGGATTGATTAGCTGATTGACGTGAGTGAGTGAATGAGTTGCGAAAGGGATTTTGCTGGGGATCTGTGATGATCAAATTCAAATGATAAATTAATGCTATTAAAGCGGCTTGCGATTGCAATAGAGGATTGCGATTGGTTCATTAATATGCTTAAGTGAATGATGACAAATGTGACGAAGTGGGAGGTTGATGGAGTCATATTAATGTAGAATTATTTAGTGAGGCAATTAGAGAGAAAATAGTTGAAAAAATGTCACTGCAAAACAGTATATTCCAAGATTATGATCCTTCATATAGGCATTTGGGATGGTCAGATTGTGAAAATATATTTTATTGACTAAAATTGGATTTTAACTTTTACTTAGGTTATTAACACGTAGGAGGAGCTGATGGTACTAAAACCAACTAAGTTTGTTGCAATATTAGCACATCAATGAAAGAAGCTATCGCCACATTCCAAGGGTTGGCAAAGGGCTTTTATTATGAAATCGACTTTGACATGGTCCCAGCGGCAACTTTCAATTTTTTCGCATTAAATTTATTAAATTAAACTAACAATACAATATAACGTCGAAACGAAAGCCTAAATTGTTTCATTTGTGCCACTTGCGCAGACACAAGTGTTCACTGATTCATATATAATATGCAACAACTGTCGCTTCCGCTCCAACAGAAATGCAACAACACATTTGTTATAAGGACAATCGCAAAATGAAATTAAATAAAAGGATACATGTACATATACATTTTCTGTCAGTTTTTCACCCCTTAAGGCACTGGCATTTTAGCTGTCATTTTTGACACTTTAGACGCAATTTGGGGCTGTAATTAAAGCGAAAGCTCTCTGTGCATGAGTAAAATATTCGATTTTATGAATGACATTACAAGTGTATGTATGTATGTTTGTTGTATGTGTATAACACCCCCAGAGCGCGAATAAATCCAAGTGGGTGCGGCTGAGTGTTGAAACGCAGCTGCGAAACCTTTCACTTTCTTTACAAAGCGGAAATGAGTTAACTTTCTGTGCAGTCTCGGTTTATTTGAATGAAAAAGGAATATAATCAAAAATATTTGACATTTACACTTCGCTGCATTAATGCTGTCAACATATTGTCGTGCACTATTAAGTCATTAATAGTCTTCACTTTGTCTTCACTGTTAATAATGAAATATTTTACAGGATAAATCTAAAATATATGCCTGGGTATTTAATGAAGCTTTTAAGAATTATATTTTTGAGTTGTCTGGAAAATTTTGATAACGGTATAGCCAGTGAAAGTGCTAATTTCATATTTTAAGCATAAAAATTAAGGTAAACAAAATTTATTTTCCTATTAAAAATAAAGAAAAAATTATATTTTGTATTTGTAATTTATATAATTTACGATGAGTTCACACTTCTTCACCTTCCGATTAAAATCTGCAAACTATCACAGCTGGTGAGAACGGTAGGTGATCACAGGTGATTATAATCAAACGAAATCTTCACAAGCAAAATTTTAATTTCTTGTTAATAACCTTGTTAATAACCATTCCATTCACACTACACTTACGCTACACACTACTTATGTCTAAATATGATAATTATTATTTGTATTTTTTAAGAGGAAATGTTGAAGAACTATAACTAAACTACACATAAAGTTGTTAAAGCAATCCATATTGGAAAAAACATTCTCAAAACATTCGTGTATTTTTGCAAACTCACAGAATCCACACGTTTTCATGAAGCCATTATACGAGTGCAAGACAAAAAATATTCAACTTTTTTTACTGGACACTTGGATCCATATGTAGAGTAAGTTAGTTACACGAATTCGAACATATTTTTCTCTAGCAAACATGTGCAACATCTGCACCTTTTCTGTACAAAAAAAGCAGAAGAGCTGGTCATTTGGAAGGAAGTGTATTTGAAAAATTTTTGAAATTCAATGGTTGGCTTAATGAACACACTTGTTAGCTGAGTAATATGAAAATATGTAACTAAAAATATTATGGTTTAATTACACAATACTGATGGGTTATACTCGTATATATTACATACTACACAATTTTGCAACGGCATATACACACCTATTTCACTTCAAACAGCTCTTCTTCTACAGAAACGGTTTTTGGTTCTTCTTATTTTTCACATTTTTCGTCGTCTTTTAGTGTCCAACACTTGTATGTGACAAAACGTCATCAATCTTCCGATCTCAACCTAGATGCGGTAGACAAGGTGCAGACATGTGGCATGCGGCATAAGATGTGCACATGGTGCATTTGAGCACACACACACACATGCACAATAGGCGAACATCTCCAACAGAACTTATTTACATCTCCACTGCATGCCGCAGTACTCCCTCCTGCTGGCCCACCACTTGTGCATACCCGGAAAAATAAATTTTCGCTAACCATTAAATATTATGCAACAAATACTTTGTTGCACATTATGTTGCAAACATACACAACAACAACAAATGTTGCTGACTGCTGACTGCAAACGTGCTGCCGCCAACACGAGCGCTGGGCAGTGCCGGTGCTAATGAGGCGCTGCAACCGAGCGCAATGCGAAATTAAGCAAATCGTGCGAAAATGGCCGAATAGCGCGAGCCCGCGCGTTTTATATGCGTGTGCGGCGTCAACTGCGAATTGCCAAAAGCGGCTAAAATTAGAACACAAGTCAATGCGAAATTTCAAGTGAAATTCAAAAATCTACAAAATAATAATAACAAAAAAAAAAACATATATCTCATAGCCCCCCTCATTCATATGAGCTCACACGTGACTCAGCTACGCGCCGTCAGCCGCAGCAATAATCATCGATGATCGCCTAAAACAGCTAATGCTCGCTGCGCCGGCAGAGATATTGCGATGATTTCAATGCTTGTAAATCCGCGCGAATAAATTGCAACTGTTAATGATGACCAAGTGCGCCGTACAGATAAAAACAACAAAAAACATTTCGTTGGCACTTTACATTGGCGAATACAATTTTGGTCTGACGCAATTTGCCATGGCACTTTGGGGCCTCAATGTTGCCAGATACCGTATGGCTCATCGCTGGGCTGCAATGCAATAATGTCGGCCATGTGAAGTGGGTGGGCGCAGTGAGATGTGCTTTAATGTACAAAAATTAATTTTAGCCAATGCACAGAGGCAACGGTTTAATTTGATTTTCGATTTGCTATTAACGCTGCGCCATTGAATGGCAACCCAAAAGGTTATTACTTTTTGAGTCGGCCGGTTGTGGCTGTGGAATTTATTAATGAAATTTTAATTGCAGACAGGGTTTATAAATTTGCATATTTATTTAACAGGCAGAGTTATAAATTTAAATGATTTATTTCACAAAATCCAATGTTATAGAGAGAGCCCCATAAGGTTATCTTTATTATTGAAAATAGGAAAGAGTCACATGGAGTCATGTCTGGCGAATATGAAAGCAGGAGTACCTTAATAATAATATATAAAAAAATAACATAGTCTTTTGAACCATGAAGATTTAACAATTCCCGTTATTTTTTGAACACACTTCTTATACCATAAGAAATTGATTACTTATAATGAACGCTATATAAAATTACAATACAGCTTCTCTATACTTTCCTCCTCCAATAGGGTTAAACTATAGAAAATCTGCTAAGTAAATCACCAAACTGACTAAGGTCGCGCTTAAAAGGAAGTGTCTGTCCACCAATGTAGCCTTTAGAAACCCTGCACTGAATCAAGTTTTTGGTCCCGCTGCTTAATTAGTTACAAATGCAGCCACTTTGCGTATAACGCACCCTCAAAAGGCTTGCGGTAACCCCAAACCCTGCAAATTATAAATTGTTGCCACATGAGGCACTTTGATTACCACGACCCCGTTTAATTAACGTTCATTGATTTACAAATTAGAAATTATTGCAACTCTAGCGGAAACGGAGGCGTGCAAAAAGTGAAAACAAATTGTCGCAAACAGCGGCTGACCAACGGAAACGGTGTCGCATTACCGCTAAATGAAGCAAGTGCTGTAGTTGTTGTTGTTGCTGCTGGTGGTCAAGCGACCCTCACTAAGCGTTGTTCCTGTAGCATCGACTGTAATTGTAGCTCGTGTCCGGCATTCGGTGACCGAATTAATAGCATTCCATGCAACAAATTACGATTATTGCCACAGAAGAGCAGACGATAGTGGGTGTGTGCCTAAGGGGGCGTCGAATTGCTGGGCCGAAGCCTTGGCAATCGCGAGTGCTTATTGACTTTTGTGTGGCATGCGCTTAACCGTTTTTGTGTGCAAAACAAATGAACTCCGGCCGCGCAAGTGACGTGACGTGGCGATTAAAATCTTATCGTGGCTTTTAAAGTCAACATAGTGTACCAAGCCAGGGCTGTGGGGTGTGTGTGGGCGTGCAGCAAACAACCCCTTCTGGGCTGCCGCTGTGCTTTGTAGCGCTTAGCACCACCTTTTCTTCTCGTGCTGCGAAGGGTAATTGGGTCGCATTTTTCGGCCGTCTCAAATTGCATTGCAGTGAATGATAATGTTGGTGTTGTTTTTGTTGCGCTCAAAGTTGCAATTCATTTATTATAACAGTGCAAAACAGTGGCAACATCCATCAAACTGCTTAGGGTGCATACCAAATGGAGCTTTCTCAAACCACCCTAGGGACAAAGCATGCGAGCTCACATGGAAAACGAAATAACGGAATGCCGGTGGTAGAAATAAAAAAACACATTTTATGACGTTTTATTTTCGTTTACTATTAGGTAATAATTGCTTGGCTTTGAGCGAAGGTGTGTCTGCGGAGTGCAATGCAGCACGCAAAGTCGGCCAAATCGCAGTGATAAGCTGAAGAAGTGAAAGTTTATACGCACAAACATACAAAAAATCAGGCATTTGTTATTACAAGTGCAAGCCTGAGGGTGGCAAGAAACACCCACAGCTCATCACAACTCAATTTGACCAAACCTTTTTCATTTTCTGCGTCTCGAATTTCATTTGTGAAATTGCATTTTTATGTTGTTTAATCTGACTAATATGAAGTTACCCACTGCTTCATACAACGCTTCTGCGCCGCATGTGGATTGTGAGCGTGTTTTTTTTTGTAAATCCACTCATATAAGCGCTTATTGTGTTGCTAATGACGTCTCATACACTCTGAAAATACCTCCAAAAATGGCTCTCCACTTTCAAAATACCTTCACCTCAAATATAAAATATCTATAGGTTGGAATTACGTTAGTGTATGGATTGTATTAAGAGTACGCGTGTGGCCCTTTCATGATTTTTTTTACGATGTGGTTAATCTGTGGCATATTGACTGATGGCAGACGAGCTTTACAAGAGATTTATTTTTTTTTTTTTGAAATGGTCATATGATTATTATTTGTGGTTTTGTTTTGGATTTTTCGATCTAATGGGTCAGCGTTCTTATATGTATGTATATCAAATGTTCGGTTCGTCAAAAATGGTGTAATACTTATTTCTTTATTTTTATTTGAAATATGCATACTCTCTTTCAAATCCAGAATTATGAACCCAACCTCATTTATTTATTATATGAATATGAGTCTATTTTTTGTTTAAGCTCCAAAATATTCAGCACAATTCCACAAATAGACAAAAACCGGTAACAATCCTTTATGGCTTTTGCTCTTCAATGTCCTAGTTTTCAAATTATTTTTATAAAATGTCAATGTTGGCAGTACAATTTAATGGAATTGCAGCTAAAACTAAGTGCACCGAATGAAATGGAAGTGAAAACTCTGATAATCTGCGCCAACAATGGACACAACGAGCAATGAGGGAAAATATCAACTATGTAAAATCAGCGATGCTGCAAAAAGTAAAGCTCTAATGCAAACAAGTTGGCAAAACTTTAGAACTAGGCCAACGTACAACAAAACATACATAAATATAGATACAGTGGAACTTCCATAAATCGAACTTCTATAACTCGAAGATCTCCATAACTCGAACACTTGAATTGGCAAAGAAGACAACTTTCTTTTCTTATTTTAAAATTTTACTATCGAGGCAGAATTTTGAGAGAGTCCCTCTATATCATATGGAGGCGAACAAAAAATATAAAAAAAATCATCTAACAAAGGCATGGGATACAGACGTCAAGAGCCAAACAATAGCAAAATGCAACGAACAACAAAATTACAGAAAACATCTTTTAACGTATGTCCACAAAATTTTTTAGGAAGTAAATAACTAAAACTGTGGGTAAATCTATATTTTACAGCTTTTTGAAAAATTTATGTTTTAATGAAAGTTCTACAACTCGAAGGTTTTGTGTGGATTATGGGGATTCGAGTTAGAGAAGTTCCACTGTATTAAGTTGGATTCCTATTATGTAAGCGAAGTAAAAGGGATTGTGATGGGTATTGTGTGCTATTCCTCTAACGTCTGGTTGCGTTCATAGATTTATATATACCGTAATATTTGCGTGCCTGAATTGGTTTCTTATTCAAAGTCAGTTAAATCAAAAGCAATAATCGAGGGTATAAGCACCTGTCAGTGATGTAAACTCCTCATTTCGAAAATTATTCGCAAATCAATGAACAATTATAACGTACAAATCAGAAATTACCCCAACAATTTAGTCAAAATATGACTAAAACACATTACAAAATCACTTGAACGAAAATCGTGAATAAATTTGCAATTATCTGCGCACTTTTAAATATAGTAATTCACAACGCCATAAATAGCAAATTGTTAATGCAAATATGCTAAAAAAATCCAATTCAAGCTTCACAATATTCAATGACGCTTTCTACATACGTTGAGTACCGTAATAAGTACACACTGAATTATGACTAAGAGCGAGAATAAAATAGAAAAAACGAAAATAAAAAATAATTTGTGTTTAACCCATTTTCAGTTTGAACAACCCGCCGGTACACCCGCTGATGTCATGTGCTTAGTATGTAGCCACATTGTCTCTGCGGTCACAGTGAACCGCCGCATAGTCATACATACATAAGTGATGTCAGTCCATCATAAGGCACGAACTCAGCGGTAATGAATAAGAGTAGAGAGGCGACAAAGAAATACGTAAGTAATTAAATTATGCAAATTTTTCTAAAACAGACAGATGCGCAATAAAAAATATAATGCATGTTTTTAATTCGTGATGACATATCGCAGGCGCACAGACAGTTACAATTATAAATATGTGTGTTTAAAGTAATGCTTTGCGGGAGAGAAAATAGAAAGTGGGACAGCGGTTAAATTGAAAAACTTCTTAGATATGCAATAAATCTTAATAAATCTCAAAAACAAAAAAAAAAAAGATTGAAAAACGAAATTGCACAACCTAAATCCCACATCTCATCTGTCGGGGCCATCAATTGCTTAAACTAAATAATTTGCACTTTAATCTTCGCATTTAAGCGCAAAGTGTTATTATTATTTATGCGGAGACTGAGCGACCGATAACCTTTTGAAACGATTTTCAATTTAATTTGCATTTTTATTGAATCAATAAAGAATTGCAGGAAAAGTGCCGTGGACATACACAGAGCACACTGATCTTTCAGTAGCACAATGTATGAGACTGTGTCTGTGTTTGGCTGCGAGTAAATACTCGAGTAAAGGAGTTAATGAACACGTAAATGCGAAACGCAATGATCAACACATTGTTGATGCACAGATGCAGACCAAAAAGGGAGCATTGCAAAGTTTAAGAAATAAATTGTAAACACATTTATTGCAAAGCAGAATAATGAAATATGGCAGACTGTGCCAGTAGCGCTGAAGAAAGAAGTGCCGAGAAATAACAGTAAATAGTAAAAAATAACATGTTTATAAATAAATGCATTTGACCTTTTGGCTTCTGTTTTAAAATGGAATGAGTGATAATTCTATATGGTCCGACAACATACAGTGGGAACAGTCAAACAAGCAGTGGCTGAATGCTTACTGAACTGAATTTCTGAACGAATATTCTTCGGATTATATTCTTTCTGAAATTCCGTGCAATATATATTTGATACTACTATCACATTTTGATAAATATACAAGTTTACAGGCATCTTCAATACCATTCATCTTCCTTTAAGAAACCAACCATAGATCATTTGAAACATTTTGTCTATCATCAGAAGTTTTCTAAATATATTTATCATTCGTAAAAAATTCTAAAAATTATATATAAAATTACGAAAATTTTAAATATTTCCCATAAAAAGTTTTCATTTGAATAAATATGATTTTTTTATTATCTTCATTTGAAATCGCTAAGCATGTGCACACTTCTCTCAATGGGTAAGAATAGAAAGTTATATAATTTTCACCTGTACATACGTAGGTGAGTATAAGCAATTATTGCCAAAGCTAAAAAGCTGTCGAATATACTAGAGTTAGTAGTCAGCTCAGCTCCTCGACCAGTTTCCGTATTTGCTTTTGATAATTTTCTTTTCCCAACCAATAAACTACACCACAAAGGCAGCTTCCACGAACTTACCTTTCCTTCCGCTCGTTGCTACAGATTAAACTGTGCAAAGTCAATAAACTTGAAACAATTTCAATTCGAAGCAAGTGCAAACACTGAAAATTAAACTAAAAAGAGAACTACAGCAACAAAAACTCGGAAAATTATAGCTTTTAAGATGTGCGAATATTAGTAGATACTGAAATAAAAAAACACTTCTATTTGTTGCTGTATTTTGATTTATTTAATTTCTTATGCACTTGAGTAGTTGTCGGCTTTAGTTCAAACGATTACAACTTGTTTGTTGTTGGATATGTTTGGGTATGTTAGCTCATAGGTTTGTATGGATGTAAATATGTGAGTGGAAACTGGAACAAAGTTTTTGCCTAGCGCCATAGAAAAAGAAAATCCATGAAATTATAAATAAAGCATTAAAAGCTCATGAACACACGAAGCAGCAATTTCAGTGTAGCACGATTCGTATGCACATTTAATGGCTAATAATTACATGGAAGCTGTGAGCAATATCAAAGTTGCTTTGGCGATCTAATTGTTTATTAAAGCACTTTCAGATATCTATTTTTCGTTCAATTTCTTTTATATTCCTATGCTCTTAATTGGATTATATTGGATGATTTTAAACTTTACCTTATTCTATTATTTTTAAGAGTTTCTGAGAATGTTAATTTTATTTATTAGAAAATCGATTCACTTTCATTTTGGCCAATCAGCTAATATTGCTTAGTTTAATAAGTTTTATTTGGTTATTTCCTTAATATATATTTTCTTTTGTAGCTAAGTTGCACTAATAAATATCTGTTACATGATACACTCTGCAATGAAACATCAATCAAGTCGGGAAAATATTAGTATAGGCTCCTAATTGAGATCGAACTATACAGAAAAGCTTCAGACTTGTCCCAATTACTCCAAACAAGCAGAATAGTCACGTTGACGACAATAAAAATACAGAGAACCAGTATAGTACATATGTATGTAAGTCACTCTTCATGAATATATAAATAGAACTAAAGGGTTATGTATCCATTTTAAATTAGTATACAATTAAATAAATCTGACTGACCGTCAGAAACTTCCCCAACTTCTTCCAAAAACTTATTTTGTATTTCTAATAACTTCGGCGTTTATGAAATCTATAGCTTCATCTTCTGAAGTACATTCCTTTGTATAATGGATATGTGTATGGAATGAGTAATACTAAACCTGAAATCTAGAAATCTTAGATGCTTTCTCATTTCAACATGTTTGTAATTCAAAATGTATATTACCTATGGAAAAAACAAGAAAACTTATTTTAAGTAAATGACGGATGACGGACCGAAACGTGTTATTAATCAAAACATTATTCCTCAATACATAATATAAGGCGCCGACATGCATATAAAAGTGGCGAGGAAAGCCCAAATATAAATAAATCACTCGCATTTCATAAACAAATTTCGTTCCGTATTTATTTACGCCAAGAAATTGTGTTTCAAGGATGCACTTTCCTAAAATTAAATATTTGTTTACAAGCGAAGCATACACCTGCTCGCCATACAGCCCCCTCTCCACACCGAAAAACTGAATATGCAAATCAGAAGAAAGTATAAATTCGCGTGTTTCTTTGACGGAGTGAGTTCACTACAATATTTCATTTTGATTTGTAAACAATTGCTGATCTTTGCTGATAATCTGTGAAATTGCACGGTCTGTTGTCTTGTAATTGTTACTTATTTTAGCGATGAAATCGATAATGAAGTCATGAACACACGATCTTAACGGCAAGCACGATTGACGTCACTTTCGCGTGGAGACGTTGCCCAGCAGCTAGAGGTCTCTTCAGTACATTATGTAAATATTAAGATTACTTAGTCATTAAGTAGATGTTTCTTTTTTTGTTTTGGTTTTGAGATTGCTAAAAGCATTGAGTATGACTAAATCAATGACTAACTGTTGTTTAGTATATATTAGCAATATTTTCACTTGAATTTTAGTTTATGGTAATTAATATTTCAAATAAATAAAAAGCATGAGTATTTTACCAGACACAATATAAACAGGGCGCATGGGATTAATTTATTTCTTTTATATGTATTTACGGAAATATTTTGAGAGAAACTCATATTTCACGATATCTATTTTGATCGATGTTTATTTCCGATCGCATGTGTTATATAAACGGGTTTTGAACGATCTATTATTTTCGCCCAAAGCGACGGGCTATTCAGTGATCGGATTTAGTGGATCTAGGTCTAAATAGTAATTTTATTTAAATTTATTTTTCTGCTTTTAGGCGCGCTGATATGGTTTTAATCACTTTCGAATCTTTAAGACTTGGTCATAATATATTTCTGCTACGAAAGAGTGAATTTTCATATTGTACACATACTCACATAAGCTCTAAAGCGGTCGCTGAAATAATTTCGAAAATTCACAAGTGGAAATTCTAGACCTCAAACCTTAACTGACAGCTGCTGAAAATCACAATTTCGTTGACTGCTGCGATTTTTGTACCAAATCCATGTCCGTACTTGTCTAAGTAAACTGCAAACTTTCGCTGCTGTAATTTTAAATCAATAAAGTCAATTGGAGCCGTTGCCTGCGGGCAGGGATTCAGCAGACATGAAGTAAATTGATTACTTTTTCCTGCGGTTATCTCTTACGATTTGCAAGGAATGGCAATTTGGCAATTTGCCTGATTGCCGAATTGTTGTTTGGTTGCCAGTTTTACTGCTGTATAGGCAGTTAACGTGGCTGACTGACTTGCACCGCATTCATACGACTCATCAGCGCGCGCTCCGTCATTCACATATGCGGCATGCCGCAGGACATATGACAAATTGCACAGGCGAAGACAGTAAAGGAAAGCGACTGCTTCACTTTAGCTTTCTTCAATTGGTGTGACTTCATAAGTAAATATGTATGAATAATATGATAGGTGGAGATCGCATTGCTAGGTTATATAAATATACATAAAGGGTGATTTTTTAAGAGCTTGATAAAAAAAAAACGCATAAAATTTGCAAAATCTCATCGGTTCTTTATTTGAAACGTTAGATTGGTTCATGACATTTACTTTTTGAAGATAATTTCATTTAAATGTTGACCGCGGCTGCGTCTTAGGTGGTCCATTCGGAAAGTCCAATTTTGGGCAACTTTTTCGAGCATTTCGGCCGGAATAGCCCGAATTTCTTCGGAAATGTTGTCTTCCAAAGCTGGAATAGTTGCTGGCTTATTTCTGTAGACTTTAGACTTGACGTAGCCCCACAAAAAATAGTCTAAAGGCGTTAAATCGCATGATCTTGGTGGCCAACTTACGGGTCCATTTCTTGAGATGAATTGTTCTCCGAAGTTTTCCCTCAAAATGGCCATAGAATCGCAAGCTGTGTGGCATGTAGCGCCATCTTGTTGAAACCACATGTCAACCAAGTTCAGTTCTTCCATTTTTGGCAACAAAAAGTTTGTTAGCATCGAACGATAGCGATCGCCATTCACCGTAACGTTGCGTCCAACAGCATCTTTGAAAAAATACGGTCCAATGATTCCACCAGCGTACAAACCACACCAAACAGTGCATTTTTCGGGATGCATGGGCAGTTCTTGAACGGCTTCTGGTTGCTCTTCACCCCAAATGCGGCAATTTTGCTTATTTACGTAGCCATTCAACCAGAAATGAGCCTCATCGCTGAACAAAATTTGTCGATAAAAAAGCGGATTTTCTGCCAACTTTTCTAGGGCCCATTCACTGAAAATTCGACGTTGTGGCAGATCGTTTCATCATTCATGATGAAATGTCAAAGCATACTGAGCATCTTTCTCTTTGACACCATGTCTGAAATCCCACGTGATCTGTCAAATACTAATGCATGAAAATCCTAACCTCAAAAAAATCACCCGTTATATCA
The DNA here is from genome assembly GCF_028554725.1 of Zeugodacus cucurbitae. Classification (NCBI taxonomy): domain Eukaryota; kingdom Metazoa; phylum Arthropoda; class Insecta; order Diptera; family Tephritidae; genus Zeugodacus; species Zeugodacus cucurbitae. The sequence continues at coordinate 78,032,513 of NC_071668.1, read as the reverse complement.
TTCGATGTTGTTGCTTATAATCTTATTTATTATGGATACGTTTAGCTGTCATTCTCGCGAGGATTAGGAATTGTACTATTATATCTCTATGTTATTTTGTTTTCTATAAGCACATGAGTATATAAAAATTGGTTCTGCTATACAATATGTATGTTGACTTCCATTTGTTGAACTTAGAGAGTAGCGTATAGAACAAACTACTAGTATAAACTAAATAGGCCAGCATTAGTAAAGAGTAATGGAGTATCCTATACTTTTTCATATTGTATTATGCTTCTGTTAAAATAGCATGTAAAATGGCTCACACATATCGAGCAGAGAATTAGCGCATCGAAAAACCTATTTCTGGCTCAACATGAGTGGCTATTATTCCGCGTCATTAATGATAATTTTTGAATCTTTTTAATTTTATTTATTTCATTTATTAGTAAGAATTTATAGCTTGAATTCTCATAGGTTACAAAATTGAAGTACTTTTTATGGGTTTATTACATATTTTTTCTTCCATTTCGATAAGCAAGGAAACGATCAGATAAAAAATTTTGTAAAAAATACACTCAAACAGCAAACCCAATTTTAGGTGTTATTTATATTTGCAAATATTTTTATCTTTTTTTTAGCTCATAATTTCTGCTCGTAATAATTTGCTATTTTTTTCTATGCCATTGATATGTGTGATATTATATATATTTTCTTACATTTTCTCGGCAAAAATTAAAACATGACCGCATAAATTTCGGCGAAAATTGCAAGTATTGACAAGCGTTGTGAATACAACACATTTTCATTTGCAGGACTCATGTACTAGGTAGCAATATGCTTGTGTGTAGTCTTTGAGAATTCACAGTTATTTTTGTTCTTTTGTTGTAAGAAATACATGTAATAAAGTTGCCAAAATTACATATGTCAAAGTGTCACAAACCATTTAAAAGGCACAGTAGGAGAAATGGTGTAAAAACCAAGCTGAAAAAGGTGGCTTGGAAAGTGGAAATGAAGCAGCGAGATTGAAGTGTGACTGTTCAGGGTAGTTTTGGTTTGAGGTTGATACTTGTTATACTGTCTTTACAGCTGACAAGGTCTACTTGTTTTTTTTTAAATAATTTGTTAAATTTTTATACAATTTTCTGATTGAATTTATTACAACTAATTTGAGCTGAAAAACATTAATTTTGAATAAAATTTAATAAATACTTATTTTTTTGATTTGATTGCTTTGATTTAGTAGAAAAGCTGTTAAAATTAAGAAAATAAAATATTTTTTTCTTTTTTTTATTTATTTTAATTTTTATTTATTTTGGCTCAATTTGTAATTTTCGTTATATTTTAATAATATTTATTTGCATTTTTAAACAATATTTATTTCATACGAGTTGCTTTTCTCTTCTTTGCTACATTTCTTTACCCCAAAACCACAATAAATACAACCATAGAGGATATCTGATTAAACAGCGAAATTTCCCTTTATTTCTTCTTTTGTGCGAAATTCAAATCAAAATTTACTTAACCACAAACAAATATGGAGAAGAATGAATATTATTTGTTTGTGGTAGGTATTGCATATGCAAATATCGAAAATTGCCTCCAGCAAATCGGAGAGTAGGGGTTGCAATGGCATAAGCAATAAGCAGACCACAGAAAATCTTTTCAGCGAAAAATCCTTAAGGCTAAGACAAATAAACCGAAATTGAAATTATTACATTTGAATACAATATTTGCAGCAATAATGCTTGCCTTCAATCTGAAACACAATTCCATGTTTAATAAACAATTATGGATAAACTCATTCAGGTAATCACCAATCACACACACACATATACAAATGCATATGAATCCTTAAGAAAATTCTAAGGTTCGTAGACTACAAGCAGCTGCCATACAATTCGCATTTAATTGAAATTATTTTCCTCAAAGCCACGCCATTTTCTCAGCAGCATGCAGCATGTATTGCCGAAAATTCTGCTCGCAGAAGATTGCATTATATTTAATTACACGCAAATCGCGCGCGAAGCCCTCCATTTTACTCACAGTTCGTGAATTCATAATTCATATTTGCCAACAAAAGCCGAGAGCTGTGCATCTACATATATATTTCTTGCATCGAAACTGAAAGGTTGTGAAATTCTGTGCGAAAACTCGCTCGCTGACACGCAGAGAATTGCGAAATTTCTGCGAATTCTGTGCAATTTGCGCCAATCAAGCGTGAAAGGATTATGAGTTGGCGCGAAATTGCTGCGAACATGGCAAAGGTTCGTGTCTTGTAATGCATTTCATGCTGCATGACATAATTATTAGTGGCGCTGTGAGCATAAACAAAAGGTAGTTAAACCCCTTCACGCTCTCGAAATTGTGCGACAATTTGTTTCATAAATTTGCCATTCTTTAAATTGGGTGAAAGTAAGAACTCGTTGTTGCTCTACAAAATCCGCCAAATTGTCTTGTCATACACAAATAAATTGCTGCCATAATTTCTGTGCGAATTCGTTGCACTTTTTGTGATATAAACCTTTTTAAAGTGTGTTGTTGTAATCGACAAAGAAAATTGAAAAAATTAAAGAAAGGATTACTTCAGTTTACTGTAAGAACTGGGAAGCTTCTGGGGTGGTATGAGACTCAGATTTAAAGACCAAAATGAAAAGTTTGCTATTTTTTGATTAAAGAATACAATAGATAATATTTTAGTTCGAAAAATTACTCGAAACATCTGTTGTTATTTAACTATATTATATGTCTATGCAACATTATATAAATAATTCAAATAAATTAAAAAATTTAAAGAGGGAAAAAATTTCCAGGAACAAAATTTTCAGATTGAAAAAATATTACTGAAAATATATTTTTATTTTTTATACCCTGAACAGGGTATATTAAGTTTGTCACGAAGTTTGTAACACCCAGAAGGAAGCGTCGAAGGCCCTATAAAGTATATATATAAATGATCAGTATGTTGAACTGAGTCGATTTAGCCATGTCCGTCTGTCTGTATATATACGAACTGGTTCTTCAGTTTTTAAGATATCGTTTTGAAATTTTGCTGATGTTATTTTCTCTTCAAGAAGCTGCTCATTTGTCGGAACTGCCGATATCGGACCACTATATCATATAGCTGCCATACAAACTGAACGATCGGAATCAAGGGCTTGTATGGAAAACTTCCGCATTTTACTATATATCTTCACGAAATTTGGTGTGAGTTATTGTTCATAGAAATAATTTAATCTCCGAAAAAATTGTTCAGATCGGTTCACTATAGCATATAGCTGCCATACAAACCGAACGATCGGAATCAATGGCTTGTATGGAAAATTTTCGCATTTCACGTGGTATTTTCACGAAATTTGACATGGATCTATTTTCTTTATTAAATAACCTTAAGGATTCTAGCAAACAACTTGGCTAAAAATAATTAGTAAAATGTTTTCTTTTTTTACTTACTTTTTCTTACGTCTTTAGATTTGCTTAAACACATAGTTACTAAAAGAAATGCACCTGTGAAGGGTATATTAGCTTCGGTACAGCCGAAGTTAACGTTTTTCTTGTTTTTTCCTAACTTCCTCCTAACTTCTAATTCTACTTAAAGTGAGTAGGGATTTTTCCAAAAAGTTTCGATAGTAATGGTGTGATATACATTCGAAATTATCAGATTATATTCGAAATAAATGTATGACACATATCCGCTGGCATTGTGGGGTGTTCCAGTGCGGTTATGGAACAGTAGGAAATACCCACAGTTTACCAAGTTCAATACCGAATAACAAATTGTTACAATTTTATAATTTTTCACACACATACACACAAACACGAATATGTACATACCAGTGGCTCCGATTAACACATTCGACAATCATTAATCAATGCGAAATTCGTGCTGCTCAGTGAACTTACCTGAAAAAATAAGACAGAAATGTAATTAATAAAGAGAAAGAAAAAAGTCTTACGAACTACAAATTGAAGATTAATTTGCTACAAATACGCGTCCCCTTCCTTAAAGAGGGAGGAAATCGTTTAGTTCGACATGAATGAATAATTGCGCTCATTTATCACTGAAAACGCTGAAATATGCGAACGACAAATAACATATTTTCTCTGTGAGTATCGGTTTTTAATACTATTTGAGATCAAGTAAACTGGCGCTTGTTAAAAATTTTGTTAAAAAATAAAATTAGAAGCAATGCTCGGAAAGAAGACAAGGACAGTCGTATTCGGCAATTGTCCTGCAGTTTTAAGGCTGACCAAAGCGATTTTACGACTGACCGTGCGACAAACTGTAATTAAACTGTAAAAACGAAGAAGAGACTCGGACGCAGAGTCATTAGCGAGTACGAACTAACTCTAAAGGTACAAAAGAGTATTTAAATAATATAAACTAACGCCTAATTAGCCGCCATGCATGCACAGAACGCATTTATAGTACTATTTTCAAAAACCCCAACTCAGACGAAATTATTTCATTAACTTTAATGTGGCACGGCAGCAAGCCGCCACAATTACCACTGAGTTGCCCATACGCCTTTATTTCCATTTCATTTGTGTTAATTTCTGTTAAATTTTTCTCATTTTATGTTGCCGGCACAGTGCTGGCCAAAAGTATGCGCACACAAGTGCTACTGTGTTGGTGGCGAGTGCCCACGACTATGGTGGCACGTGTGGAACAAAGCGTGTAATGGCAACAACGTCACATTAACTGCATTCACTTGCCGCGTGTGGCTCGTCTTCGTCGGCTGCCTTGCAAGTAGCTGCGTCGGTTTGTTTGCCTGTCAATCCCTTGGCTAAGCATATAATTATCCTGCCAAGTAAGCTATTTGTCTGTTGCCAAGCCACGAGTTGCATGGCCGGTCTTCTAATTGATTTCTCTTTATGTTTCGTCTGCCGAAGTGCACCTGAACATTAGGAGAAATGAGCGGATCGCACGCACATGTGAGCAACTAGTTACTAGTTCTATACTCGTTTCTAGAAAGAAACTTTATATGTTAGTTTCTGGAATAATTATGTGTATTTGGTAACTATTCTCCTAAAGCTCTATATAACTTTTCGAATACTTTATTTAAAAAACATTTAAAGATAACATTTATCATAATTTAGACAAAATCTAAAGGGTACAGAAAAGTATGCGAAATCACACGTGGATCACCGATAATATGATAAGATAATATACACATACCAAACGGTATATCAAGTATAGATAGCTAATATGTATATATGGACGAGTATATAATAATGGAATATTCATAATTAATAACCAAAGCATAAATAATGTTTTTCAAAATCCATATTTATACCAAACGATAGCTTTTATTAGATAAATCATTCATAAACCAACAGTATCAGTCAGTTAAGCGATTTTTGTTTAGATAGTGTCGCCATTTCTGTAATCCATATAATCCATAAAACATGTGAGCGATTTTGTAAAAGCATTGCTCTACATATCTCGCTTACATTAAAATAATTTAATACGAAATTATCAATTCAATGTCAATGACACTTGAAGGTCTAGTGGTCTGTGTGGATTTCACGTGTTATTTTAGTCGGCAGAAGATCAACCGGTTCTATGGTGTAATGGTTAGCACTCTGGACTTTGAATCCAGCGATCCGAGTTCAAATCTCGGTAGAACCTTGAACACATTTCCTGTTGTTTTATTTTATTCTGATTAAAAATGCATGGGAAGAAGTATTTTAATTTTGTGAATACATACTAAATATTTATGAAGGTAGTTGATAACATAATAGGATATATCCATATGAGTACTAAATGATATCGTCTTTTTTTGGTTGTTAGCTTTCTTCAAGAATGAAAAAATCATGTGAAATTTAAAAAATGAATAGAAGTCATGTGAGGTTTTAAATATCCAACTATCTTACAACGGTCACATTATTTTTCGACAAAAAAAAAACTGAACACATCTTGATTAGAATTGTAAGGTGATTGAATCTGTAAAAAAAAGATTTTTAAACATTTTAAAAAATGTGATATTCCAAATGAGCATTTAGAGGCCCAATGTGGCTGACTGTCAACTTTTTAACTGCCCATAGGTAATTTAACTAATTTACTAAAACCACCCGAAGTTAAATGTGTCGCTCGTTGAACAACTGTACTAGAATATTATTCAGCCATCGCAACGGCGAGCGAAATATTGCACTTTTGACCGTTGCAACACTTCACTAAAAGCGCAACCACTTAAGCGGAATGACCAGCACTTTTCAGCCGCTCGGCAATATTAACGACGCTGTAAAGCTGTCCCACTTGAGGGGCTCGATAAAACCGACCCTTCGCACATACAAACATACAAACGTACGTCAGTTTGATAGCAATAAAAATCATTACATCACTTTTGCATGCGACTACTCACTCTGCGTGGCCTGCTGTCCGAGTAGCACACGCGGTGGTGATGGTGGGCTGCTACTTGCCTTACTTGCATGCGGCGCAAGGCGTGTTAATAAAGCGTTAAGTGGTTGCGCATGCGCCGCACTGACCAGCCAGTCAACCAGTCCGGCGAACTGCATAAATAACATATATAAATGATGGTTGGTGGCCGGCAGGCGCGTGCATTCGTTTAAAATGCGAAATTCGTTATGAAAGCGTTGAATAAAAAGCGGAGACGAAGTGAAAAATGACGTGGAAATTGGACAGTTGTGGAAATTGCACGCGACTTGCAACATTTCAATTATGCAGGACATGCAAACCAATTATCCTGCACAAGTTGTATGCGCCGTTGCTGTCTGCAGTCTAGAGTTGTTTGCTTGACGGTAATTTGGCGTGTGTTGCAAGTCCACGTGCCCACGTGCAGGACTCACGGGTGTAGTACAATTTGCACCTTGACTTTTTGTGAGCGTTGCAGCTAAATTTATGCGCGAAACTATTAAAATGATAAATCGAGAGTAAAAGATGAAAAAATAAAATAAAATATGGCAGACAGTACCTATAACAATGCGGAACTTTTTGAGTTCTAGGTATAGTCAGTAGAAAGTGCAACAAACGAATTATTTCGGTTATTAAAAAGTAAAATTAAAAAAAAAATCTGATTTTCTCTCTAAATATTTATGTAAATGTATATAATAGCCTGAAAGGGTTTACATGTGCGTTTATAACCTTACGGATTACAAGCGTGCAATTTGTGCATTTGCCGAAAACACGGCAATCATTATGGAATATTAACACAAAAAATGCAGAACGTGCTTTTACAATGCCCAACAAGGATAACACGCTTCACGCACTCGTATAAACACGCACACACACACACGTACGAACATAGATATGAATATACCTTTTCGGGGCGTAATGCGCGCTTGAGCGAATCTCATTAAAGCTGAAAGTCATAACGCCGTCAAACAACTTTCATCCCCCCCACACACAGACACATCGCAATGCGCGCATTGAAATGTCCAGCCAGAGAACGACCGTTGAAAATTCGTTTAGAAAATCCTTTTTAATTTATATTTGAATGCGAAAGGGCAACAACAAATACAAATGCGGATAAAAACAGATTAGATGCGCTACCTTGCGTATGAGTATTATGAAAGGATCAGTGGCTGTCGGCATCAGTTACACGCGCTTGTGCCCAACTCCCCTTCACGCTGCCAGCGCTTGTGCTCTGTTTATGCTTTCATGTTGTTGCAGCGTTTATGGCGCGTTTTGTTTAATGCACGCATGACAACTTCGTATCATAAATGTCAAATAAAATAGTAATGTTTATGAGGCTATTTGAGGTTAGAGTGAAAGTGCGCCCATTGTTAGCGACACAATAGGAGCTGGTTGGCATTCTGATTGCGTACCATGCTACGGCGTGATTTCGATGGAGACATAGTCTCTGACTCTATTAATGAGGCATATACTCTCTAACAAAAACAGTTAAATATTTATAATTAATTTTCATACAAAATAATTTTGTATTTATTATTAAATATAGTATCAGATTTTTTGAAAATATTCTCTTTTTTAATTTTTTTTATTTTATTTTATATAAACTAAGAAGTAAGATTTGCTTTTTGATCGCGTTTTATCGTCGAGCGTTGCAAGCTTTCAATAGCCGTGATCGTCTAGTGGTTAGGACCCTACGTTGTGGCCGTAGTAACCCAGGTTCGAATCCTGGTCACGGCAATGTTTCACTCAAACATTGTCACGGAGAAAGCATTTATTTTGTAATTCAAAATTTAGTAACACGGAGATTTTTAAAAAACTATGAGTATTAAAAATACTTTCTAAAATGATATTGGGGCTTATGTTTTCATGTATGTATTATGTATTATGTATTATTAGTCTAATGTAGAGCATTTGTTTGGCAACAATTCAAGTTTTTCACGCAAGTGTACTGCTTTGCATATATACATACAAAAATATGTTGTATTATATCATTTGAGCACTAAACTTGAAAACAATTTTGAAAATATTTCAGTACACGATTGCTCAAACCATTTTGTTTTGATCTCACACAATTAAAAATATGATTTTTTTTCGTTAGATACTCTCATTTGTTATCTCTTTTATTGCCGCAATTTATTTTTAGTGCTCACACTGATTTCTTATGTTGTACCTATTGCACTGTGCGCTTTGAAACTATATTCGTTTATTATTTTTCTGCAACTAATTCGAAGTGAAAGTCATTTTTCGGGTATTATTGGTCTACATTCCAAAACAATTTGGTATTTGTGCGTTGTTAACCACGGATTTGGCACGCTTTCAGTAGCCGTGATCGTCTAGTGGTTAGGACCCTACGTTGTGGCCGTAGTAACCCAGGTTCGAATCCTGGTCACGGCAATGTTTCCCAGTAAACATTGTCACGGAGAAAGCTTTATTTTTTAGAAAAAATATTTTTTTATTGAAATTTTAAAAAATGTCAGAGTAGAATGTATTTCGGTTGCAAGTTTCATATATTATTCTAATCTGCAACTTTTTTTATTTTCCTCGGAAAATTTATTTTTTTCTTACTTATTAAAATATATAAACAAAATATTTAAAAAATTGTAAAACAGTTTCTCACAATGGAAAACTATAATATAATTTTTCAAAATTTGTTGATTCTGATTTCTATTATATTTGATTTCCTCTTTGAAACTGACTTTTATTCCAAATTCACAAAACAAACCAGAAAAGCACTTTATCCCTTCAGCAAAATGCTTAAATAAATAAGCAATTCGAATTAAATGCGACCAAAACAGGCTTTTAGACGGCCGACACCTAAAAACACACCAACCAGATTAAGTGAGACTAAAACAAAACTAAAATATCGGATTGTTTTCACTCCACACATGAATGAGAGAGCCCTTTGAGCGTAAACAAAGTTTAAAATAATAAACATGAAAATAACAAAAACAAAGTAGTAACAAATCACAACCCTTTCGTCTGAGCGACTTTAAAATCCTTGTTATCCTTGCACACATGTGTTTTCGCTTCAATTATTTAATTTCCTGTTTAATTGATTTTTTGTTTTAATTTTTTTTTATTTCTATTTCAATTAAAACAAAGAATAGCGCGCTTAATGCGGAACCTTCATCACCGCCAACAACAACTAATTTGGTAATTAATGAGCGCAAATGTGCAGCGATGCAGCGAATATCCAGCCATCCCATTTAGCGCACATGTCCTGTCTGTCAACCGGCTCGCGGACCACTTTAAAAGTCCCGCGCGCAGCAACCCCCGAAAGCGCAGTGTCAAAGGTCGGCGACGCGAAAGCAAACGGCCACTGACAGTCAGTCACTCAACACAACTCACTCAGTCAAATAGTCGTCAACGCCAGAACCCACCATCAACCAGCGCCACCACCACTTACACCAACGTGCGCAGCCGAACTTAGCCAGCAAAGCCAAATAAAGGCCGCTTTGTTGATTTTACTTTCATTGCAGTTCGCTGCGTTATTTATTCGGCGTTTTTTATGCAGCAGCATAATTTTTATGAATATTTCAGCTGGACGCGCAGTTGCCAGACTGCAGAATGCATCGTTTGACACATGATTGGGAAGCGAACGTAGCTTCATTAGCAGAGCGGAAGCTCGACTGCCGTCCAACCCCGCGTTAAACTACGATTTTTGTTTTTGTCCTTTCAACGATTGTGCTGCATCAGTGGTCCGTCAACAGCTTGTTTACTTTGCATTCGGTCCGGTGCTTGGACGCTGTGCTGTCAGCTCAACATCAACCTCATTCAGCTACCCTGTTGAAATGGCTGACAAATTCGGCATAACGGCGGTTGGAAATTACCGATGCTCGACACGTTCCAAAATAATTACGACGCATCGCGTACAAAGCTCTCACTTGCTGCTCGAAACAGCTTCTGGTTTGTTTTCCATTTGCTCTCGTGTTTGTTTAGTTTTCAGTTTTGATGTTTTCATCAATGGGCGGATGAGCATCCCGACTGAACCCCATTTGCGTAGTAGTGGATTAGGGCAAGTGGGTAAAACAAACAAGACAAAACAATATTTATTCGCATTTTTGGGAAAATATTGAAAACACGAACATCTGTCGAATGAATATCTCTGGTTAATAATTTATTTTTCAGGGAAGCTGTGAGTAGGATCTTAACATAGACTAGATACTCTTTTTATATAAATATTGAATCAATTTATAGAATGCTAAACTAGTTTTTAAGGAAGCTATCTTGTTTCGAAGAGCTAGAGTTAGAGAACTAGTGGAGAAACCAAAAGAGTTCTTGACTTTGTCCACGTCCACATAAAAGTTGGGAATAAGCAGATAGTATATTTGAGATTGTGATCTGTACTTTTCCTAAAGAGTACTTGGAAATTTAAAAGAAATGTAAGATAAACTCGATCTTAGAGTATGGTAGTCTAGTCATTACATTAAACAAAGATAGACGAATTTTTCGAGGCAAGAGAGTAAGCGTAGTTGGAGGTAGATGGTGACTTGTGTTACTCTCGACTCCTACAATGACTCTATTTCCTAGTGATAGACCCAAATTTCCTCTCCGATAATATTACGATATTTATTGAAAATTGAGAGAGACTTTGTGGTTGCGAAGGTAGAAATCAAAAATGCGAAAGTTCCCAATTGGTCGCAAGTAAGCAAAGAAGAAATAAGCAAATATTAGTTCTCCTTACCATAATCTTGCGCACTTATTCTACTTTCTCGAATCGATAATTGCCAGCTGTCACACGTGTTGCTAATCTTCGTTCCACCGCAGACTTCATGACTTTATTACTGGCTCAGCAGATGAACACAATACAATTTCTATGCCATGGCTATTATGGCATATAGAGTTGCTTCGACGTTTTTAAACACATTGTATTGTTGTAAGTGAATTGCAACTGCAATAACATGTGTCAACGGCGACAATGGAACCGATATCCTGCAGCGAGCATAATGCGTACAGCGTGCAACAATGCGCCGCAGGAGCGCCGGACTCGGACAACTGGACAAACACGAGGGCCATGCCAATCTCTCGTGCGCACACACACACAAACAGAACAATGACACGCAAATTTGCGAGGCGAGCAACATGACAAGTTACACAGAAACCGACTGTCGAGCCACGTTGCAAGCGCTTGGCATGTTGCACAAACGCAGAATGCCAAGGTTGGACTGCAGTGAAGAGTGAAGAAAGTGCGAAGAGCGGCGCAGTGGCAGCAGGAAAGGGGTAATGCGCAGCATGTACACAGCAGTTAAACGCGCAAATGCAGTCAATTTCCAATTCCAGTGACATGTGCCACAGCAACAACAGTACAGCCACCGCAAAAAGTTGACACTTCACGCGCGTAATGGCGCAACAGTCAGCCAGCAAGCGAAATGACCATAACTGCACATATTATATACAGCCGGTGGGCAGCCTGTCGAGTGTGCCGGCTGTCATAATTGAAAAACGATGCGTGTCCTGCGCACGAAATGCTGGCTGCCAGCGCTTGCAAAGGTGCACGGGCACTCGATGTGCGCTATGTTGCAACCATGTGTGGCATATGCAGCGTTCCGGCAAGTGCTGGTCTTTTTGGCAATTGCACGTAACTTCTAAACTAAGCGAGTGCAGTTTGCATTTATTATTGCCGACATTAGTTGAATTGCTTTGGCGCTTGGTGCAAAATGTTCAAAGTCATTAAAACTAAGTGCGGCTAATATGCGGCAGTTGTACGAGTTTTAAGTGACACTACATACATACACACGCGCATATAAATATTGAAATTTGTTGTACAAAGAATGACATAAGTTGATTAAGAAAGTTTTGCTTCACACTTGGTATTCCAATCTCATTTACTTGCAACGAGTTGGAAAGGACATTTTTGTGTTCAAAAGAGTTGTGGAGTAAAAAGCACTAAGAAGAGTTTCTACAACAGTAATATGCAAGAAAGCAATGAGAAATTATAGACGTCATCGATTCGCCGTATCTCTACTCGCTAAGTGCACTGAATTGAATTCGATACAAGAAAATATGCGGTGACCTCATTAAGTTGAAGAGAAAAGCTCGTCAAAAAAATTCCGAAAATCATTTTGTTGTTTCCCAAGCATGTCATCTTAGATTAAGAAAAAACCAATAATAAGCTTTCATGAAAAGCAAAAACAAACGCTCAAAATATAAACATAAGAAAATTTGTATAGGAAATCCAAGCGGAGGAAAAAAATTTAGACTTTCAAAATTAAGAAAGTCCTGCGAAGACACATGCAAAATCAGCCACATGTAAAACCAGGTAATGCAAGTATATGTGCGAACACTTAATGCAGATGACAAGAACCGAAATTCAACAGGAAGCAGCCTGCGAGCAAATTTGTAATACAAAAACGGCCAAAAAAAGCATAAGAAAAAAATTTGCACAAGTCTACAAGGAGTAAACGGTGAGGACATTTAATCCTTTCACTTTGGCAGCAAAGGCGACCGCCAACTGTGCAGCAAACGACGATTAGCACTTAAGAGCCTCTGACACTGTCGCCGCCGGTGTCGACGCTGTTGCACTATTGACACTCGGGACGCAACACACGCAAAGACACACACACCAGAGCACATTAGAGGTTCGCCTGCAGATCGGCACACAAGTGTTGTTGGCATTTGATACCGCAAGAACCGGAAGGATATCGGCACAATGCGGTCGAAGGGTTGAATTACATGCGCGTTTGCATGCCTTTCGCGCGCTGAGCAGGGGCGTAACGACGCGGAGGGACAAGACAATGCGGTGCCGTTGCCTCCAGTTAGATTGCTCCATATTTGCTGCCTGCGGCGTACGCATATCCCTGCCACGGCACTTAAGGAAGTTAAACACATTAAGTGCGTTGTTGTTGCTTCTTCTTCTTCTACGTTTTGTAGTTGTGCGCATTTAAGTTTTGTGCGCATTTTTTACAGTTTGCTGTTATTGTTGCGCCTTAGCGCTGCCTTCTTACGGCGCAGTACCCAAAATCCTTTTAAGCGTTGGCAGCAGAAAGATAAATAAAATGTTTAGGGTATGTCTTCGATGCGGAGACGCATTTTATTTTTTTAATTCGCTCAAATTGTCACAGGCTGAAATCCTGCGCCCGCAGCGGGATATCCTTTTTTTATCACGCAGCTAAGACGCTGCACTCTGAGCGGGTCTAAGAAAGTAAAATTTCCTTGCACATTTGTGTGTTTACTAAACTGTTGTCAAATGCAATGCGAATTTGTTTTGATTGACTGGGATTTGCCGTCGGCTGCAATCCTTTTGCGAAAGGACATTTTGACAAATTCACAAATATGTTCGGGCGATGTTGCTGTTTTTTTTCTACAAAATCCTTTACCGATCTTTTTTAATTTCGCAACCTTGTAAAGGATTAGTCTGCTTTTCAATTTGCGACATTTTACAAATTGAAAAATATTTATTTACTTGCGCTTTGTGGAGCCATTCAAGGCTTCACCTAATCCTGCTTAGCTGTTTGTGTGCGTGAAAGCGGATTTGTAATTTTTCTTCAATATTTCGCTCGGAATTCGAACCGATTGCGTCTGGCGATAAGGTCTGCTGGAAGCAAAAATAATCCACTACTCTTTTTGTGGTCTAGAAAATTAAATGGGATTTACTTACTTGTAGTATTTGTTGTTGCAATTGTTTCTGATTTCTTAAAGAAATTGCTTTCGAGATACATAGTTCATTAAAGACAAAATACAGTTTTTTAACGTAATGAAAGATTTGCTGTAGCCAATTGGGTATAACCATCAGTTCATTTAACCGTCAATCAAAGGATATCTACCTTTCAGTAGCCTCTGAGCCTCAAATCTAGTTTAGTCTAATATTTCAGCACTTGGTTTTCATGCTGACTCTAGGGCTCTAAACACATTTCCATTTCGTTCACATCACTTTCCTTTAGTTACCGTTGAATGTCCTTGTTAGCGTCCTTCGACACTCTATCGCCACACTGTCATGAAAATCACTTTACCTTAGCTGACCCAAATTTCAGTGAAATGCATGAGTGAAATGACTTCAATTGGCTATTTAGACTGCTTGTTTCTTTTATGTCCCTCACAGCCAGCAGACACACACACACTCACACACCTATTGGCATTAGATTTTAAATTAAAATCTCTCAGCAATGTTTGTTTTTCATCTCTTCATCTCTATCAATGCGCTTCATTTCAAAGCAAGTACCACATACGTATCTCTGTATGTGTGTGCTTCGCAAACTCAACACACACCCATTGGTATGGTGGCAGGGAAAGTCCTTGCTTTCAATAAATTGCAATTTACGATGTTGCATGCCCCTAAGAAAGTGAAATTTATGTATTCATCTAAAATGGGGGCATATTTTGTACTCCTTTGTTGTTGTTGTTGTATTCACTGAGAAGAAAAGTGTCATTAATTTGCCTGCCATTCCTTCTATACAGTGGTCAGTGCAAGAATGTGTCCTTTCAACGGCGGGAAAATGCTTAAGGTAAGCAAACTGCTTCATTCTGTCTCTACGAAAGCGAAAGTTGGCGATTCTTCGCAAAGTAGGTCTCTCTTGTTTTCAATGTGTATCAAAATCGCCTTTCATCTACTTAGGCAAATTCGTGTGAATAGAACAGCACAATGGAGGACAATGGGCCGCTAACTAGCGCTGACCGAATTATAAAGACGATAATGAATTAGAATTGGCTGGTTTTGGAGATAAATAAGAATATATTTATAATAAGCATTTGAAATATGGGTGACCCGAGTACAAAAGTCTTCTTTATTGGTTGATGATTTTCGTTAGAAAAATGTAAATTCAGATGTCTTAACTTGTTGGATTTTCTTCTGGTTTTAGTACAATAAAGACTAGTTTCCATAACGACAATAAATGAAGCTTTCAAAAACATTAGTTGTTTAAACTTCGTTTCACTTCGGCAGATCTTCTATAAGTTTATCCAGCAGCCGCACTCTCACTCAGCGCTCCCAAATTTGTAATCCCGTTATAGATCCTTCAAGAAGACATTTATCTAACGCTTGCAATATATTTAACGGTCGTAAATTAACTTAAAAATATAAAATTGGACTGAGTAACCGGTATTTCTTCATTTAATTCATAAAAATTGCGATCATTAATAATAAAAACTGTAGCAAAACCGCCGTGTCATGTAGCGCCCCATTATATTGCTTGAGATCACGCATGTGATCATGCTGCTGGAAAAACAGGATTTTTGCGGTTTCTACGGTTCTGTGCCTTTAATTTTGTCCATCATAATAGTCGTGTTCCAAAGTGAATGCAAAAGAGAAGCAAAGGCGAAAGAAGTTAGCGAAGAATACAAACCACGCTGACATAATTATAACAGATCGAGTCAGGCTAGTATGATTAATGACAGACGCAGATGACAGTGCAAAGAACAATTACGAACGTAAAACACTTCAAGCGAGAGTAATCGGTGGGGAGAAGTTAAAGCGATATGAATTATTGTGGTAACCAGAGAGCACGGTAGCGTGCGACAAACGATCTCAAGGCGTTTTTTAAGACTATAGAAAGTCATTGAATCGTTTTTGATTGATCGCTATTTGATAACAGTTTCATTCATAACTCCAGGCCAGATAACTGTTACTTCCAGCGGTGTACGAATGATATGATCTATGGGTTTTCTTTAAGTGGTGGAAGCTGGACAAAGATTAGGAAGTCGTCGTCTCGTCGTCTTCTTTAAATGGTGACAACAAAGCAGCTATTCGAAGTAGCTAGCGGTGATATACAATACTTTTTCCATGTGGGATACTGAAAAAAATATCAATTACCTGCTGTAATTTGAAGTGCACTTAGGCGCTGATAAAGGACTCTTCAATTTGAGGAAGGCACAAATAAAAAAGTTACAATAACTTATAATAAAGCAAAAGAATACACGGGCATTGTTTTAAATGTCATAAAACAACCATTAGTGAACGCCCAAATTAGAATGTTTCAGCATAAAAAACGCAACTGTAACTTCAATTTAAGAGAATCTTTTTAAGCACATTCTCACATTCTTGTGGCGCGTGATGTTCCAAGCCAGAACCAGGTCCTTTTTCTACTCAAAAGATGCAATTATTGTAAATAATTATTCGAGCATAACAGAAGCTGATTTGACGAGACAGCAGATGACTCGCAGGAACAAGCAGATCATTGCCGCCAAGCAGATTTCAGGATTAGACACATTTGTGCACTACATTTCGATGCATAAAAAATCCAGAGCATGTAATTGTAGAAAACATGTAGAAAATGTAGGAAAAACCGCAAAACCCAAAGGTAACACACACCATGAAACACCATAATGGAATAAAGAGAAAAAATGCGTCGAAGACAAACTGCCAGCCAGTCAGCTAGACAGCGGAGCGGCACAACATCCTTATGAGATTAAGAATGCAAATCAGTGTTGCCAAGCAAGCTAATTCCCCTTTGTGTGCTGCGCATGCACCCAGTGTACACAGCCACACATACAATAATCATACATATGCATAAATACAATGTATTACTTGGCGATTGTTTGCTCAAACATGACAGCTACATGTCACAGGATAACGTATTTTCCTGCGGCATGAAGTCCTCTTTTTATGCAGCAAGAAATGGGGCAGCTGCAGTGAGTTCTGTTACTCTCGTATGGATGTGTATATAAAGATGCCTGTGGTTGTTGTGGGTTACAAGCATGTGAGAATGGAAATTACGCGCGCATTATGACGTTGAACGGGATTTGACTTTCTTCTAAAACATTTTGATTGTCTTCCAGTTTTTTTCCGCATTTAATTAACTGGAGCAAACGATGATTTGACACTATTTTATGCAGGAAACAATCGGAAATGCTGTTTTGTGTTGTTTTTGTTGTACGTACAAGAGAAAATCTCTTTCTAATCGAAATACTTAAGAAGAAAGAATTATGATTTTTGTTGATTAAATTTTGTTGATGTTCTCAGTTCCTAGCTGGATCCAAAATCACCATAGTAGAATCCAGATTTGCAAAATTTACGAATTTATAATTGACTCAAAACACTTTCACGTTATATTATTGCATTTTGATCCATATTTAGTAATTTATCTGGTATCACATACCAATCGGTGTTTCAAGCGCTCCAATGTGTTCTCCGTGATCTTCGAAATCAACAATGAAATTTAACCTATTTATATAGCAAACTTTAACTAAGCTTATCCATAATATGTATCTACAAAGTACATGGTACCAACTACTGTTCTATCTTCTCGTTCTCTCATAACTCCCACACAGTGTCTTTTTTCACAAAAGTTATCTTAGATCAAGAACTGCTGACAGGATAACCAAAGTGTGATAAGCGGAAACCAATTGTAATGGTATTAAGATTCAAAAGAGATCATATCTCTTTGCTTCTCAAAACTACACAAGTATAACCAGAGAAAAACGGTAACATATGAACAGCGATAAAATCTAAAACACTAGAAGCACTTACGCGCAGAGTGCAAAGGTTACAGAGCAACGATTAAAGGATAATAGAATTCGAGTAGTTGGCATTAGCATATATTACATCGATCTAATAAAGGATAAGCGACATATTTTTATCCATGTTACCCTTTGACATAAATTTGTAACTTACAAAAAATGAAAAATAAAATCTCAGCCAAGAATCTAGTAACCTTACATCGTATCACGAAAATTACCACAATAAATATTGTCAATGACAAAGCAGAAGTAGATAAATAGAGAGCAAAATAAACAAACACAGCTAATTAAACAGCGAAATAAACACAGAAACCGGTCTATGCAATTAAAGATACAAATGAATTGGATTGCGCTTAAGAACTACCGAAGGAGACAAGGCCAATAGACAACGACAAAAATACTTGTGTAATTGAAAGCGAGTTTCTACACTGGCAATTTCGGCGAACAATGGAGAAGAAATGGAAAAAATAAAAAAATGAAGAAAAGGGTTTCTTCGTGAAAACTAAAAGAAACATAAATGTCATTGTACAACAAAAACAAAACAGCAACAAAGGTGAAAACATTTGACAAAAATGTCAAAGGATAACGGCCAGACAGCGGTTGATAGATAGCTTACGCAAGGGTTACATAGATAATAGATTGTGGGGTAGAAAGTATATCAGGGCGATAAAAAGTATGTAGTTTGTAAATATTTATAATTTTCTTTTTTCAAATCACAACTTTTAGAGTGATCCGTAGTGCTGGCAGCTGGCTAATATGACATGATAGAAACATATGGTATATGAAAATATGTTTTATAGATAAAATACAACTACTAAGACCTCATTAGCAAATGTTAGAGGCAGGACCGTAATAACTCTTCCTATGTGGCAAAGTCTACAGTCAAGAGCTTAATTTCAAAGCTTATATAACTTTGAAAGTTTTGAAAAACACTAGAATTGTACTTGTATGTCGCCCATATACAAAAAATTCTAAGAAGAGACTATAATAACCGTCTGTTTCTGAATCGATTTGGTATGCACATCATAAGTGTAACATAATATTATCGATATTCAAGGCAAGTATGAAACTGGTAACTGGTATTTCACATATGCAAAGTCATGTTTGATAATTTAATTTTGAATGAATCATTAATTAGTCTACAACCTCCAAATCATTACAATATAAAAAATATCAAATTTAAGCCTAGAAAAAAGTAGAATCTGCAGAAAGTAGAATGCATCTGCAGCGCCTGAATATATGCAAATATCATAAATTAAATTTCCGCTCCACTGAGCGGTTCAGGATACCTGACTCCGGCTAATCAATCACCTTTGTATTGACTACCTTTATAAAGAAAGAGTCATTATGTTCACTTTCTTCTGCTCAGCCAAGATAAATGTTGCTGTCAAAATGCGAACCACATGTTTATGCATAAAACCGATATGCAAAATCGAAACGTTTGTGCGCATCAAATCAAAAGCAATAATTCATTTTATCACGCATGCGATTTCTATGAGAACTTTTTCGCTAACACTGATTGACAGCTGTCAAATATCTAATCAGTCAGTATTGAAAATGGACGCATGCAAATTTAAACCCTTTTCCCACAAACAAGAGAGCATGGAATAATAAATTGAGAGGCTCTAGGCTCCATTTGCAATTGAAAAATATTTAAGGTTTCCAGTTTGATTGGCTGGGGAGTCAAATTTTTTAGAAGAAGAGTTAAAATTGCATTTTTTCTTTATCCTTAACTGTAAGCCAATAAAATGAGAGCACGGTTAAATGAAAATTTGCAAATTGTGAGTATTCGCGCCTAAAGTGAGTTGTGTGAAAATTTGAAAGCCAGCATTAAAATATGAAATTCCATCCGACACGCTTTTATAAAAAATTATTTTTTAACCCTCACTAAGTTCATGCAATTTTCAAAAATTAAAAAAAAAAATCGCGGTTTCTCTCATTAATGGTTTCAAATTAAAATTTAATCTGCGAAAAATTGACGCTGATTAATGATATTGATGCTTCGTATAAAGTGTTTCCAAATTCATCGAAGAATTAAAATTAAATGCAGAACGTTTGTGGCTAATGAGGTTTCACAAATATAATGTATCAAAAATCAAACGCTTGATTTAAATCGAAAATTGCAAATAACAAAAACAACAATTTTGCGGAAAACAAGAAAAGTCATTAGCGCCCGATTCAACACATACAAACACATGGTATTTGCTAGTAAACGGCCACCTTTGACACTCGTGCCGTTATTTAGCGAGTTTGTTTGCCATTTGTTGAACAGCGGTTTAAGCGTTAATGAGCACGCGACAAAAACACATGCAACCAACCAAGCACCACACTGATATTATTGGAATTCCATTTGCGTTGCTTTGTTAGTTAAATTCTAACCTTTTCGATTAGAGAAACCACACAAACCACCCCTTACGCTTGCTCATATCAAGTTCCATCAATCAATTTATTGATAACATCAAACGCATTAGTGGCACAAACACGATCAACAAAAATGCAACCACCACCACCGCCGCAATCACTGTTCACCATCGTCAACAGCAATCACCGGCGCTCTGATAGCAATCGGAGCTTATGGTGAATGCAAAAAAGAGGGAAAATTAATAAGTGCACCTTTGTTGTACGCTTCGCAGTCATTAGCTCGACATTATGCGAGTGCCATCATAATGTGCCACTGATTGGATGCATTTCGTGTTGCTAAAATGTTTTAATTCGCAGAATTTCGTTGGCATTTTCGAACGCTAAAGTGTTTTTTTACAGAAAACTGTCACATTTAGCCCCGCGACCTGTGTCAGCGCGGTGAAGTGCGCTTAATTGAATGTGTATTTAGTGATTTTTCTACTTGATTACATTGAAATAGTAAGTGAATCTGCTCTCAAATGAGGTGAAATGGTTTTCTAAGTGACGTCAGAAGAGCATTTCATACTTTATTAGAAGTGCTTTAAGTTTAGTGATCAACCATCAAAGTCGTTATGTTAAAACAGATCTATTTTAAAATTAATTGAAAAAGAGTTTAAAAAATGGTCTAAAAACAAATTCGCTACAAGTAAAAATCGGAGTAATACCAAATAATCACTTTATTTAAGTGACATGCTTGTAGTTCAGCACGTATAGTGTTAAAATTGCTGAGGCTGAGATGGCTCGTTCGAAGATGACACTACCAATTTTTGTTTATTATTATTCTAATTTTCTTTTGATTTTCAAAATTTTATTGAAAATTAATTATTTATAAATCACTTAACACATTTTATATTCTGAAACTAAAATGAACGAAATTATTATTTTTAAAAACAGTGGAACTTCCATAACTCGAACTTCTATAAGTCGAAGATCTGTATAAAACGAACTCTTGAATTGGCAAAAGAAGTCAAATTTCATACAAATTGCCTTCCAGAAATCGAACTTTTCGACCAGGGCATAATAAAAAATTTAAAATTTTACTATCAAGATTTCGAAGTTTTTTTGTGGATTATGGTGATTCGAGTTAGAGAAATTCCACTGTATTTATATACAAATGAATATTTATATACAAATGAATGTAATAATGTAAGTAATCGTCGAATTTTATTTATTTTTAATTAATTTAAATATGTATCTGAATTTTTTTTATTTTGACATTAAGCATCATCATTATCGAATGTGTAACTACTTTTAACCGCAATTGTCAATATGTCAGGATGGCCGAGCGGTCTAAGGCGCCAGACTCAAGTGTAAGAACTTGCCTGTATAACAATACGGGTTGTTTCGGAGCATTCTGGTCCTCTCTGAGGGCGTGGGTTCGAATCCCACTTCTGACAAGAAATTTTTTATATTTTTGGAGTGAGAATTTTCGAGAATTTTAGGCAGCACTTCATGTAAAATATACACACATATTTAGAATAGCATAGAAAACCAAAGCAAACTATAAATAGATGGCGACGGTATTTTGAGAAAGTAAAAAAATCAGAAACGTGGGACAGCGGAATTATATAAAAAAATGTGTATCGCTAAGAACACGTATCATGTCATAAAAAAGTCATTGAGGTCGAAATACATATCTGTACATACATACAAACTTAGCTACCCAAATCATAAAAAATAAAAAATGTAGGTAAAAATCGCTCGATCATAATTAAAGGGAATATGACACATTCGATTTATGACATTTAACATTATGACACGGCGCTCAGACACAAGGACAACCACAAACAAAGTCCTCGGCATTGTAAACCGCAAGGATATTTCGCAAAAATCTTAATAGGCGCGAAGTCATATTTCAAAAATTTTATGATTTCAATGAGTGAGTGAGAAATTAAACAAGGGATCAACATGAAAATTATTGTACTTAAGTAAGGGCTAGGCAATTGAAATTAAAGGAAATTAAAGGAGAATGGAGAACAGCAATTTCGCACATTAATACAATTTGCGATGGATTGCAAATAAATCAAAAAATTAAAAAAAAAAACATTAAAAAGAATAACATACAAACACGCAATATAAGCTGAGATAAAATTCATGTCTTGCGGACAAAGTAGTATGTATGAGTTGCAGATGAAGAGGCCCTTAGCCGTAGATCTACACAAAAGAAAAAACAAAACTTACAGTAAATTTAAATGATTTTTAATTTGAGTAATCAACACAGCAATACTATTGGAATGTGAAGTTAGCTTTAATGCCATTCTGCTTGCTAAGTCAAATAGAAAATATTTTGATACCCAAAAAGGGTAAATCACGCTTGAGAGTTGTAAATGGGTAGGTAAGAAATGAATACAAACAAAAGAAGTCCGCGCAATATGCAGTGAAATATAAGTAATTGATATGTGTAGCTATTAATAGGAAAGAAAGAAAGAAATATCAAGAAACGCCGCAGCATCCAAGTAAAGGCTAAAGAAAAGGCTGAAAAAGCGCATTCGCGATTAGGCTAACAGTGGGAAATGAAATTAGAACATTTGTTGGATTATCACGCAATGACGTACAAATATCTAGTGAAGTGGAAAATCGCAGATCCCAGAAAGATGACAACAAGTTTAGATTGCACAAGGTTTAGTTAGTCTTCGCAAGCTGAAAAAGGATTCGCAACGGATGTTGACAAACACTGTGTGGACAAGAGTAGCGGAGGGTAAATCAAGATTGACACTTTAGTAGCAACAGAGAATACATTATAGGCCGAAAATAAAAGTGCTGAATAGTAAATTAGAAATACTTCCAAAGATGATGCGGAAGAAATATCTGACAACAACTTCAATTTCTTATTGACTATAACTGAAAAGGCAACTTAAATATTTACGAAAGATGAAGCTCTCAGTTGTCAAATATTTCACATTATATTCTTGACTGACGATGTAACTCGCTTATCATACCCCACTCAAACCATTTTCAATATTAAAATGTCAATGAGAAGACTGTTTTATAGTTCCGCTTTAAATAGAAATATCATTCATTAAGCATTAAGTCAAGGCAAAATGTACATAAATACTTTTCAATTCCGAGGCAAATGGCAGTTCGATGTAATTTTTAAATTAACTGAGAATAAGACGTGAGTTCAGCAGAACGTCGGCTGCACACAATCTCTTACAATTCTTAGACTTCATGAGTTTCATTACAGCAGCAAAATCTTCTTCTGGTCTTCCACTATTTTTTGCTGGAATTTTACAAACTGCTTGTTCTATTCCCCACTTTCCTAGTTCTTGTCTAATATAAAAAATACTAAAATAATATATTGTAGACTACTTTTTGGCGCCTACTAAGGTTGATAGAAAACATAAAATCAGTAGTCTATAAGGATATGTATGCAAAATATTCGTATCCTTTTTATCAATAGACTTCTCCGCTAAGTATAGTATATATGTATGACTTTTCGCCATAAATCGTAATTAAAGCAGCAATCTAATCGGATTTGTATATGCAACAAAAATATGTACCGAAAATACAGACGTCAAAACGCAAGCAGACTTTGAAAGAGTGGAAGTAGCAGCAAGAACCTAAGCTGCCAGCGGGATGTCCAAGGATTTTGACACACACAACAATCACACCTTTGTTGCCGCAATATTTGTACTTATGGTAACAGCCTGCATTTCGAGCACAACCGCGCACTGGGCTGGTTTCAGCACTCTCGAAATAAATAGAGGAAATAGCGAACACACAACGAAAGTGCTGGACTGTGCGCACAGCATGTGGTCCAACGCAGCCTGATTTGGTCGACTCAATTATTGCTGCCGACCGCTGCCTGCAGTCTGTTGTCCATGTACAGTTCGTTTGGCAGTGACAGTAATACCGACAACAGAAGCTGCTTAGCGAACGCGTAGAATGTGACATAACAGTCGGGAGAAAACAGTGACAACTAACTGCAGTTGCAATTGATGTGAAAGCCGTATATCTAACATTGACAGGACGAACTCGTGCATACTCGTATTCCTTTTCATCTCTCATAGACTTTCTATAGTTATCGATTTTTTAAATTATTATACATTGTTTATATTCAATTTATGTGGTTTCACATTCTAATTCATTTTGTACGACCTTTCTATTTTAAGACACTCATAAAACTGCCAATAACTAATAGTTCCCCGTTTAGTGCTCGTTGGAAATCAATTCATTCACTCATTAAATTATGGCATCACCTCAGTTGGCTACCTTGTTTGCCATTCATAAATGTCATATAAAATAAGAAATGCCCAGCTCTTCAGTAGCTCAAAGTCGTAAAACCATAGGACATTTTCATCACCTCAAAGAGCGCCAAAGAAAACTAACCGCTTGATTTGCTACAATCGGCTAACCTTTTTATGATCCGTCTTTCTTGGCAAGGTGTTCATTCTTCAGCCAAATATGTATTCGTCTACAATATATATTTTACTTTTATTTTGCGGCATTTTAACCCTCAGAAAGCAGACTGCACGCCGCTGCCATAGTAACTGCCTTTATTGGCCCATAAATTGCAAATGAAATGAGCCAAGACGAATCAGTGCAAGCTGTTGCCGTGTCAGAAGGAATTCTGCTTCATTCAATTCATCAAATTCGTTTGGTTACACTTTTATGTATCTATTTAGCGAAGACGAGTCTTTTTTGTGTGTTAAATGACGCAATTGTTGGCAGTTATTAAGTTGACTACTTTATGATTCGCGTACATTTCATACTGAATTAGGAGCCAATGTGGGTGACCCATTGTTTGAAGCTGATTCTAGAAAGCCGCTACAATATAATTAACCAAGTTTGAGAGTACATATGGTACATACCAGCTGTTTATTCGTCTAGTATAGTGGCAATTTAGTGGATCACTTACCTGAAAGGAGAAAAAAAGTATTTTTTAATTTTTTTATTAAAAATGTAAATGGTATATGGTCATCTTAAAATGAAGAGATTGAGAACTTTATGAGTTTCTTATTTATTACGATGAAACTGTGAAAAGATTTTCTTCAAAAGGGGTCTCCTCAGAGCTCAATACTCTTTCCAAGAGAAGCCAAGTCTTTGATTCCACAGTCATTACATAGCAGACCAAGCCTATCCTTTCCTATACCTATCATAGCGCCAACAAGAAAATCAGCTTTACAATGAGCACAGTTCTTTAGACTACTCTTTAATTAATATTCAGCGTTCAAGTGATCATGAGTACAAAAAGTTTATTAAAATCTTCACATCGTACAAATTTTATAAAGTTAAATTACTATTTAAACACAAAATTCTCTAACAAAGTGGCTCCTGTGGCAATGAGCCATCGACAATGCCAAATATCAGTGCCAGAACGCCAATAATTGGCACTTTATCCAACGCTTGATTTGCCGGTGGCACAACCCAATTCTTCAGCGCTGCATTTACATCTTCCTGACTGTCGTTGAATGTCAGATTTATGAACTCTTCAATCCATGCGTTGATCAGCTTCGTCTTCAAAGGACTATCCATGATACCAGTCAATTTGGACTCCACAGCGCCCAACTCCGATTTCACTTTGAATCTGGTCATCCTTACGCTACCCGTTAGCTTGGGACGCAAGATGAAACTGCCATAAATGCGCAAATCCTTCAAAGTCAAATGAAGGTCACCATCACCATACACACGCATCGAGGGACCAAAAATCTTAGTTATTATATCGGCTTTATAGAGACCGGTAAAGAGTATTTCGGGGAAAAACAAGTCGTATTTCACTTTTTGTATCACGTTGTTGAAACCGAGCGCACTCACATCGAAATCATCGAGACCGGTGATGCTGAGATTGGTGACATTGCCACGTATGCTGTTGGAGAAAAAACAAATAAATATATTTGTGAGCTGTATTCTTGAGTAATCTTCAACTTACGCGGCATTGTCGGTGGTCAACTCCACAGCTCGGTAGCCGGCTTGTAATGGTGCTAATGGTGGTATGCCAGCTGGCTCATAACCACAAGGCATTTGCAGGCGCAAAAACTCAACGAACTCACGTAGATCATCGTCGAACACGCTGCGCCCCTCGATTTCAAGCTCCTCGGACGATTCACTATCCTGCAAAGCCTGACCCCCCTGGAGGAGCAACAGCGCGCAGAAAACGAAAATAAACCTGTACATTTCGAACGACTGTGTTGGATTAACTGCTTAATCGTAAAAAATGTGTTAATATACGGTCTTTGGAACACCTGTTCTTTGGCTTATCGCGAGTTGAAAGTATTAAAGCGATAACGGAAAAAATTCGCGATAAATTGGTTTATGCTTACTGATAACCAAGCAATAAAGTTTGGATTACCAATAATTTCAAAACAATACTAATTTTAAATAGTAAGCCCTATAAATCATACATATAAAAAACGTCGAGGGGTGTAAGAAAGCTCTGTTTTCGCAGAAAAAGCTTTACAGCTTTGGTTCTAGAATCTGAGCGAAGAATAAATAAACATTAAAAAAATTGGAGACACTTTAGGAGAAACTCTCTTATTTTTTTAAGAGCTTCGTATCAGCGAGTATCGTTTGTTTTATGAGAGCAACAGTTAAAAATTTAGAAGAATATATGTAGATCGTATGATTTTGGATGCTTAAACTTCATCACAAAAATCTACACTTAGTTGATTTTTAGTTCAAGAAAAGCGAATTTAAAATATTTCTCAATGACGGATCTAGATTTCTTATGCCTAATTTTTTCGTAAAACGAAAGAAAAATAAAACACTTCTATTTCTATTATTCACACAATTTTATCATTTATTGAAACTCATTAAAACATATTTAAGCCCAGGGATCTGCTGGTGGCACACATTTGGTCACAATGGGATCATCTTCACTGGCACCATCGTCGCCGGACAAAATTAAATCGATGAGAGTCCAGAAATCGTTGCCCTTAAGCATTTTGTTCACACGTGGCACCACAGTGTTTTCAATGGTCTCCGAGATCAATTGTTGGTTGTCGTTAATGCCGGATTCGATGAAACCAGCGAGTTTGTCATTAAGCAGCCTGTTCAATTTGCCTTCACCAAAGATACCAGTGATTTCGGAATTGCAGCTCTCCAAAGAGATGGTAGTCTTTAGCGAGGTAATTTTGATGGATCCCCACAAAATGGGAATCTTGTATTTCAAAGTGCCAGCAACGCGCAAATTTTTCAAACCAAAGTCCAGTGTACCGTCACCTTCGTATTGCACGGAGAGACCCAATTGACGCAAAGCATCCAAAATCGTGTTGGTGTCGTAGTGAGGCGCAGAAGCACGAATGTTTCTGAAGGTGAAGTCGAAAGTGACCTTGGACAAAATTATATTCAACTTGAATCTGTTGATTTTGAAATCATCCAAGCCATCCAGACGGAAACGGGTGAGCTGATCAAAGGTTCTGGAGTGAACAAGAAAACAAATAAGGAAAATGTAAAAACTATTTTTGTTTGAACCATGTACACTACACTTACTCCACGATTCCACGTTCGAGATGTACATCAACTTCGCTCTTCTTCAATGGCGCTAGTGGGGGAATGCCGTATTGTGGGAAGCCGCAAGGCATCTCTTTCTGCAGTCTGCGAATCATGCGACGTGCTTGCCATGACAAGATGAACGAAGGAGCAACTGTCGTGGCAAAATGAGGTTATTGGATCAGTGACATTTAAAATGTGTAACGGCAATGTTTTTGGACTTACTTTCTTGTGTACCATCCTCATTCTCGTAGATCACCTCAATTTCACTGTCTGCATCGATGGGCGATGGCCTGAAATCAGGACTTTTTATTGTGGCCGCAAAGGCGACGGCTGCGAAAGCCAAAACCAAGAAATATTTCATTATTGACTGATTGTTAAACCTTTAAGACGGTAAGTTAGCAATCGATCGACTGATTTCTGTACAGCTGCAACACTAACTTTTATATGTTTGAATTTGATAGACCGACATTTAGAAAGCTAAACATCGGTAGTTGACGACTGTTTTTTTTTATTTAATGGATTTACGCCGTTATCAGATTTGACTGATTAAGTGGCGAAGTCAGATTTATGACCCCCTTTATTAATATGGTTAATTTTATAATTGTTGAAGAATTATTATGTTTTGTTGTTTGTTTGTTGAATTTAATTTGCAGGTGATGATCGCAATAGAGCAATCCCTTGTGATAAATAGAACAGCTGACTATTGAAGTTTTGATTTTTTTTTAAGTTTATGTGACGGCTCAACTTTATTAGAAAGTCTACTTTAGAAAACTGCATGTTTTGATAATAATCTTGACCTTGGGTGGTAATGCAGGGGAAGTATTATTAACACAAAAACAAATCAATAATTTTCTAATTTCTTTATTTTTCATCACATTTTCACAAAATCATAGAGAGCATGTCCTACTCCAGAGCCAACCATGGGGCTGGGGTTGGGTAGCACTTGTTGGTGGAACCAATCATTTGACCTAACAACCACCAAACTTTATGGCCCTTCAGGTAGGCATTAAGACGTGGCACAATAATGTTCTCGATATGGTCGCTAATTTCCTTTTGATTTCCATTGATGAAGTTGGGAATGATATCTTCGATCTTGTCATTAAGGAAGCGATTCAATTTACCACTACCCAATATACCGCCAATATTTGAGCGTACACCACCAAGTGAGACCTTGGCTTCGAACTTGTAGATCTTGATGGAGCCCCAGAAGAGTGGCATCTTATATTTGAATTGGCCCTCAATGGAGAGATCCTCTAAGGCGAATTGCAATGGGCCCGAACCCTCATAACGCACCGACATGCCCAAACCGCGCATCATGTCAAGGAATGTGTCCGTGTTGTAAACGTGTGCGGTGGCCTTCAACTCTCTGAAGACGAAATGGAAGACAACCTTCTTTTTGAATGTATAGCTCACTTTCATTTTCTTGATGTCCATGCGATCCAAACCATCGAAACGGAAGCGGATGAACTGGAGTATGGAGCTATAAGTGGTTGAATTGGTTACACGCTGCAATAACAAGTTAAGCTCAGTTTCAAACGAACGATACTTACTCTACAACTGATCTGGATAGGTGAAGGTTTAGGTCGGCATTAGTGTAAGGTGCTAGTGGTGGAACACCTAGATCAGGCCAACCACAAGGCATTTGCTCCATAAAGTTACGCACAGCCTTTTTAGCTTGCGAGTTGAGGATCAAGCCACGATCCTGTCCTGCTTAGAGATATCGTTTAGATAAATTAAGAGAGAAAGAGAAAGAGAGACAGATGGTGATATTATTGCTTTTAACCAAAGTCAAAGCAATTGTACGTACCTTCATGCCACGAGATATCCCACTCATTTTCACTCGCGTCTTCAGCTTCATTGGCGGCAGCCAAGGCAAGGCAGCCGAACAAGAGAAAGAAAACTATACGCATTTTCTTTTTGGAAAATTAAAAACTGCTTCTACACCAAAACTATGTAGACCGATAATGAAAAAGTTCCAGGTGCTTTGGTTTATATAGCGCACGAAAACTGCTTATAAACAACAACAAAACCGAGCCAGATACTCGAAAGCTTTCAGCTACATATAGTTATATTTTCCTTGAAGAATTCAACGGTTGTCTTCATAAATTACTTTTATAACGCCTAACGGAAATCTAATCCTCAGTGGTATTGCTTGATTAGCTTTGGTATAGTGCCACTCTTGCAGAGTTCAAGACTTCGTTGAAATTTTCATATCATGATTTAGTTGAAACCAAATACGCAAATGTCAACGAAACTCATATCTTCAAAATACGACTATTATTATTACTCAATACCCCCCATAACCATATCTCGAAACTGATAAAGATTGCAATTGACATTTGATTTATAGTAAGATTTATAAAAATACACTCAGGTATGAAAGTGCAAAAAATGTTAAGTAAGGCCGTTCACACAAAATAAGCGGCCTGAAAGAGGAACTGTATGTAAATATAATCAACTAGCCGCTTTCAGAAAAGACTTTATAGAATATATTCTCATTCTCAAAGAGAACATTTAACGATTTTTTGTTAAACTGTTTATTTATATTTTTCAAGGTTTAATATACCTTATACCACATCATTCATTGAAGGGTATGGAGTAAATATTTCACGATAAGAGGGATTAAGCACAATGGCATGTGGCTTAACTGATCGATTTATTCAAAACAACCTCATCGGAGAATGCAACTTAGTAAGATAGTATAAATGCTTTTGACTTAAATTACTTTACTGAAACTGCGGCGCAATATATTAAAAATAATGAAATGCATTTTACGCAAAAATAGCAATAAATTTTGGATTAAGATTAGGTGCTTATATTCGCGGATTATGAAGGTTATGTTTGTGTGTGTATGTTTGCGTTGGTAGCTATTTTATTGTGCTTTCAAGCTATTTACAAACTTTGTTTTATTTATTGGGTGTATTGTGAACTCAGGTGTTTGTTCAAAGATAATTGGAAATATCATCCAATCCTTAAAGAATACACTTTGTCAAGATTTTCTGAACGAACTCTTTATCGTTTTTGAGTTATTCTTGAAAGATATTTCTATTATGTAAATATATATAAGCTAAACACATAGTGGGAATATCAAATAAAACAATCTGCCTTCTTCAGTCTACAAATTGTACTACTTCTTACAGAGAATATATTAAGATATTGGCTCTAACGTCTCTGGTCTGATTATAAACGGGATGTCTTTAGTAACAAAAAGGGAACATTAGCTTCCAATTATTTATTTATTCGCTGTCGTCGATGGGATCGGATCCTTAAACATGTCATTCTAAAGGAACCATATTTTTGGCCAACCTCTGTGTTCTATGGTTCAGGGCTCTCAAACTTAAGGGGTTAGGGGTAGTCAGGATTTTCAAAAAATCAATTTTTTTTTGCATTTTCGTTAAGTGTAAAAAAGTCTTAAAACTATTCTCTGAAAATTTGAAGTTGATCCGATAATTACTTTTCGAGTTATTCGACAAATAACAAAGAGTGCTCGGCCACTCCAAAACGCTAGTGTGAAACTTTAAATGCATTTTTCTCAAAACTATGTTTTTTGAACTGGTGACAACTGTAACTTGATAACCGCTCAGTAGATTTTAATGAAATTCATACAGCTTTTAGAATACATAATAAATTCAGGCCTGATCGAAGGATTTTTTTAATTTCGATTTTTTAAGACCAATTAACTGTTGTTTTTTTCCCGAAAATCTAGAAAAAAATTTCCTGAGGCCGCCATTTTATTAATTTTTGATACAAAAAAACCTTCGATCAGGCCCAAGATTATGTATTTATAAAACTAATTTTTTTTATCCGATTGATTTTAGATGAATCTCCTTATGATTGTCACCGCAAGGACCTTTTTTTGAAACTGGGTCAACACAGACAGCTATAACTTTGGAAATTATAATTTGTTTTCAAATTTTCGTGACTTTAAGTCAAAACATTGTATAGTAATGCCATATTATTACTTTTGTAATATAATATGATTTAATAGCAAAAAAATTACTGAAAATCCTCATTTCTTCGTGTCTCTGATTACCCCTAACCCCTTAAGTCTTCTTGAATTGCATGCTTCGCTTATAACTTATGTGATTTTAGGGTTACATCGATTTCACGATTTAAAAATAGTAATCTATTCTACAATATCTCCAGAATATTATTTTAAAATTCCAAGTTGATCTGAGTAATAGTTTTGTAGATTCCGTCTGAAGAAGTTGCATGCTTCAGAGTAGTTGGTATTGTCACTCAACACTTTAAGTTCGTAGAAAACACAGTTTGGAGTGTGTTTTCTAAACCGGTTGTCTTGATTTTCCGAGAACTACTCAAACGATCTTGATGAAATGTTATACAGGACTTCGTGACACAATTTACATTGCAATTAAAAAAGTAACGGCGAAATCGTGTGGCAAAAATTCATTCACATTTCATTATTGCCTTAGTTCAAGTTCTAGTTTAAACTCTTAACTAATGACGGATTCAGTGTCACTTCAAATGATCCTGCTATCAAGGCGGAGGGCAAACATTTTATTAAATGTGTATCTTTAAGAAATGTTGGATTTTTAATTTTTATAATTTTTTATACTAAATATTGAAAATACAATAAAATATTGTAACTCTTAAAATCTATATGTTTTCATATGTGAATCATAGTTCCGTTGTCACTTATTGGAATTTAATTTCTCTAGTGCTTTTCTTTAAACTCGCATTTCCCCTGACTAATATGTCCAAAACTTTCAATTATCTTGGCATTTATTTGATATATGATCTCCATTAGAAGGATTCTTTAAATCTTTGCTTAGTTAATTATCAAGATTATGAAACATTGCGTGCCAATTAGACAGAATTAAGCTAAATCATAAATTTTAGTATTCTAGACACATGACCCATTGTTGTCTAATACTGAACACCTGCTGTACTTTGCAAAGAAATTACCAAACTAGTGTAATCACACAACTGCATTACTTTCAGTGCAAAGAGGAGCAGGTGTTTTCAGCTTTCGATAACATACATTCATTTCATATGAAACATAATTTATAACGGTATTATATTTATGTTTTACAAAAAGATTGCAGAAATCTCGCTAATCCTCTAATGAATAACCACATCCAATATTGGCATTCTTCAACAAACTGAATCCGAATAATTTTACTCCAGTTTTTCATATACCTTTCATATATCCCTTCCCTCATAAAATTTTTGTATAGCCTTGGCCAACTTATGATCAATTTTTCGGTGAGAATTTGAGTTTGAGGAAATAATGGGTTACCAATTTTTTTGTGCTTCGTTGCAAGTGACTTTAAATCGACAGTCTTTTTATAAAATTATCTGGTATTCTGGAACAAATCTGGATATTTCATACTCAAAACTTCAAACCGACTGTGTTGAGAAGACTCATAAGAGATATTCCGTGTTTCAGATCTTACGCTAACACGACAAGTTATAGGCATAATTTGTCAGATCAATATCAATATGAGATCTTGATACGGAACTCGTATTAGATTCAATAATTTCAATACTATTCTCGACTAAAATTGTATCGTCGTTTCATAGATATTGCATATCAATTATGTTTGTGTTCTCAGTTTCATCCAGATCATTCGAACTAGATCTAAAATTTAATTTTGGAAACGGTATTGCCACCAAAAATAAATTATCTGAGGTCTTAAGTAAATGAATTATTAATACTCTCCTGCAAATGTTCTATAAGTTCTAAGTTTTCAAATTGCCAATTCGATTCGAATTTTCTCGAGACACAGACAATAATTAATTTTCATCAATAGACCGAGTTTCCTTTTTTTGAAATAAATCATGGTAAAATTTTTCGCAGTAAAATTGTGAAGTAAATATTTGAAAATATGCTCGCATATACAAAGCAAAGCATAGCCCTTGTCCACTTCAAATCAAGTGTGATTGTATATCAAACTAAATTTAAAGCTTTTATTGCTTCGATTCATTGTCAGATAAGGAAAATCTCACACTTGCAGTTAATTGAGATAATAAAGTGTAGCACAGTACCGTTAATAGATTTGGTGAGTTATCATAAGCAGGTGCACGATGAAAAACATATTATTTTTTATTGTTCGATTTCTGATTTGTTATTTCTGTTATATTTGTATGGGATTTAGTTTTATGACCAAGCAATCTTTCGGGCTTTGGAAACTTCGTTAGATTCTATAAAAACCCATTGCTGTGTCTGAAGAAATAGTAGTTAAACAACTGTTAGTCGTGTGAGCAGTTAATATTAACAATGAAAATCGCTTTAGTACTCTTGGCCGTCGTTGGTCTGGCGTCAGCCACACAAGTCGCTGATACTTATGGTAAGCACCCATAGCTTTTTGAATACCATTTACGATGAGAAGTTTTCAAGATGATGACCAATCTGTTTAATTTATCTTCATATCCTTTTGTATTCCAGCCTCCCGTTCCATCTCCAGCGTAGCTATCGATGCTATCGAGAACCTCCGTGATGAGATGCCTTGCGGTTTCCCCGCACTTGGCATTCCCCCACTCGCTCCATTGAAGATCCCACACAAGGAAGTCAACATCGACACCGAAGCCTTGCAATTACAGGGTGTTGTTGACAACTTCCGCTTGAACGGTCTGAACGATTTCGATATTGATGAGATGAAGATCAATGCGATCACCAGCAAAGTGAACTTCCGTTTCATTTTCCGCAATGTGAATGTCGACACACAATACGATTTGCGTTTGCTATTGAAGAAAGCCGGTTTCACCATCAACATGGTCGGCAGTGGTCCAGCTAAATTCGCTATTAAGAATATGGATATCAAGGGTGTACTCAAGTATTCATTGGGTATTGTGAGCGGTAAATTGAAGTTGAAGACCTTGAACATTCGTACACACATCGGTGAGGTCGAGTCCGACATTGAGGGTATCATGGGTGAGGGTGGCATCAACGAAAAGATGAACGAAGCTCTGGCTGAAATTGTCGAGGTTGCTGTCAATGAGAATGAGGATATGATTGCCGAGACCATCGAATCACTTGCTGTACCAATGGTTAACGACGCCTTGGCCGATATGACTTTGGGCGATATGATTGGTGCCGTGGGTGGCGGTGGTGATGACGGCGAAAAGGAGAAATGTATACCACCCACAGATTAAACGATGTGAAACATATCTTTCGTGATTGAAATAAATTGTCTTATTTAGAATAAAATTTCTTTGAATTAATGGGAAAGTACTCTAGGGTTACAAAGGTGGTTTATACGGAGTAATGGACATAAAAATTGCTGGTGATATGGGTCGGTTTGCTTTAGTAGAAATCTTTAATATTTTGAGAAATAATTTTAGAATATGTTTTTATTGTTTTATTTTATTGAACCGGCTCATGAGTTTTAACTCATGAAAGCGATTTTCATACAGTACAAGTATACAGCAATGTTCACCGATAGAGCATTACCAAAGAACTAGCTACTTAACTAACTTAAAATATTTTTGTTTGTAAGAGATAACCGTCTCTTATAAAAGTTAAATATTGAGAATAATTTAGCCTAGATTTCGCTGCATTATCATAAATGAGGTTCTCTACATAATAATAAGTATAGCTGGTTTTACGTAGGCAAGGTTAGGCCCTCGATAGATGAACCACATATTCGCCAATGATTATTGCAAATGTATGAATAAAGCAAATTAAATAACGGAGTACCTTGGAAATTAATGCTTTCGAGCTTCTGAGCTTTGTGCTTCTGTTACTATACGTTTTTTTGCATTTAAAAGAGAATATTTATATAGTGGCATTCAAATTTTCCCCTAATCCACATGCCAATTATTTTACTTATCAGGCGTTATCTTCGACTTGCAAGAGTTTCACGCGATAATCCACGAGCTTTGCGGATGTTTATCGGCCAGCAATCAATAACTTTATAAAACATACGATTGGATTCAATTGTATTATGGCTTTGTTTATTTTAGAACTTGCACCTGCTGATCTTGAAGACATTGGACCAACAATAACACAATCTCATACGAGTTATCAGCTAAGCAGAAAGCTTAGCGCTACTGATAAACCGTTAATAACATGAACACAATATTGATTACAAAAAGCGTATAAAAAATTTGGAAGCAATGAGTTTATCTTTGGCTCTAACTGTGCAGTGTATAAAATCAAGTGGGCCACCAGCTTCGCCGCTTAGTCTCCTTGCTGAATTCGAGGCAAACGCACAGCGACAAAGTGTTATTCAAGATGAAGTTCCTGTTGGTGTTATTGGCGTTTGTGGCCGCAGCGAACAGTTACGAGTTTCAGGAGCGTTTGAGCAGTGAGTTTTCTTTACAATAAACACAACGCCAACTATCGTTGATCGGAAACTTGAACTTGTTGCAGTAGGAAGTTTATGTGAGCAAATGTTTTGTGAAAGTGAAGGCGCTAAGCTTTCCGTGTTTTTTCTAAATTAATACATAAATTGTGGCATAAATTTGATCTACAGTTGTTACTAAACAATTTGCAAGCATTAAATAATGGAGAGAGGGAGTGGTTTTCACGGTAATGTTGCAAAGGATAAGGAAACAAGTTTCGCTTTTGGGAAACAAATAATATAGGGTTTAGGAACGTTATGTGTAAGACCTTTCTTAAATATAGCTCATTAATATTGACAGATTTGATGCTACTAGAGATCATGTCTAATAAAAACAGGTGAGTTGAACAGAACAAATATTGAATTTAGATATCAGTATCGTTCTGGAATAATGCATATAAAAATAATGGAAGTATGACTGTCACAACAACAACGATATAGTTGTTATTTATAATTGTGGGCCCAAAGCGAAGTTCGAGATAAGACACATTCCACAGTTATTTCCAAGCATTATCGGCTGTTCAATAAATCATGCAAGTGGCAATATTACTTTAGTAATCGTTTTGAAGATTACCCTTTCAATAAAGTTAATAAACTATTTAGTTAATAAATATTCCATATTTACAACTTTTTGTTTCCTTCCAACAGTTTACGATCGCTCCGTGTCCAGCCAAATAAACGATTACATTGAGAGCCTGCGCAAGCAAATGCCATGCGGTTTTCCTGGCCTCGGTCTGGGACCTCTATCACCAGCACGTTTGTCTCACCGTGATGTGGCGCTCAGCTCAAGTGGTTTGGTTTTGGCTGGAGAAATCGACGATTTCATACTCTACGGACTGGACGACTTTGATTTCTTAGTAAAGATCAATCTTGTGCTCAGCAGGGTCAACTTCAATTTCCACTGGAAGAAAGTGCATTTCGACACCAAATACAAAATGGACATGAACACCAACAACAGGCTGAATGCGGGACGCAATGGTGGCGCCAAGTTTGCCATCGAGGATTTGAAGGTTGTCGGCTCGGCCAAATACAACATCATCGGCAAACTGCGTTTGAAGGAGTTCAAGATCAGCGCCACCATTGGTGATGTCAATTCGGAGATTGAAAATTTGTCCAAAATCAAAATTGTTAACAAGAAATTGAACCAGATCATTGAGGAGTGGATTTTGTTGGCGGTGAATGAAAACACCAGCGAAATGGAGCAGATGGCGAACAGCTTTGTGGTGCCATTTGTTAATGACTTGATAGGAGATGCGACGTTGGCTGACATAATTGCGATTATCGCTGGTGGTGGAGGTGGTGGTAGTGGCGGTGAGCCAGAGGAATGTGTGCCGCCAGTAGCTCCACTGACTGACGAAATGTAAAATTGCATGAACCAAAGATATGCTAATGTAGAAATATTTAAGGCTTTTCAGAGGGCAAGTAGGAGAACTGAAATTTTGTGAAAACCTTTCTGTTGTTTTTGATAAAAAAAATAAAAGAAATTCGCATTTAAAACTAAATTAAAATAAAAATCTAATGAAATGTATTACAAAAAAAAAATAATAAACTTTATTTATATAAAAATATATGATATAAAAATATTTACTATTATACTTACAAAAAACATTATAACCTAGCTAAGCACCACTTAGCGAGTGCAACAACCGTTATGCGTATATTTCTGTAAAAACTTTCCAATCAGAATTACTTGGCATAGGGCACATGACACGAATATTTCTCTATTGTGAACTGGTGGATGACTCGACTAAGCCAGTACAATATCCGCTGAAGATTTAATGTACAGAATTTCCCCTAGTACAGGGTGTATGTAAGAAGAGAAATAACTTCTGAAGGAAATTTGTTTACGGTCATAGCGGAGAGCGTATACGGTCTCGAGTCAAAGACGAACTATGGAAAGTGCTCTTTGTATTATAAAGGTAACGAAGGTGCTGAAGGCACTTTGAACGGAGCTGATTATTGAGGGAAAATTTTGTTCTTTAAAACGCATGGAATTTTACAGTTACTTTTAATTTTCCAAACTTTTTTAGAGTGATATTTTCTTAATGATTTTTGAAAGTTTTTTAGGGTCTCAATTCCTATCTTATTAACCAGGAGACAAATAAATGCCTCTAGTTTTGCGGTCTTAATCTTTAAATTATCTCATAAATTAAGTAATAATTGTTTAATAAATAATTCTTAAATATCTTGATTTCAATACAAACAGCTCTTTTTCAATACTTCAAGTATTCCTTTTCTTCCTTTTTAACTGCTTGTCCGCTTTAAGGCGCACTTGACGACTACTCGCATTTTATTAGCTGAATATTTGCTAAAAGAATTGCGTTTTTCAAATGGTCAACCGGGCTGGACGCGGAGATAATATAAAGTGAAGAGTAAAACAAGTAGAGCTTGCTTCTTCCGCATTTCTTAAAGGACTTCTGTTCCAGTTGGTCAACTCTTCTTTGTTTTTGTGCTTTTTGTGGTTTCAAACTTAAAGTGTTCAAAATAAAAAACAGTTTGAAGACAACGCAGTAACCGAAAGCGATGGTAGAAACAGAAGAATATTTCCAGACATTTTGTATGGTACTTGAGCTTTTGTGTGAAGTGCATTCAGGTGTGAAATATTTCAGGGAAATTCATATTTAATGACAACGAAATGAATATATTTTTTTAAACCTTTGAGTTAGAACGAGATTTAATTGCATATATTTTTTATGTAATTAAGAGAAATTTGATTCTATATTACTATTTTATAAAATTTCGACATGAAAGCTGTAATAATTCCCACCTACTTGAAACACTGAAGTCATAATGCTTGTAACATATGCTCAGTCATAATTGAAATGCTAAATGGCATTCAGTCAAAATGCGCTCGAGGCCAACAAAGGGGCGAAATAAATGAAATTATTTCTTGTGAAAGAGTGTAGGCCGCTGAATAGACCCCTGATAAAATGTCTGGCAATAAAAGGTGAAACTTTGATTGAATGAGAAAGTGAGGCATATGAGTAAGCAGAGACCCAAGCACATACAGAGGGAATTACACTCAAGTAAATCTTTTCTGCATACTTTCATGAAAAGTTCGAGGCATTCACATGTGATTGGGCTCAACAGGGAAAGGGATGGTAGCTTCATGCAATAAGCTTGAGTTTACAAAAGAATATTTTTGATTGGGTAAAAAAAAACATTTTAATACACTAAACTCTGTACAGCAAGGCACGAAGTAGACGGCGGTGCAAACAGAAAGCCTTTCTTAGGAGAAAACTAGAAGTTTAAATCTATCAAGGTTGAGTGAGGCAATTATGGATAAAATGTTGTTGTGGAGTGATAAGAGGTGTAATGAGGGAAAACTCAAGCGCTTCTTTCTGACAAATCTCGTGGCCTCCTGAAAATTTACGAAACTTTTAAATAATAAGTGGATATTAAAGTACAGGGGTATTGAAAAAAATAAGTTTTAACTAGACCCCTTTGAATGTGGGCGAAAACTTGAGCAACCAAGAAATAACACTCCAACAAATAGAAGGAGTAAAGGGGGTAGCAAGCCTTTGGACAAAAGCAAGTTAAGTGCGAAAGGAATATCAGAATTGCAACTAAAATGAAATCAAAACTAGCTCAAGTGCCGTCGTATATTTTATTAGCTGCAACTGAAGTGACAATAGTCTCAGCCACACTCCAGTTTCAGTGGGAATGCCGTTACTCTCGAACAGTTGCTTTCATTCCCGGCAGCGCAGACAAATAGACAGAGTCGCCGAAGACAACGACATCCGGCGCGAGGCTGCCAGAAGGTGGCAGCATGCCACCAACACCTAAGACGCCGCCACGTCGCCACGCCGGATCGGTGTTGGCTAATATATATGTATGTGTATATAGTCTATGCGTCGCCAAATTCCAGGAAATGAAATGAATATTTATTTGCAGTTGAACTTTGGCTGCGACTGAAGGAGTAAGGCAAAAAAGCAAAACAATAAAAACGATTTAAATAGAATGTTAGTGTTTTTTCTCCTTTCTTCAAATTTGCGACGCGTCACCAAATTGAAATTTATTGCCATACGCATTAAGGCGCTGCTGTCGGCAGGCTTGTTTGCCTTTGGTCGCCTTCAACGAGTCCTTTTGGTAGTAAATGATAGAAATAATATTTCCGGATGATATTTGAGGTTATGTATCTAAATATAATGTTGTATTCAAAACACAAATTTAAAATGCAAGACAATTTTGGAAAAAATTTAATTTTTTTGTTTATTTTTGTTTATTAGTTTTAATATTTTTTTTCGAATTTAAATCCGAATGCAATTATGCATTTCTAATCTATCCTCAATATCTATCTTTCAATAAAAGGCATTATATTGAAATAACGGTAATTTCCCGTTTTTGTCCAATTTTCCCACAGTGCAAATCCTCTCAAAAATCAATTTCCCCATATGCTCTCTCCCCTCTCGCGCTTTAATCACTCCTTTCTGTCTGCGTGTTAAGCACGCCTACTCGAAATTTCACTTTCTTTTTCATTTGTCACGAACACAAAGGCCAACAGACGGCAATTCAGCGCCACTCGGCAGGTGAAAAAAAATGCTCGCTCACACTTCTCCTCTGGGGGAAAGTGAATTTCTGTCTAACACGCGCTGTTTTTACTTGCCGCGCGCCAGTTTTCGAACTTCCGAAAGTGCATGCAGATTTATTAAAACCATGTACCGCGCTCTTCATGGCAAGGTTAGTGGCAGGTGGCAGTGTTGCATGTAGTGGTAGTAGTAGGGAATTTGGCAGTCAAGAATAGTGCTTAATACTTAGTGACAATAACTTATGATCCAATAAAAGTGTCTCGCTTCTTGCTTTTCTTCGATTTTCACTCTTTTTTTATAGATTTCTCTTTTTGTTAGCTGACGGCATTGAATTGCCGGAAGCCGTTCAAATTGAAATATTAATCTCTTACCAAGACTTACTGGTGATGGTAAAGTCGATAAGCCTTTATGTGTGTCGGATTTTAATATTATTTCAGATTTACACTTTCCCTCTACGAAAAGTTGGTAATATCGCAGTGTGTGGGTCGGTTTTCTATAGCTTCCGGTTTCTTACGACGGAATACAACAAGCACTTGGGTCAAAGGTCACGAAACTTCGTATTCTAATTAAGAGAAGTATGCATGTTCTTAGTTTGTGGAGTGATCCTGACCTGACGAGAGGTTAAAGACTTCTCAGCCATTTGTTTTTAACTCTCTCTCTCTCTCTCTCTCTATTTTTTTGGAAATATATGAATGATTCAATTCGATATTATATAAAATTTAATGGAATATTTAATTCCTAAATTTTGTATTTTTTTTTCGAAAAATAGTTTCCACTGAAAGTAGAATCCTTCCATTGATTATGGAACAATATTTCATTCATAACGAAGAAATCCCATTTATTCGCGAAATATTGAAGTGAAATTTATTATATTGTAACAAAACAACAACAACAGAAAGAAAGCCAAACACAGCGGTCACTAAAAATAAGTATGTGCTTAGTGTCCAAGACCACACACTTGTGAGCTACACTGGAGGGCAGAGCCCGCATAAATGGAGCTGGAGTGTTCTGCGCTGCGAACCCTTGAAGTTGACTTAAGAAAAGTTGAAAATGCATTGAAAAGCAGCAAAAAGTCACATGATGGCGGCAGACGACAACAGTTTCACGCTGATTTATGCCTCGACTAGCGCAAAACTATTGAACCGAGAACACGCCAGAGAAATAAAATCGAACAAAGGATGAGTGGATGAGAAATTTGTTGGCGAAATTGATGGAAAGCTGCAAAAATGTATGCATTCATCGTTTCAATAGCGATTTCATGAGCTTTCGATTGTTCGACCGTTAGCTGGACATATTTACAAATACATAAACAGTACGAATGACAAATAACACCAGTCCGTATTTATATAGATTTTATCCCACAGAAATGTGTTAGTTTCCTTCCACTCCCTTGCGGAATCATGCACTTGCTCTTCTGTCTCACCCACCGCTAACCCTTAAGCATAGTTTGAAAATTTATGAGAATTTGTTTTGTAAACTTGAAACTTTGACCCTCGAAAAGGCAACATTTTTGTGTGGCGGCCAAGTAATATCACACACAATTGAACGTGTTGTTGTTGTATGTAGAGTGCACATGATTTGTTATTCAACGGAACTTTTTTTTTTCGCTGACAGCACACAACTACCGAAATTGTAGCGAAAAAGGTATCGAAAAGCAAAGTAATAGGGATTTTCAATAGTGTATAGGGACTTCGCTCTTCATCCATTGTTACTATATTGAGAAGGAGTCTAAATGTCTAAAATATCAGTGGCACGTAGAATTAATGTATTGCATGCAATAAAAATGCCAAAACTATTTGAAAGTAAATATTTATAATAGTTTCGCAGCAGAATGCAGGTGATTGTGGAATGCTTTGAAATTAAAATACGGGTGCAGTGTTAACTCGATAAATGTGACATGGACTACCGTTATGCATTAAATTAAGGCAAAAAAGTTTCAAGGATATGTAGACATAGGAGAAAGAAATAAAAATAATTAAAGAAGAACATTCCAACAACAACTATGTATATAAAGTCTTATATG
Organism: Zeugodacus cucurbitae; assembly: GCF_028554725.1. Lineage (NCBI taxonomy): Eukaryota > Metazoa > Arthropoda > Insecta > Diptera > Tephritidae > Zeugodacus > Zeugodacus cucurbitae. The sequence continues at coordinate 77,990,078 of NC_071668.1, read as the reverse complement.
CATGCCTTTGCCGCTCATTTCTACCAAAGAATCCCTGATTGTGCTAAAACTTGTTTTCTAATTTCCCAGCAAAGTCTTTTTAAGTGCACTTGCAGCACATCTAATTCAAAGTTTTCCTTTTAACACAATCTTTAACTAATTAGCGCAGTCCAGGTAACGCTGGCAATCTAGTTCATTACACCCATTCGCTCTTCACCCGCCTGAACTTGTACAGCACTTGTTGGCAGTTCAACGCTCACTACTTTTCACTACTCACTACACTCACCTATTTACGTAGTTGTACGAGTAGAGTACCGCTTCAAGTGGCTGCACTCGCTTTTATGCCTCAGCCCAATTAGCGTCACGCTAGTGACTACAATGTAATTACCGACCGCAATTGCCACTTGGCATCGCGAATGTCAGTGAGCAAGTCAAACTCGCTAACAAATCCAACAACTACAGCGTTAAATGTGCGCTTGTGTGTGTGTTGGCTGGCTTTAGCGCCAAAATGTATACTACAAATTAATGACATTGGTGTGATTTTTGCGCATTCGGCGAGCACGCAGCGCAAACAAACTTAAGCGCCAATTATGTATGCATTTGGAATAAATGAATATTTTTTATAGGTGTCATTAGGGGAATTTTACTGCATTACATCAAGTAGGGAGAAAATATTTAATGCACACCAATTCCTGCGGTCTCATATGCGTCTAGGCATCCAAATAGCATCAGAACTTTCTAGTGCCAAAGGAAGAAGCAAAGCGAATTTCTAGCGACCCTGTAGGGAGACATGCGAAAGCATTCAACAGCAAAGCAAGAGGGAGACCAAGGTCGAGATGGATGGACGAATTTAAATGAAGTTCTGAAGAAACTTCAACTATAAATCGAAAGACATGGAGGCGTATCGTTCAGCAGGCCAAAACTCAAGAGCTTTAGAGCTAAATGATGACAAATTTTAAATAGTATTAGTTGGAATTATAGTTTAAGAGGGTGTTTCTTTATGGACCATAGACTTTAATGCCTTCTGATTGCTAAAGATACTTTGGAGAACAAAAAGAGATGAAAATTCCAGCCTCGAAATACCAGGACCTAGTTTCTCCACTCCTTCGAAATCACTAATGTTGTCTCATGTCTTTCAATACTGAAATCGAATTTTTATTAACTCCGAACAGAAGATGTGTCTGCCTAACTATGGATGTCCTAGAGGGTAGCTTCTGCTGTCGGCTACAAGTGTGTGAACTTGAACGGCAGCAGCAGCAGCCAAAATGCGGCATTTGCGAATTTCACCGTAGCGTTGCATACTTGCAGGCGCACTTGACTTGTTCGCTGGTTATGTGGTAATTTGAATTTGTTGTCCTTCGGTTTACTACACGCTTCTGCACTCACGCCAGCCGACACGTTGGAGCTTTGCTCATTTTTCAATGTATTTTGTGGTTTTGGTGGCATGTCAAAATGTAAATATGTGGCAATGCCCAACCATTTACCCATAGAATTTGTCGGCGTATGAATATGCGAACATGTGCAGTTCCCGATAGCTTTTCACTGCAGAACTTTTCTTGTTATAATAAAAGCGCAGTCATTACACATGCAAGCGGCAAATATTGTGGCTTTCGAAAGTTTAGTAATAAAAGCAGTTGAGAAGTAGTTAAAGCTGAAGTGGATTCAGTTAAAACAACAGTGTCATAAAACTGATTAACTCCAAATAATAATCAAATTACCTAAAACGCCCCTGCTCCTTATGCAAAAAGTTTACAAAATATGATAATCACTCACTTTGAGGTTATATGTAACTCCTAAAACACCCTCGAAACACTACTCTTGAGAAGAGCGAAGCACTTCGACACTTCAACACAATGGCCACTTATCATTATGGCCATTTTATTAATTTCCTGACTAAACGGACACGTTTCGTTACTTTGTAAAAAATGCATAAACTATTGCAAGTATTTATATGTGGACAAGCATACACAAACAAATCAGCGCAGAAAAAAGACCAGAGCGGATGTACGGGTAGTCCAATACACATCCGGTCGAGGCGAGCCATTCATGGCTGGCTGTGTAATGTTGCGATACGTCCTGCTACCGAAGAAGCGCCTGTCCTCCCAATTCCTGTGAGTAGTTCGGTGTGTTTGTGTGTGATTGACTCGGTACTTCTCGCTGCTCGCTTTTTGGTCGATTATCAATTCATATCACGCCAAGAAGCGTTTCAGCACGCAGCGCTGATGAACACGCCGCAAAATCTAAGCTCTTGCCTGCCAAGCAAAACAGAGTTGCAATGAATGACAATAACAACATATAACGGTAGAGGGAGCTGGCGACGGCAAAGCGAAGAATTTGGCGTGCAAAGAAAGGATCGCCACTTCTTTACTTACAAAGTACATATTTGCTTGAGCTGACAGTTCGGCTGGCCACTGCAGACAGCAATGAAACAGCCTTTCAATCGGTTGATTGAAAACGTAAAACAACAAAAACAGCGGTGGTGTGCTGAGATAACGGACAAAGTTTACAGACGCCGCCAGACAAGCCCACGCCAGTAGCCAGTTTGCGGGGTTTTTTTTTGTTTCATTTTTTTTTAGTTAGTTAGCGGTGTTTAGCGAAGTATAGATATGTATGCGTTTCATTGAGGCAGGTTGAGTTGCTACAGAATCTATAGAATCGCAAGGAAAGCTCGAATAAGAGGAGCAAAACCCAAATTGCGAAAATTGTATAAAATTGAGGTCGACATTTAAGGGTCGGTCGTTCGCTTGCCATTTTTCTGCTTGAAATTTATTTCAATTTCTGCCCCAACTGCCACTTCTATATACACTCGTTTGTTTGTATTGACCCGGTTCGGTGCGCGGTGCAGACAGGGTAAACGTTTAGTACACGTTCGCTCTTCGCAAAATGTATTAGAAAGAAGCAGAAATGGCAAAACAGTTCGCTTTGGGAATATGCAAGGACGCAAATGTGTTGTGCATACGCGCTCCTGAGTTGCAAAGCTAATAATTTTCAAAGTGAAATTGTGAAAGTGGAGCATTGCACACACGGTAAAATGTATTTTCGCAATTACGCCATATTTTTCCAAGCCAGTAGGTGCGCACAATGTACGACCGTGGCGCAGTTCATTAGAGCGTTGTCTAAAAGGCTTTCTTATTTGAATGTGACGGCGGAGAACAATACTTTTTTGGGTGAAACAGAGACTTTTAAAAAAATATTATTATACAAATCTTGTGAGGTCATGTTCAAGAGTGTGAGTGAGTAATAACAATAAACATAAATGTTTACGTTTTAAAGGACCTTGCAACTGTTTCGAGAAAGGTAGGCTAGAAGTAGAAAGAATATTAGCTAATGGATTAAAAAATTTAAATGTGCTCCAGATGAGATTAGAATCCTTAATCGAATACTTTAAGAATAAAACTCTGTATCTCTAGACAAATCACTCTCTTTTTGGTGAAGGCACCCTAACAAAAACCTTAAGGGGTTATATACAGTTAGGATTTTCAAAAAATCTATTCATTTAATTTTTTTAATATATATATATCTGAGTATACACACACAAAATTTCAAGTCGATCCGACGAATATTTTCGAAGTTAATAGTAGTAGGGGATAAAACTTTAAACTGGTTTTTCTCGAAACGGTTAGCAAGATTTCTCAGAAACGATTGAACCGATCGGTCTGAAATTTTTACACAAGCTTCTTAACTATATTTTTTAGTAATTAATCGAAGGATTTCCCCATCTGATGAAAATTTATTATTTTTATAAACAATTAAAGACCCGAATTTTGGTCGAAAATCGAACCTTTTGCTTTGAGTAACCGCCATTTTGTCAAAAAATGTTTTTTTGCTAATTCCTTCGATCAATCACTAGATTATTTATTATATTAATGAAATTTATTTGGTTTTTGCATTTTAGATGATCCTGTCCAAAGATATCGTGCTCACCGAAAGAGGCCTTTTTATGCGGACAATATCAACGTTCCCGATAATTATTATTGGCAATAAAAAATATGTAAATATAGTTTAAGGTTGTCATAATATACCTGCTAAGTTTGAAATCAATAAACCAAATAGTTTGCTTAGAAAAAATTCTGGAAAAATGCCTTTTTTTAGACCTCCTAACTGTATATAACCCCTTAAATTTGAAGAAACGAAATTAGAAATTAAAAAATGCATCGAAGAAATCGAGTGAAGCGTAGCATTGGTGCGAAAATTTGTCAATGGAATTTACACAAACCGTAAAGCTATGATGACAGCCATCAACACGAAGAATATAATCAAGTTTAAGAAAGCGTGAAAGGAAATATTTCAGATACATTGAAAATGCAAAATGCAATTGAGTAGACGCAAATTGCTTGAACATTAACGGCAAATCGCAATGGAGTCCTCTGAATGCAATACAATGGAACAGTGACTAAAATGCTAAATGCGCTGGCAAGCGAAAAGACAAGACGAAATGGAGCGAAATCGTTAATGGAGTTTCGGAAGAATTTACTAAAAAAAAAACAAAAACAAACAACAAAGAATAAATAGTTTTCGTCAAAATATCTACTACATGAAGATGAAGATTTTAAGTTTAACCTCTCTTAAAGATTTAAAATGGCTACGTATAAAAGCGTGTTCCATTGAAAAAAAATGAAAACTTTAATTTCAAACAGCATAGCAAGAGAAAACATTGCCCAAAGGAAGAAATTCAGAAGCAAGTCACAAAAAAGCGAAGAAAAACTAAACCTCTGGGCTTTGAGAGCCCATGGCGTATAGAGAAATTAAGTAGAAGGAAATAAAATCTTCAATGTGATGCCAAGCAGAAGCTAAGAATAGCAAATTGTTATCCTTACGAGAGCAGGTGAGCATTCGCTACAAAGCGCTGGCGGCTGGAGAAGAAAACAAGCATACTATAACAAAGGTTTGCAGTGGAGGAATGTTTGAAAACTTAACAACGTTCCGGTAATAACAAGTTTAATGCCAAATTAAAAACGAGGCGAAGGTACGTGAGCGAAAACTTAATAGGAAGCAAATAAATTAAAATGTTGAAGGTATTTAGTAATAAGACGCAAAGGAGAAGGAGATGTACGATGGTTGAAGAATCAGATGTGAATATCAGTTACACAAATGTAGGGTATACTCTAGAAATTGCATAAAAATCGCGAAAAATCGTGGTAAATCATTTTCATACTCACCTCGAAGCTTAACGGTTAATGTGCTCTAGCTAAGTGTCTTACAAGCCTTTACTATTTGCTTCTTATTGCTTCCGCTTTTAATTGTCAAAATTTTTTGTTATTTTTTGGAGTCACAGGATCAGCTTTACAGCAAAAGAAGCAAGTAAATTTTATTTTTTTTTTGCCTCAACATAATGACGCCAAAGTTTAAATAAACCGAAAAAGTATAAAAGAAATTTCCAAGTGCACAAAAGCGACGGAAGTAAACGAATTTCCATTCAAATTGCTCGCAAATTCGCTGTTGCTATTAGTTTTTCATGTTGACATTCGACTTCAGCGGAAGCTGTTTTGCTGCACGAGAAGCGCCAGTGATGCAATGGAATAAAATTATAGACTTTACTTGTTGTTACCCGACACACACAAAAAGAACAACAACAACTACATACATACAACAACAAGCGCGCTTATTTCGAGAATCAACAAGCCAACACCCAACAACAAGTACATCACTGGCATAAGGTCTCGCGACAATGCCAGTACTCGAAAATTCCGCGCGCGTTTTCGTTTATTATGTCTTGCCGTTTTAATAAACCAAAGCATACTTTAAGGCGCAAGAGCAGAGTGCGCTTGGATTGCTAAGCAAATGAAGCACAAGTTGAAGTAGTGGAAGGAGCAACAGCAAGAAAATACCAGCACTCAAATTTAGCGTCGTTAAATATTAAATAACGGCACTTTCAGTGTTTTTTTCGGAGTCTTGAATATTCGAATTCATGAGTAAAAGCTTTTTTGTTGATTTTTGAAATTTATTTATTAGCTTTAGCTCTTTCTTGCAATTGGAAGACACTTGCTCTGTTAAAAGCAAGTTCTTGTTGCCATCAAAAATTAATTGGTGATCATTTTTCGAACAATAACATAAATATTTTTAGGTGTTAATACTACCGAATACCAGCTAAAAAAAAACAGCTTTAACCTTGATTTTGTCTTGTCCTTTTTTTCATTTTCTTAAGATTATTTTATGTTTCACTCAAATTTGTAACGCCACCTAAAAGTAATGAAACTGCACTTAACCTCAACTTCCAGGAGACTTCACTTGCCGCTGCACTTCCACCACCTCAGTGGCCTCAAATACCCAACAAACTTTGAGTACTGTGTTGTTGGGAGCCTTGCTTTCTTCGACCCCAGCTCGTCGTTGCGGTGACGGTGTCTGCCACTTGTGGCACAATAACGTCTACGCCACATCGACATCATAAATATTCAACGCGCATTTCATCACACGCGTCACTACGACGGTGCTTTACTGCCAAGCACTTGCTTCTGTTTCGTCAGTCAGTCACTTTGCTTGCAACACAACTATTAAAGGATGATGTCGGTTAATGTTGGCAATTACTTGTGTTGTTTTAGTTGTGCGAGGTGTGTCAGTCAGACGGGTTATGTTGTTGTGGGAGTCAGTAATAAGGTCTTTAGTGGTGTAGGTAATACCAGAATTTATATAAATATTGTGAGGTTATGGTTTTTAGGGTCTTAAGCTGAATGTATTTGGTGGTATGTTAATGCTTAAGTTTAATTAGAAAATAAAATATTGAGGAACTGGATTTTAAAGGAATCTAAGTTGAAGTTGGAAGAATGTGGCTCCTTCAAAACATATGATAAACATCTCATCTCTTAGAACATCCACAGAACATAGACTGTCATTTAATGAAAATTACTTTTAAAGTTCTTCAAATGCATTCCGCTTGAATACGTCGAGCAAACAAGGAACTCCATCACCACATTGAAATAAATTAAACTTTTAACTAGTTAGTTACTTATGCGCGATGTACCGTTAAATCCTTTAGGAGAACAAGACGAACAAGCGGCTGCAAAATGGCAACTTGCAACAGTTGTTTCAGCAAACTGCGACGATAACTGTGAATCCTATCAACAACTAACAGTACCTACAATGCGAAATTCCAACAGTTTTTGACTGTTTCCAAAATAGACTGGCTTTTCTTTGCGACGCAGCAGCAGACTGATAAGAATCAACAGTAGAGACTTATAGTTCGCGAATTTTCATCAGATTTATATATATACAGAAATCTACACAGCTATTTCTACATTTTGAGAGGTCTGAGGAGCGTCTAAACTTTTTGATGAATTTCAGCAACTTTTGACGCGGCGGCGTTGCGAATTTGTGGCAGCACGAAATAAGCTTAAAGGGAAGCGAAGAGCATTACAGCAGTCGGCTGAAAGAAAAGCTTAATTCATAAAGTTTCGCTGGCGCGAGCCAACTTCAATTGTTCGCTGCGCGACTGAATGCCTTCAACTGGTGAAGTGAGTGAGCGGATAGTGAATTGAGAGTGAGGAGAGCGACACAGGGTGGGTGGAACGTGCGGTTAATGCAAGAATGATGATAAAAATTCAAAGTTAATTTGCTAAAGCGGTGGAGAGTGAGGAGAGTAATACAAATTTGATTTGCTCAAGTAAAGAAATTGGGATTTTGTGCTCACAAAAAATTAAAAATGAAGTTTAAACGCCTTAGGATAATTTCTTTGCAACTTGTAATATTTTTCTCAGATAAATACACTTCGCAAGTTTCGTTCACAGCAGAAAATAAACATGGCACTCCCTGTACCTCCATATCAAATATATAGACATATATTATATGTTTCCATGTACTTCCAGGAGCTCCTTCTATACACTCTTACAAATTCTAATTTAAAGACTTATGTATGTCTAAAGAGGATTTTAATTTCGTGCTGCTGTTCATTACTCTCTTCTTCCTTACTATATGTTCTCACATAATTGATCGAAAATTATTTAATCCCATTAAATTTTATTTGCTGAAATTCCGCATGCAAGGAAAATACGAAATTTGTCGAAAAATGTCGAAAAATGCCGCAAATGCATGGCTTGTTGCAACAACAAAGCCATATAAATTCATTACTTTCACTAGAGAGGTGCTTGGCATGGCAGATGTGTAGCTCCTGCCAAGGAGTGTGCTGCTCGTGTATAAATTTAAATTTGCCATGTAGTTGAGAACTCGTATTAAAATCATATGAAATACCAACTGATTTGCATTCATTGTCCAAGTGTTGGATTACAAGAAAAGCGTTTGCCGCACCTGTGGCAGCACGAAACCACCATTGCTTGTGTGCTGCATATCCTGGCAACCGGTGGCCCATAGTGTCCTCGGCAGTCTATTCAGTCGTCTACAGTGTAGTTACTGTGAACGTAACGTGTTAATGCAAATTGCCACAACAGCCACCAGCTTGTACGAGCAGCATATTATATTGTTACGAGGATATGAGCAACACGTACGTAGGATATGTTGGAGTGGAGTGGAGCGGCAAAAGCACAACAAAAATGCTCAGCTGTCATGGCAATTCACACCAGTATAAACTAACCTAGCTCCTTGCCAATATACCAAGTCTGAGTAAGGAACCATTGTGTTGCTACTCTCAAGCTGGCTACAAATTTTCTGCTTCTTCTTTTTCCACTTTGCTTCGTAAGTTGCCAATGATTGTTCGATACACTTTTTGCCACAAATGACATCCTGTCGCAGCAGTTAAGCTTTCTGCCATTACACACTACAGCTGCAGATTGTCAATGTTATGGTCTGTTATTGTAATTGTTGTTGTAATCGTATGAATATACTGCTAACAACAATACAATGGCGCTGCAGCACTCGAGTGTGTCTGAAAAATTTTCCAACATACAATGGCGCACCCTTTCTGTAACAGATCCTTCCTTCATTTATGGCGTGTGGGGAGGGCGTAGAGACTCCTACGAATTATAGGAGCAAAACGAAGTAACTGTTGTAACTGCTTCTCCGTCTCAGGAGGCAGCTTTTTGCTGCGCCCTTTTTCAACTTGTTCTTGTTGCTGTGTTTTCTGATACTCTAAAGTGATTGATGCGATTGTGTTTTAGGCAGAGTGTTCAACGGTTGCGCAATTCGTGTAAATTCTGTAAATTCGAGTAGCTCCTCGGCTGTAGCGAGAAGCTCAAACCGCTGGGCAATCAGGTGGCAGCCAAGCAACAATACAATTCTCAATGGACGTAACTAACTGGAGTGGTGTTGTAAGGCCATGAATATCAATTCTGCGTACTTTAAGCGCAAATGCTTTTAATGCAATCAGATTTCGGGAAATTCGAGACAGTTGAAAAGCATAAATATTGGATTGATAAGTAAGCTTTTAATTCCATTGCTAATTTATACATTGGATTGGGTTTTTGAAAATTTTCGTTGAGCTTCACGTCCTTCTCAATCTAAAGTCATAACAAAGAATACTATCGTTTTTAGTTATGAGGAGAAGAAGATCATTTCTATAATAATTCTCTTAAAATATAATTTGTCGAGTTTTAAGCATATGGGAGACGAGATCCGAGTAGTAAAACCTGATCCTTAGGTCATATATGATCTAAGTTCTGAGAAAAAGGGTATTAAACTTCAGAGAAGAAAGAGAGCTTGGTCACTGGTGAATCTAAGCTTCATAATATTGCTAAACTCTTTAAAAAATATTATCCGAAAAAACGTGGACTGCTTTTGAGGTAAACCCATCAAGCAGTGAAAACAAAATTTCAGATTCCGCCGAATTTCGACTGCTTTAAATTCGCTGCGTTAATATCGCTCATATCAGCTTTAAAATTTGTAGTCTACCAATCATCCTTATCCTCAACTGCTCAACATATTCTAGCCATAAATTTTATTTACAACTCACAAAACCACGCCCATCAAAGGTCATTAAGTGCCGTACTTAGGCACAAAAGCCGACCCGTTTTATGGTATGCAAATAAAATGGCAACAACAATGCGGCAATAACATAAATAGCCGGCAATTCCAAAAACCAACTGTCAACGACAGGTACGAGCAGGCATCTCACATTTACCCACAGACACACACTGTATACATGCTCATTGTAAAGTGGAATGGAAGCGCCAGTGGTGGCGGATATATACAGAATGGACGTAATGTGGCAGTGAAGTGCGTTCAGGATAGCCCAATTTGCCAACTTTGCAATTTAATTGCGTTCCGGTAGCATTTACAAGTAGATACAGCAAATCATGGACTCAAACTCGCTACGTTCACCAGAGATTCACCGTTACGATTGCGCCAAATGCTACCAGTCAATTGACGGACAGTGGAGGGCCGATGATGACAGCGACTGCCGGGGAGGCGAAGTGGCTGTTGAGTGGTGAGCAGTGTCAGCTCAAATGATGGTCTAAATGTATTGGGGTTTGTATGTGATTTACTGAAACATTTTCAACCCCCGCTCCCTTGTACTTCACTCCCCTTTCATTGATGGCTGGATGACTGCTTGCGCGTAAAAATAGAAATGCGTAGCTATTAGTAATCAGACACACCAAGGACAAAGGCGAATGCCTGGGGGAGTATAAAAATAAAACGAGTCTTATTGATTTTCTCGAGTGATGATTCTTTTATGCAATTCCATGCGCTTCATTTACGCTTTGTTTTAAATGCTGGCGTTGCATGGCCATCGTCCATGGTCGGCTGAGATGACAAATAGGCGTAAAGTGCGCGCGCTCGATTCGGTTGACCAAGCGAAAGCGCCTGAATTTATGCCATACAATTCAATTGAATTGAATTCTTGATTAGCGGAAACGGAAGCGGCGCGGCAAAGGAAATAAAACAACAACGACAGCAAAAACGAAAGCGCAAGACAGACAGGAAATTGAAAATATTTCACGAGCCTTGTTGTTGTTGTTTTATGAAGGAACGCAGCAAAAGCAAGCGCAATAAAAATAAACCAAAATTGCTATTAAATGCTTAAAGTGAGTCGGGTAAGATTTCCATTCCCTTATTGGTTGCCCGGAAAGCGCAACGCACGCCGGCATTAAGAAGGAAATCGCAAAGACACTCGCGAAGATACCGGAAAGAAATATGACCGGGATTATGCACGGTTGCTGAGCGCGCAGAAATCTTTCGGTATCCCGGTTGCCTTGCATGAGTAGGCAATTAAGTGTTGCGCCCGTACGCCTAAGGCTCAGGGGATGAAAATGCAATTTGAATTGCCGCTTATGGCGAAAATGTGATTGTATTAAGATAGAGGAAGATGATAGCAATAAATTAAAAAAAAACTTTAAAGAATAAACCAAAGAACAAACTGGCGTTTAAAGGCATAATTGTAAATTTAATTGGTTATAACTGGGGGGTAAATCAAATTTACCAATAAAATAAGGGTTAAATAAATTCTATGTTTTTTTTTATAATTAAGTGCCTTAACAATTTAACATATCAATAAATTTAAATTAGAATTACATTTCTTTGAACTGGTAATTATTTTTAATTTCTTCTCGAATGATTTTTTTCAAGACTCAATTTACTGTGGCTTGTGGTAAAATAAATATAGCAATTGCATTTATGTACTTCTGCTATTTCCCACTTTATCTACAAACATACAACCGCAAAATAAGTAATTCCCCTGCAATTCGTCTCATGTCTCGGGCAACTCATGTATAAATAAACATTTCTAAATCGTTATTTACTCGCAATTAAATATTTGCGCCATTACTCAGTGGTAATTGCCCACACATTTATCGCTTAATAATTTAAACTTAGCTACGCCACATCACGTGACTACAACTGCTTCTTCTGCTTCTTACACTTAACACCCACTGCATTCCGCTGCAACAAAAACATTTACAACAATAACATTTACACAGTCATTTGGTCTAATGCTCGGCATAAAAGAGTAATTTTAGAAAATTTGTATGCGGCACACACGTACGCGGTTTGAGTCATAAATTTCAGTTTTTGCACGCAGCAGCATAAATTTATTTATAACAATTGCTGATTCCACAATTTTTTGCGTGTGCGCCCGTCTCACTATAAATACCCCTGGTGGAGTACTGACTGAAGCGCTTGTCTCTGCGAGCATACATTCTTACGAGTGTAGATGTGTGTGTATGTGGGTCCAAGGGATCCTTTTAAAAATCCGTTAAGCCGAAATTTATGCGTCGCATAAATGACAAATGAAACATTACCGTTGGCGAAATGAATGTGTGGATTTTATTAATGGGCTACTTAAAAATTGTGGAATTCCTTTGGCTCCGCTGAAGTACGCTGTTGTGTATATGTATGAGTGCAGTGTTGTCAGAAGTTTAAGAATTTTTACACCGATAATATATGACAATCATTTATTTTAACATGGCATTCTATGTCTATGAAAATTTAAATTAATAACGCTTACCAACGGTGTTTTCACACAGAAGTAAATAATGCGGCAAATAAATAGCAATTCGAACATACCTGAAATGAGAAGAGAGAAGCAATTAACATAATATTTAATTATGAACATAAGGAGAATGAGAAAATAAGGACTTATACAGATCAGCAATTAAAGAATGAGGTTAAGTAATCAAAATCTTAATGCGAATGAGTATTCAAATGAACTCCTAATTAAGTAAATTAAGAGAATTTTCCCAAATTACTCTTAATTGTTCTCAATATACCTTAAAATGGATCAATTAGTATTTAAGAAAATTAAGTAAATTAAGAGAATTTTCCCAAGTCAACCTTTAATTGTTCTCAATGTACTTTAAAATGGTTCAATTAGTATTTAATTTACAGCAATTTGTTATAAAATACATTTGGTCATCTTAAGTTTCGAATATATGATGTTAAACACTAATTTTATGATTTAAATTGAGTATGTCTGAACACCAATGTCGGTGAGTCAATTAATAGCCTTTTCGCACAGGTGTTAATTGATCAATTAACCGGGTTTTGCTCGATTAATGCGTTGATTTAGATCGATTTACCATACAAAAGCAAATTTTTATTTGACTACATTAATTTTTAATCGAATACAAATCGAGTTGAAACTGGAATGTAGTTACACTACGGGTCCACTTTGGAAATTTGGTTGTGGTTATTGATAAAATAGCAATCAGCTGATGAAACTTGTCAGTGCGAAAAGTCCATAACAGCTCAATTGATCTGTTTGAATATGTGCTAATTTTCCAATGATATTATGTCATTGAATGAGAGCTGAGCCCATCAGCTCTTGATCTTGAATGTATTCACAAAATTTATGTGAAAAATTACAATGAAGACTAGAAGTGACAACATGATTAGTAGTAAGATTCCCCACAATTTTCTGATTCTACTTCGTTACAAAGCACTCTTTACCGCCACACACACTCCAAAGCATAACACAACGCATATTATTTAAATCATATGAAAATGTGATGTCGCAAACTTGTCAACACAATAATTGGATTAAAATAAAATTTATATAAATAATAATACTAAAGTGCTGAGTATGAACCCACATAGGAATAATACACATATTATATATGTGAATTCCTCATATTCAAGTGTGGCAGCCATTATACGTCAGCTTGAACACTTAACCAGCGCTTTGCGGTACAGCAAAGGAAGCAACAACAACTACAAGTATGTGTAGCGGGTGACGACTTCTCTATTTACTATTATGTCACAGACACAAGCCATGTGGCTGTGTGTGGAATGCAACCATGTAAGTTGAAATATGAGTGTCAGTGCAGAAATAAAGTACGAGCTGGAATAAAAAGTCAAGTGGCAATAAACTGCTTAAAAAGTAACGACAAAAGTTACAAAAACCCTTCTGAGTATAATGGGGGAACTCATAAATACGATGGCTTACAGACAGACATACATATACAAGCATGTGAGAAGCGATATTAGAGCGAACTTGAAAATTCGCTTTGGCCACCAGAGAAGGTTAAGGTTGTAGAGCACACACACATATGAACACATACAAATGCATGTAAGTTGTTTTTGTTGTACTCGTAAGTGTAGAAAAGCTTCTTAAGTGGTAGAATGGTGATTTCAAAGTGATAATGACTGGCTATACAAAAGAGAAAGCTTAGCAAAAGCAAAGAGAAGAGGAAATATTTTAGATGTCAAGCATAGCTTAAATATGAAGGCACATTATTGGAATATACATATGTATGAGTGTCTGCATGTGCCTGCATATTTAGCCAACAAGTTGCAGTTGCAAACTCGACGCCGTGGAATTAAATCTCTTAGCCACTGCATACTTTTGTGCGCCAACTAAAGCCATACGATAATGAAATGCTATATCCTCGAGCGCAGCGATTTCTAAGTTTTAAAACAAACTTGAATGTAAGACTCATGCAAAATGTGTGCATATGAGGTTAGTAACTTCTTAAGATGATTAAATTTTCAAAGTATACATAAAATTTTGTGGAGCTTATATGATTACTTGCGTAGGAATACCCATAAAATGTGGTTCTTTGTGTATATTAAGCGGAAAATGTGATATTTAAATGGCTGAGTGTACCATAAGACTAACTAAAGTAACTGAAAAATAGTTAGCCGAACAATTTCCGAAAGGATTATGCCACTTGATAGAACATAAAACATTTGTGACGTCACACTAGCAACTTCGTAGATGAGAAATTGGTGTAAAATTTTCTGTGCTCATAATGAAGAAAAGATAAATCTGTGTAGATCTCTGTTTATGAGCCCGAACTTTATAAAAATACTTGTTGAAATCTTTATTGTGATAGATCCAAGGGATCCGTGTTCTACAACTTTCATTGAAGTTGATTTCATATAATGAAAAAACCGCCTCAAATCTCATTTCGTTAGTTTTCTCTTTCAAGTTCATCACCAGTTATTTTTTTTAGCTAAGGAATACGAAATCACTCAAAATAATGAAAGCTAATGAAATAGTAATACCCACCAACCAATGCCAATATCATCGAGAAACCGCTATATCACCTCAACAAAAGCCGAACCGAATGCTCTAAATCACAAAAATGGAAAATGGAAGCATTAAAAAAGCTTTCATCAAACGCTTAGAGCTTTGTCATACTCTGCGATCACTGGTGAGGCAGTAGAAGCTGTAGTATAAAGTAATATTTAACTGTAAGAAGCTAAGGTTACAATGAAAAGAATAAGCAACAAAATAGACACAATGAACACATTGCTTTCTGCAAGCTCTAGAAGTAACGGATGTGAAAAGGATTTAACTGGCTGCCTTTCGTAGTGGCCTTTCATCAACAAGACCAAAGCAAACAAAACTGCCATTCATTTTAGTGTTATATAAACCAAGATATGAATAGAATAAAATGTAGAAAATGAATATGATAGCTACAATAAACTGACACACAAATGACAAACTGACTGACATGACTTAGTAAGTCTTACCAGCAGCACAATGATGCTTTCAAGCTGCATTCACAGTCAGAGGGCGAAATCCACTCCGCCTTCTGTGACATTTAGACTTCTTCATAGAAGGCAGAGAATATTTACGAAGATATAAGTAACATAATACATATAATGGGAGCACATTGTCATTATCACGTGTAAGGAGCCGGCCAGTTGGATAAATGAGAGTAGCAAACATAAGGCAAAATGGATAGAATGAGACGGCGGGACAAAGAAATGGCGAATGGCCGCGTTTAAATGAGTTGAATTGGCGCAACGGAAACAGGAAAGCTTGCTGTTGTCAACGTCGACATTGCAAAAACAGACAGATATCCAACCTGAATAATCACGCCACCGGCCGCTCGTCTCCTGCCGCAATGGCGCACGCAACCACTGTCCTGTTGGCTTTACGTTTTTGCGGCATTGTGCTTGACGTAACGGTGTAAAGGACATGGATAATAATAAGGCTCGTTTGTTTGAATGGCTCTAGAGAGTCGCTGGGTTAACGCGCGGGGGGTGGTTTGCCGGGGAGGGCATATCATTGTTGCATTGTGTGTGTGTGTTTGTGGCGCCTTTCATGGCAATACAAATGCTGTGATGAGTGTGGTTTTAGTTGGCAACTGGCAATGAAAGCTTGTTAAAGCAAAGGACAGTGGCTGATATGGTTGGACACACCGCGGACGCAGCGACAGGAAGTTAGACAGAAATATGATGGGCAATTAAGGACAATAAAAGCTTTGAACTTACTACAATAAAGGTGCAACATTACGCATGAATTCATTTGTTGCGAGCGTGTGTGCGTGGCATTGTTAAAGTGTTGGAAAGTTAATAAAATGCTCGTAAACGGAATGGTTGTTAGAGACATAATTCTCATTGAAGACAATTTGTGGAATGGCGTGCAATAACTTAAAGGTGTTAAATTACGAGTGGAACAAAACAAGTGTAGCTAGAAAATTAATACTAATAAATTCTAACTCAAATATGTTTCAAAATTAACGCTGACTTGTTTTTCGGAATAAATTAATATATAAGTAAACATAAATTCAAACAGGGGTTATATGTTAACGAACTTGCAGTTGTGGGACAAAAAAATATTATGCTTGGCCCACTTCTGTCGCGCTTAATTTCGTATGCAAATAACTTGTCTCTGCTTGCTGTGCTGTGCAACAGGTAATTGAACTTAAATCAGCTTCATCAATGGCAAACGGCAGTGATTCATTTCGTTTTATTATTTAGCGCTTATAAAGAATTTTTTCAATAAAACAACAACAACAGCAGTGTTTCAGTAAACCGGTTTAGCAGCGATTTTTTGCCTTCTCATGTCATTGTATAATCTAATATGGGCTTTTGCGCCTGACTTTGACATACAGACGACTGATTAAGGTGTTAACAAGCGCATTGAATGGGAATGCTGTCAAAAATCAGAAGAAAAATGCTAACAATGGCAAACGATTCAATTGAAAATCAAATAAAAAATTTCAAAAAAAATCTTGACAGTTTAAAACAGACATCAATAAGACATGTTAGCTCTTCTTTGTTGACTTTCAGCTTTAAATAAACAAATCGTTTATTAAAGCTGCATAATATTATGCAAATAAGTTTGAGTTTGACTATAACTATGTTAATTTGACGATATGCCACAGCTCATACCCATTTCAATCGCTCACTTTGCTCGTTTTTTTTAAGAAAAACTCGTGCAAACAGCAATTCAAGTATTCAAGTTCATTGACAAGCGACCGCGTGTCGCCATATTGGCTGTCATGTCGCACACGAACATACGTCACATGCCGCTCCCCACCGCTCGCCCACACAACTCGACATATGTATTCATACAAGCCGACCTGCAAGCAGTCAGACAGTCAGTAATTTACTGCTTGAAATCGCCATTCACTGATCAGCACCAAATTTGGACACACGCCAATTGCTGTGAACGGCCCAGCCGGTTTTGGTAACTTGTCCCCGTATCAAAAACAACAACACCGCTATGACTTAATTCATCAATGCGCGTTGACAAATTCTACTGCGTTGCGGCTTTTACGCATTTTAGTTTCAATACAATACAAATTATAAAAAGTTATTTAGTAAAAAAAAATCTTTTAAAAGCTGGTTTAACAAGTTTAATGCTTTATTTGAAAAAAAATTATGACTTCATAAATAAGAAATCCAAAAATAAATAAAAACAAGAAAAAACGTTAACTTCGGCTTTACCGAAGCTAATATACCCTTCACAGATGCATTTCCTTTAGTAACTATGTATGTTTAAGCAAATCTAAAGACGTATAAGAAAAAGTAAGTAAAAAAACGAAAACATTTTACTAATTCTTTTTAGCCGGGTTGTTTTCTAGAAACATTAAGGTTATATAGTTAACCGATCTGAATAATTTCTTCGGAGATTATATTATTAGCTTAAGCAGTAATCCATGTCAAATTTCGTGAAGATACCACGTCAAATGCGAAAAATTTTCCATACAAGCCATTGATTCCGATCGTTCGGTTTGTATGGCAGCTATATGCTATAGTGAACCGATCTGAACAATTTTTACGGAGATTAAATTATTTCTATGAACAATAACTCACACCAAATTTCGTGAAGATATGTAGTAAAATGCGGAAGTTTTCTATACAAACCCTTGATTCCGATCATTCAGTTTGTATGGCAGCTATATGATATAGTGGTCCGATATAGGCAGTTCCGACAAATGAGCAGCTTCTTGAAGATAAAAAATTTCAAAACGATATCTTAAAAACTGAAGGACTAGTTCGTATATATACAGACAGACAGACAGACATGGCTAAATCGACTCAGTTCAGCATACTGATCATTTATATATACACTTTATAGGGCCTCCGACGCTTCCTTCTGGGTGTTACAAACTTCGTGACAAGCTTAATATACCCTGTTCAGGGTATAATTAAAATAAGAATTTACCTGCCACTTAGCACTTTTTATATTTTTACCTCTTTTATACTACAAATATATATTTTTTTCTTTTTTCATGCCTCACTAGGCATTTTAACAATTTTTAGCAGCTTAAATTGTCAATATTAGTTGTGTGTATTTTTGGTATATTCAAATTTTATGTGCATACAAATTCTCTGTTTGTAGTTTTTGGTATGCAAATATGCTTTAGTTGACATAAAACATCTGTAGAAGCTTTGTGTGATCTTCTACAACTTGTAGTATAATGCTCGTCTGTCTTTCATAACAAAGTCTTTTGTTGAATTTTTACTTAGGCAGGAAATCTCTTTTGAAAACAACTGCTTTTTGGCATGACAATCAAAGCACTAAACATTTTTTTGTTTTCTATTATTTTGAGCAAAGAATACAAATATTTCTGTTCTGGGTTTTATTTGTAAACTTGTTCATCGATACTCAATCGATCGATCGAAGTTGTAGAAGTAGCTTCGATGAAGCCGAGATAAAACGATGTCGAAGATTCAATTTAGAATGACTCGTCATTGCAAGATCAAGTCTAAAAGACCTTGGATACCACACCTTCAGTCATCCAGATGAACCGGTGGGTATAGAAAGAGCCTTAGCAGATTGATGATTAATGCAGGGAAATGAGATCCAACTGTAATAGTTTTATTCTTTCCAAAATGACTGTCTTTAGTAGTACAATTAATAATAATTCATAGGGTTTAACCTAACTCACATTCTTTACAATTTTTAATAAAAAATATTTTATTGATAATTCTGAGCCAATTTACTTATAAAAACTTTGAAATAAAATATTATTTAATATAGCTGATATCAGTGTTAAATGATTATCTGATAAAAGTACAATAAGGTAATAAAATTTACTTATAAATAATTCCAAGCCACCTTCTGTCATAACAAATTAAAAAAGTGACTACATTGTGTATACTGGAAATTACCGACTGTGGCCACAGAGTGTATTTATTTGTCGTTTGTTGATGTTTTATTAAATTCAATAAATATTCTTTTGGTTGGCGGTCGAATTGCCGCGCTTCTGATTTTCCGCACCGTTGGAAAGGCGACCAGCAAAAAGTATTCGAACAATTTCATTCCGCATGAATTTGTCGCCAGCCCTTGCCAGATAGCTTGCCCGGCTGCAGCTGAAAAAATTTGTCATCGCTGATGGGTTTTTAATAATGTTTTATTGCGACAGCCAAGTGAAAAAGCGGTATGGGCATATGTTATGTTGTTACAACGAATTTATTGGCTCGATGGACCACAGCCTAAAGGGGCGAACGTACAGAATTGATTGAGTTTTTATTTA
The DNA here is from genome assembly GCF_028554725.1 of Zeugodacus cucurbitae. Lineage (NCBI taxonomy): Eukaryota > Metazoa > Arthropoda > Insecta > Diptera > Tephritidae > Zeugodacus > Zeugodacus cucurbitae. The sequence goes on along the minus strand of NC_071668.1, from coordinate 77,970,561 downwards.
ATATAAAGTAGGCGTGTGGATTGCACTTTTTGTGCGATGATTCACAAACATTTCATTAATGAATATGCATATAAATGAATACATATTTGCGTTGAAATTCTCTCCATTTAGTAATTGTTTGCATTTAAGCTTCATTTTATGATTAACGACTTCCATTTAAAGATAAAAATCCGATGCCTACTGTTAATTGAAATTTTGCATGAAATTTTTTTTTTTTAATATTTCAAAAATACTTGCATAAAATGTATTAATAATATAATCTAGTGTGTAAATATATAATTTTATTTAATTAATAAAAATAAAAATTAAAAAAAAGCAAAAAAATTCTTGTCAGAAGTGGGATTCGAACCCACGCCCTCAGAGAGGACCAGAACGCTCCGTATAACTCGCATTGCGAGCAAGTTTATTCACTTGAGTCTGGCGCCTTAGACCGCTCGGCCATCCTGACATGTTATTCACACACAACCAATGAGCCAACCGATAGTGAATACTCGCTTCTAATGTGCTAAGAGAGTGAGAACAGTGGCGATAAAAATTGAGTACTTACTCAGAGAGAAAAAGAGCGAGAGAACGAACAATAGAAAGCAAAGTGGGAAGAGAATTACAACGACAAACTACTGATCGAAGCAAAATATTCTAACAAACGATTTATTTATAAACCGAGCCATATATAAATACGAACATAGATAGCCATAAGTAATTGAATGATCTGAGTGGATTACTATGAGCAATTACTTATGACTTTTGTGAGTGTTTGTACGCATTAAAATATGAGTATACTAATCGTAAATTTGTCAATTTATTTGTTTATATGTATATTTGGTTATAAATTATCATTATGAGCTTTCATATTCATTATTTTATAGATAAATTATGTTTGCCTTTAGGTGAATTTCAACAACTTTGGATTAACGTAAATTATTTATGTATGCATGTATCTCAGCTTAACTGCCTAAATTTACGATATGGAAATTTATTGCCTAAACTTACACTTCAATGGCTTCGCAGCACTACACGCCGCATTTGATCACAATTTCTAGCAATTACACTAATCAATTATCGTAAAGCTTTTGAGCCGCTTATCTAATCACAGCTGGCAGCATCCATACCAATGCCTTTGTCTGTATGCACAAACATATATTGCTCGAAAGCAATGAATTTCTCGTAATGAAATGAATATCTAACGAAACCCACATGCAATTAAGAAAATTGCACACAATAAAAGATGACAAGAAGAAGCGGCAGCAGCAGCAAGACAGTAGCTACAGCAGTCGCTGCGATACAATGCTGTCTGGTAAATGATGAGTGAAATGAGGGCAAGCGCCTTGTTGAGCCGTAAAACAATTTAAAACGAGCGTAGTAATGTGTTTCGGAGAGGTTCATTGCAAGTGGAGCTGCTGCATTTGCCGTTGCAACATCGCTGAAAGACGCGCCCCAAATGCCTACAACTTTATCAGTTGTTTATACGAGTTGTCGACAAGCTCAAATTAATTACACAACGTTGCGTAAATAGCTGTAAGTGGCAGAAAATGTGAGTGTCACAGTTTGAAACGGAGTTGAACATTTTTCTAATGAAGACTGTGGAAGATCTCGATGGTCTGTAATATAACTCAGGGAGCGATATTACAACAAGAAACACGGACGGCTAGGTGAAGATCTGTATCGTTTATAAAATTTAAACCGATAAAATAGTCGGGAACTTGTGGAATATTAATTGTAGAATTAAGAGAACAGTTGGATACGATTATAGATGACCTTTACTGATATAACGTCAAAGTTTGCAATTTAGTTTTGTGGAAAGGATTGGTTACACAAATGAATTAACTTTTTTCTTTATTCACACATTATTGATGGAGAAGACGCAACAAATGTGGCAGAAACTACTGAAATATATAAACAATGGATGGATTTTCGAAACTCAAAGTCAACACTCATCCACTAAAAGCAACATTGTCTGCTAAAACAATACTGAATTGCCAATCAGATTGCGTTGGCGGCAAAATTAATAACAATAAACCATGTGTGGCTGAGAGTGAAGTAATCGCCTGCAACACTTGTCAGCAGCATTGTTCAGAACAGTTTCGATGATGCGGTACTTTAAGCTCAAGTCAGAGAAGACTAGGCGAAGCAGTCTGCTAAGCCTATGTCGTTGAAATGGAAAACGAAGTAATAAGTTGGTTAGTTAATAACAGCAACAAATACCGTATGAGGTTGCTCAGTTCATGTTTGTGAGTCGGCAGAGATATATACTTGAGCTACTATTTCATAATAGACTTCGAGCACATTGTTTTCAACAACTCACATATTATATTAAGATGCTTTTCCGCCTCAAAGAGCCTTGGTTACATTGTATTACCGTAGCAATTAGTTTAAGTCGGCAAATCGGCGTTGGCTGATAATCGAACTGCCGCACTGTGTCTGATGCCAGGCTGATGATAAGGCATGGCACAAAACGTTTTATTACAATGAAAATAGTTCATTACCGCAGAGCACTTGGTCGTACACCGTTAGCTGGTGCTACTAACTCTAACCGTTGCACTGTATGCCAAATGAGCTTCAAATTATGGGCGGTAGTGGCTTAATGGATGAGCTAACAAACAAACAAACCAACCTAGGAATTATGCATTGTTCGGGAGGTGGGCTTGTTCGGGCAGACTGCTATTGGCTGTTTGCCTCTGCAGTGGCAAAGTTTACTTAGTAATTAAGAAAATGACAATTAGTCAAGTGGACGTTTGTAGACGAAATGAAAGATTAGCAGCTCAGATAGCAGTTGCATGGCCCAAGGACCGAGACACTCACTTACGTAAATTGCAAAGCTCATACATGCATATATTTATCTATATAATCTGGCGTAAATGTTAAAAATTGCATCAGGATAGTGTGCGCAATGAAGTAGAAGATTAATAATTATTTGATATGTGCGCATTCCAAAGCAGGAACATGGATTTCTGGCTGGAGTAAAAGTGAGCTTTAACAAATACTGAAACAACTCAGTGTCTGTGGCCCCTCAGGACTTTGGATCGGCAAAGCAGTACTATATTTTACTATTGCTCAACTCATTAAACATAGAAATCTTGATAAATATATGGGTAAATTGGACGGAATGATCAACCAAGTGGGAAATGAAGATTCAAGCTGCAATCAAATTCCTGAGTAAATAAAGGAATACAACAGATAATATTAAGTCTACAACTTTGCTTCCGCCGTTTTCCAATAGATGTCCCTAGGGTCAAGCACTGGTCGATTAAATCGATTTTTTTATATCGATCTTGGACATTTGTGTCAACATTAACCCAACAAAATATTTCTAGAGATCTGTTTGCATCCCAAACTTATTCCCAACTGAAAATGTCACTTTTTGAGTCGAATTCTCGACGTTTGCGGGAAATTTTGCTTTTCTTTTTTAATTCCAAGAAACGTGCGGCTGAGGCTCATCGAATGCTTTCAGATACGTACGATGAGGCTGTCCTAAGTGAAAGAACATGTCGCGAATGGTTTCAACGTTTTAAGAATGGTGATTATGAAGTCGAAGACCGGCATGGTGGTGGAAGGGAGAAGATTTTCGAAGATGCTGAATTGGTTGCTAAAGCCAATCGATGCCACACGGTCTAGCTAACGAGCACTTCAGTTCTTATGAAGAAGTCAAAAATTGGATTGATACTTGGATCGATTCGAAAGCTGAGGAGTTCTTTCGTCACGGAATACGAATGCTGCCAGAAGGATGGTCGAAAGTAGTAGCTAGCGACGGCCAATATTTTGAATAACATTTTTGTAATCGTTTTTATCGTAGAAGTTTTTTAATCAAATTCAGTTTTCAGAATCAAAAAACAACGAACGTATGGAACACTTTGCCATAACTGAGGTATTCGACATGACTGAAGACATATTTTTGATACAAAAAACTATAAATTCTTTCGAAGAAGAATATACTTTGAACGTTCATTAACCGTAGAATGAATATATGGTACTCCTAAAGCTTTAAAGCTTTCCCCTAAAGTTAAACTAAAACATTTAACTTTGCTTTTAAGGTTCTAATTTAATTTTGAAGAGACCTAAAACGCTTTGTAAACCAGTTAAAATTAATTTTCGTTGTGTGACTCCCAGCGCTTTTCATGCACTCCAACAACACCTCAACAACAGCAGTCACGTGACCACACAATAAATGCATTCAACCGTAAACGACAAAGAACCGAATAAATATTTAAAGCAAATATTTACAGTGTGCACAAGCAGTATGCATACTCAAATATGCAGGGTGGCATTGAGTTGCGTGTAAAAAATATAAAATGCAAACGGGTTACATGAACCACACGAAAGGCCGCCAGAGGAACGCCTCCGCTGCGGATGCCACCTAAAACCCCGCACAGTGTTGTGTCGATGTATTTGAATGTTAGCCTACATCCATAGAGGCGGACGGCGGCGCCAACCATAGAAGTGGCACTCCTTACGCTCCAGTACCGTTCGCATTTCTGCGAGTTCAGGGAGTTGCTTCATTTAATATTGCTGCGGCATGGTGTGCGTTGGGCTGTGTGAACATGTGCCTGAGTACTCAGCCAAGTGGCACAAATGTTTCGATTTTGCACACATTCCACGCCGCTTATCCGCCTGCTTTTCTGTTCATAACCTTTTTCAACCTTTTTTTTTATTTTTTTCCTTTTACATTTGGGCCGCCTGCTTACAAGTGCTTGATATCCTTTTTGTGTTTTGAGGACTCTTCGCCGTTTTTTTTTTTGTTTCTTTGCATTTTATTCCATGCACTTGTACATGATTACACGATACTTTCGTGCTAGCCTTGCTCTTCATTTCGCTCGCCGTTTGATGGTGTGTGTGTGTTTATGCATGTATCATATTGTGCAAGTATTAGTTTGCGAACCACATACATGCCACTAACAAATGATGTGTTTGAATTTGCGCACAGGAGAGTGACACTATGATGTCACAACAACCACTGTACAACAGTAACAACAACAACAGCAACCACACACTTCAAGGATCCACTAAATGAAACCAGTACAAGCAGCCTCGGTTGTGTCACGAATATTATGTGTTGTTGTTTTCTGTTGTTGTTAGTGAAGCCATTATGGTACGTGTAGCATGTGTGGCAAGGATAATCGCTTGTGTACTTACCAGTTAGCTTACATGGTAATTTAACAATTTAAGCAGCGCTAATACTAGTGCGAGGGTTCTCCCTGTGCGCTGGAATCGCTCTCAAATCGTAAAACTCAATTCAACTGTTAAAAGAAATGTGAGAACGGCAATTTAAAGTGCCATAAAATCGGATGTTGCAATTGGTTTTTGGCAGTGGTGCCAATGCGCCGCTCTCCCACCAGTTAATAGACCATACCGAATTCGGGCGCTGATGAAGGCATTGCGAATTTTGGAGTTTGACAGAGCTTTTAAAGGGTTTATGGTACTCAGCCGTAGGGTGGAATAATACAAAATAAATTTCTAACAATAAAAAAATCTTTATATTTTTTGCAGCTGATAGCATTTCCTGAATCTTTTTGAAATATTTTTTCTTTAATAAGCAAGCGGTTTTTTATTCTTTTCTTAAATAACAAGCGGTTTCAGTTCGAGAAAAGTAACCAAATCAGGCAAAATATACACTGGCAAAAGTAATAGTGAAGGCGCAAGTAATAATCTCTCATATCAAGCGCTACCATCTGCCGTGGCATTTCCAGCCAACATTATTTAATAAAGCTTGATATGGAAAATTTTACGGCAAACAGCGACGAAAGTTTCAACTTACAAACTTTATTTGCAGCAGTCAATATCCTCGAGGCAAAAACAAAACGAGAAACTAAAGGCGACAACGGTGTTAGGGTGGGCGGCTAGTAAACGGACGACATCCCTTGCGGAAGAACACTGTGAAGAAGCGCAGAAAGCGAGAGTTTTCAGGTGAGCATAAGGAAATCATGAAAAAGTTACGGTACTTCCGGCACAGGATGTGACAGGTGAGTAAGCGCGCTCAAGCAACGCTGAAAATAACGCAAAAGTTTATGAGCAAACGCGACGCTGCGAGGAGAATGGGTGAGGAAAGGCTGCAAGTGGCAAACGAAGAGTTATGTAAGTAAACGCTTGCTTGCTGGCGCACTTGCGACAGGACAGCAGATTGTCTTGAATTATGTCGCCGCAACGTGCACAATGTTAAATTAATAAAATTACAGTTACAAGCGAAAGCGCACGCACCGCACCGCACCACCACACACACATACCCGCGTGAAGTGATAAAAATAAAATGTTATTCAGGCGATGTCGCAAAGTTTTGCTTGCAGCGCGTGGAAATGCGGAAAATGTTACTGGTTAACCGTTGCGAGCGAGTGGCAGCATGAGTTGTGCGTCTGCCGGCTGCTGCTCACAGCTGGTGCGTGCAAACTTTTGCCGAGAGTAGCTGCTTGGGAAGCCAAATAGCGACAGAGATTAGGTAGTCTAAGTGGCCGTTGAAGTCCGTAAAGTGTCAGTACTTAAGGAGTTTATGCGGAAAGAAACTTTTACACGAGAATATATGTAAGAAACGATGCATATATGAGCTTGAAGGATGTGTGTGCGTGATTTGAGCATTTTGAAATTTTAATAACAGAAGCAGTAAAGCTGTGCTAACAAAAGTTTAATTAAGCTGCTACTTCGGCATAGAAAAGTCTGTATTCTAGAAAGCCATATTACGGCGGATTATTAACATTCTGAGCACATAAAGGCTTAGAAGATTAATTATTTAAAAACAAGTTAAAAAGTGACTTTGTAAAGGAAATCGGGTACTCAAAAGGGAGACTTATTTCAGATTGTATTATAAAATAAAAAAAAAATCAATATGAAATAAGTGTTTGAAAAAGAAGTCAGAATTAAGAGCAATTTTATTACATTTCTGACACCAAAAAGGTATGTATTGAGCACGCAATATCTTTTCTGATTTTTGGTTAATCCTTCCAATAGTAATGTAGAGAAAGTCCTCACAAAATTTGAAACAAATCGGCCAATAAATTTCTGAGTTACAACACGATCACTTTTCTAAAAAAAAGTTTCGAGATAATCGCGTTTAAAATGAGGTACTCTTTACAAAACGCACTCTGGCCCGCTCCATTATATTAGCTATAATTTTGTCAAGCTTTTTTCTTCTCGTCAGTACACGCATAAAATAGTTCCTATTTCCAGTTTATCGAAAAAAATCGATTTTTTGAAAATGAGCCTGTACAGGGAGGATCTAATGCTGTCAGGTTATTTGGCCAGCTTGTTCGGTATGTCAATCTCTAAAGCTTGACGAACCGAAAGCTCTCGAAACATGCCGTCATACAGCACAAATACAAATTATTAAACGAATATTGGATATCAAACTCAGAGGGTTCACAATAAAAGAAGAAGAATGTACAAACGTACATCTCGATTTACCATTGATATCGGCTTGACCCATTTCACTCAACCGACAATGCCGTGAATACGAATTTACAGTTTTGCTGAAAACCTAAAAAAAATTCTGCTAATCATACTCGGTCACTGAGCACATGACCACAATCTCGTATTAATACTCGTATGTGGCCCACAATTATATGGAATGATATGCACATATAATTCAAATAATAAAAGTCTTGCCTCAATCTGTCAGCTACACGTTTTGGCACAAATTGAAAAGTTAGTTATGAGCATTAAAACGGCAATGAAACCGCAGATATGCAACAGACCGCAAATGAACGGAAGACCAATACAAAAAAGAAAAAAAAGCGCAAATGGAAAAATAATATCAAACGGAGAAAAACTTGAAAATGCTCGTGTGGTAGGAAGTGGGAAAATTGAGATGTGAAAAAAAAATCAAAATAATAGTAAACAACATATAAAATGAAAAATCGCTAAGCAATTGGCCACTCAGTCAACGAATAATAAAAGGCCAGTGAAACCAAACAGCTGGCCACCGCGAATGTTACAGAGTAGATAAATAAATAACGGAGAAGAGCTCGCCAGACAAGCAGGCAGTAGGCAGCAGCCAGATACATTGAGACAGACACCAATATGTATCTCTCAACATGTGTGCCTACGAATGACTCTGAAAGCCTCGTATATAACTGCGCATTGTGATCTTCTGTGTCGTTTTGCTAGTTTTGCGTGCGCCCATTCAGGTGTCAATGAACGCGTTTGCGAAAAAAATGCGATAAAATTTATTAAACTAAAAATAGAAGAATACATTAGGGGAGAGGTGAAGGGAGGGTGGGCAGGTAGTGTTGATGTTGCGATAGGCGAACGGGCACAAAGATGAGCTTAGATAACAAATAATAACAAATTTGAGCAAAAAACATAGCAAAAAGTAACTTATTTTCAGTAGCAGAGTTATATGTGGGTACATATGTACATACATACATACAATATACATATATATACATATTTATAAATAAGTAGATATATGCTGACTGTCGGTTATTCCTTACTGAAGTTATTTGGAAATCGCATATTAAAATTTTTTTTTGTAAATTAAAGCTTGAATATCATAAAAATACACAGCTCGGGGTATGAAGCTTGTTGATTTGTTAGACCGCCACACTGATGTGCGTAACAGTTTGGAGCGCTACTCTTGGATGTGTAACCAAACGCATTTTTCAGATACCGTTCCGCGTTGTTGGCTATGTGGTGAATCATTGGAGCGCAACTGGAATGTTTCGTATACATACATACATACAAACATATATGTAAATGAAGCATTATTTGTTGTTAGTTAAAGTAATTAATTCAGTTTCATTTGCCATATATTCATTTGTTGCGGTTTGCGTTCATATTATTTTGCTTTTATCTTGAACAATTTTTTTCTTATTATGAAGTAATAATTTATGAATTTTATTATTTTATAATTTTATGTTATCTCTATTTTAGCATTTTTAGCGCTTTAAGTTAGAGCTACTCACCAGTAAATAATAAAAAAAAATAATTTCAAAATAATTATTTTTTAAATAAAAAAATGAATATGCACATATTTACAGTTATAACAAACACTACTCGCCACACGTCATTTGCTCGCAATAATAAACAATTTATGCGCATATTGCCCACACTAAAAGCAACAACACTTACCAGCACATTCAACTGACTGAGTTAAAAATAGCAAATAAGCGCTTGAAAACAACAGGCCTCTGCCATAAATAAAAAATAAAGAAATACCCGAGATATTGCAGTAGGCATAATAAACATGAAGCGTTGGAAAATTGTTACAATAATAACAACGGCGAATAAGCAAATGTCAAAAACGTCAGCACAGCTACGCTCTGTGGCATGATTAATGTGGGACACGAACGATTGTCTGGTGCGAAATGCTTATTTGCCAACAACTTAGGTGTTGTTGTTGTTTAGCGCTGCTCCACTTGCCAAAGCAGAGCACTCAGCAGCAATTTGTACTTTGTATTTCTAAGCGTTTCAAAGCAATTACTGCAGGCGATGACTATGTTCCAGTTAGTTGCAAGTGTTTCAAACAGAAAATAATGTTAAATTATTCACTAATATTTTTTTATTTTGAAAACGAAAAATGTTTTATTTCAAATAAAAAAATATTTAATAAAAAATTTATATCGCCCGAGCAGGGACTTGAACCCTGGACCCTTGGATTAAAAGTCCAATGCTCTACCGACTGAGCTACCCGGGCACATATTCATTCGTTGGCAAAGTGATCATAACAGAGCATGCGGCTGATTGCTGTGTGAAACGAGTACACACACAATGATAATTTCTGATTTGATTTTCTTGTTGGGGAAAGAGATTCTAACTAGAATCAAACTATTTAAAAAATTTACACAAAATTTAATACATTTCTAAATAGAGTGAATTTATGGGCGCACTGCTGGTAAATGAGGCATTAGCTTAAGAGCTTTCACGTGAGCCACAAAGCTTTCATTTAAAAATATGTTTTCATCTTAGATTGATTTTTTTAGTTATTTTCTGGAAAAAATATATCAGATTTTTAAACATTAGAAAATCGATGTATGTTCTTCAGTCTTCGTTCTCAAACATATTATTAAATTTTATATATCGATGAATTACTATGCTTGTATGTCTGTTGTGTTTGCAAATAGCAGCCTCGTGTTAGGCGCAAGTGAGCTAAAACGTGCCAACAAACTGAAGAGATCAACGCTCGAAATCTGCTCCAGTTTTGTAGCTGCTGCTTTTCAAAGTTGGCTTTTGTGCTCGGTTGCACTGTCAAGTGACGTGCAACATCTGCAATGTTAACGATGACATTGTTGTTTATTAAGATTTTTTACACACATCAATACAAGTACAAGTGTAGATATGTATTTGTTGCTGTTTCTGATGCCAGCATTATTGCTTTTATTGTTGAGGGTAAAACGAGTAAGGAAGATTTGTTGAGTACCAGCGGTTCATCGTCACACACATCTATATTTGTATGTAAGTATGTATGAATATAAGTATGAATAAGTAAATATTGAAGTAACTGCAATGCAACTCACTCCAATAACAACAAATGTATCTGGCGCTGCCGTGTTACCATCATAACTTCACCGTTTTACATATATTTGTTGTTGTTATTTTGCTGTTTTGTGAAAATTGCTGCAAATATGCTGCACCATACTTTTATTTGCTGCATATTTTGCCTCTTTACAATGCCACCGATACAACCATTGACTCAGTCACACGGTGGAGATGTGAATGTATATATGACTGAGACGACGAGAGCAGAGGGCGCTACACAGTTGCAAAAATACCCGCTTGGCAATGTGCCATGAAATTCAAATCTGCCTTCATTTCACTTACATAGTTGCCGTTCATTTATTTATTTATTTTTGTTGCATACATTTTTTAGATATGCATGGATATGTATTTATATCTCAATATATTTTTGTTATTACTGAAGCTCCCATTTATTTGCATTACAAAAATTTCCAAATACTCAACTGTCGCATTTATTTACTTTGATTGAAAGGTAGCCTGTCTGGCTGTCGGCAATAAGAGTAACGAAGACTTCAACTAAGTGGTAACACTATACACAGAAATTTGAAATGTTAAAACGTTAGTGAGCCCTTAAATGTTTTATTTAAGGTGGGCTGATGTTTATAACATGCATTTCTAGTAATTTTTTTTTACACTTAAAAGCACTCAATATTTCTGTTTCGATTTTTTTAAAAATAGTAGAAATTCAAATTTGGAGGCGAGGCAAATTTCAGCGATAGAGACTTCTATAAAACAGATTCTCCAAAATTTGTAGGTAAATCGGTGAATTAGAACTTGAGGAATGTGGGTATTGTTTTGAAAAAGACAGTTTCGCAGTTTCAGAAAATCGCGTTTAAAATTTCGCGTTAAGCCGAGCAAGTTTGAATGCAGTGTCAGGAAACATTTTTTTTTTATTTTATTGAGAATAATTCAAGTTTTTTATTTCCACAGCAGAAGAGGGTATCAAAGGCCTGGAAATTATAATTTCTTAAGGGGTTAGGGGTAGTCAGGATTTTCAAAATATCATGTTTTTTTTTTTAATTTTGCTTTTAGATTTATTCGACAAATAACACCGACCGCTCAGGCACTCCAACATGCTAGTGTGAAACTTTAAATGCTTTTTTCTCAAAACTATGTTTTTTAAACTGGTGACAACTGTAACTTGAAAACCGCTCGGTAGATTTTAATGAAATTTCTACAGTGTTTAGAATGCATAATAAATTCAGGCCTGAACCAAAGATTTTTTTTTCAAAAATTTCAATTCTTTAAGACCAATTAATTTTTTTCCGAAAATCTCGAAAAAAAAGTTCCTGAGACCGACATTTTGTTAATTTTGAAAAAAAAAGTTTGGTTCAGGCCCAGGATTGTCTATTTATAAAACTATTTTTTATCCGATTAATTTTAGATGAATCTCCAAGGACTTATGATTGTCGCCGTAAGGACCTTTTTTTAAACTGGGTCAACACAGACAGCTATAACTTTGGAAACTATAAATTTTTTTTTTCAAATTTTCGTGACTTCAAGTCAAAACATTGTATAATAATGCATTATTATTACTTTTGTAATATAATATGATTTAATAGCAAAAAATTATTGAAAATTCTCATTTTTTCGTGTCTCTGACTACCCCTAATCGCTTAAGGGTTTTGAACTTGAAACGTCGAATTCTCATCCGTTCACTATCGGAACTATAATTTTTGGTAGAGAATCTACAAATTAGCACTTAATTACAACAGCGTATGCAAGAGTACCTTGATATAATTTCGAAATTTTAATTTTTCACTTCTTCTTCTCCACTTTGCAGTTTATTTTTAAAACTGTTTACGAAATTTTCGCCGACATGCGTTGCTAAAAATAACAGAAGCAAGTGAATAGCATTGCAAATATATACATATATGCATATGTATGAGGCAACGACGCGCAAGTCACGCTAGACAGAACGTATAATTAATGGTAAAAGAAAAATAATTATAAACATATGTACACATGTCTATAAAATATATATATATTTTTTTTACTCAAACTGCCGAAACTAATAAAATTAGAATGGAGGTTTGTGTGTGCAGACATGTGTAAAAACTCTGCCAGCCAAATGGGTCAACAATTTGCGATTGCTTAAAATTCATATTTACACAACTCAAAATTTATTAAACAAAACAGCAGACAAATTTCATGAACTGTCAAAAACTATTTGTTTTTCTTCGTTTTACATTTGTCTATTCATTACACATACACACCGTCTGAGTCAGCCGAATTTTTAGTGGCTGCACAAAATAAACACCGTAAAACTACAATAAACCCGAATTTGAACTGATGCGCCAACAACGAAACGCACAAATTTGAATTTGAATATTTGCCAACAAATTTCGAAAACATTTATTTTATGTTTTCTTTTATTATTCATTACTTGTGCGCGCATAAAAATATGCATAAACAGAGAGGCGCTGAAAAAAGCAAGTGTCTGGTGGCAGACGCCGGTCTCCGGCAATGTCAACAAAGCGTAATTTTCGAAAATAAAATGCGATGATGGAGTAAACAAATGATACAACAACAAAAAAGTTACAAATTTTGGCATCCAATTAATGGAATAACGTAAGCTTTATACTTGGCGTGTTAATTTTTAACAAATTGTATGATTTAATCTTCGATTTTGCGCTAAAAATGATTTTATATTCGGGAGTTTTCGAAAATTTAAAGCACGATTTCTATTTTCATGTGTGTTCCTAAATTGTAGCTTTAAAGCGAATCGCCGAAGTTGTTTTTGGAATATGACAGACGAAAGTTAGCAAAACATCGTTTTAATTAATTTCGAAAATTTGCGAAAATATTTTTCAACATGAAATGAAGCAAACCAGCTTGATTTTCTGCTTAATATTTGTATAAATTGACTATTTTGCCTTACTTTTTCGAAAACCTTTCGCGCAAATACCAACGAAAGTGTAAATAATGACGCAGCTTTCCACCGTAGCTGACAGCATACTTTAAGACACCTCAAATCACCTTTGAATTTTTAATAATCCAGCATACGTACCAGCGGCGAAAAGGGTTAAAAAGCGGCGATAAAATTTTATGCAAATTCGTAAATGTGCTGAACATCAAAGTGCAGCAAATTTTCACGCCGCGTTGGGCTGATTAAGTTTGCCGCTTAGACATGAGCGCAAGCAAGCAAGTAGGCCTTGTCTTTCCGGGCAGGAAGCGCGTTAAACACCGAGTTTGGCAGCCGCTGAGTTCGTGGCGAGGAAGCCTACACTTAGGCGCTGCACTACTTGCAAATTACATTTGCATATTAAATTATGCGCGAAATGATGTTGAACATCGACTGTCTGCCATAGGCCTACAACTCGTGATTTCTCAACTCACCCAACGCGCCACCCGCACTCTCGCTGAATTTAAGAGATTGTCATTTGCGCGCTACAAAGATGATTGCTTGTTGGCAATCACTTCGGTTGGAACTTCGCTTCTTATTAACCCTTGCCGAGCTGCTTGAATATAACTGAGTTACATACCTTACATAACGGTATATATATATGTATGTATGTAACAACATATGTGTATGGGTGAGCGCGCAAATGTCAATTCAAATAAGAGCACCAATCACTCACACCCGTTACGCGGCTCGACGGCAAAGCCGACATTACGTTAATGCGCATATATGCGCCCAGACTATGGGGGTTACCAAAGGGTTGTGTTGTGGGGACTTCGCAATAACTTTACTGCAACATATAACGGTAAACATGCGAGTGAGCAAAGTGAAGTGTGCTGTGGTGTTGGCCTTGATGTTGGTGAAGGCACGCAAATGCCGGGGCGCATAATGGCAGCCACATCAATGCATGCAACAACAACCACAGCAAAAGCTTGAACGACTTGCGCTGCAATTACTATCACTGACAATGACATCGTCAAACAAATGATCCGCCACACCTCCTGCGGCTACGTCAGCGCCAGCGACCACAGCAAATGTGAAAACAAAAACAATAGCAAAGTGACGCAGCGCTGCGCAGCGCGTAACTAACCCAATGCAAACAATTGTACTTCCGGCCACAGTCAATTATGTCGTTTGATTGTTTTGAGTACATGCCCCAAACCGCAAACATATACATGTACAAGAACGCCACATGCCACATGCCGCATGACACAGGTTAAAATAAGTAACATTTATAATCCGTTGTAAGCGTTGTGTCTGTCTGTCTGTCAAGACAGTGGCGCGTGGTTGGGCCGATTTAAGTGCTGTCCGTGGCCTTTCACAGTCACACATACTCACAGACATAGAAAGCTGTCCGGTACAAAGGATGAGGAGCAATGCGTTGCAATAGACACATGAGCGCTCATGATAAATGATCTTTGTAGCATACTTTTAGGCGCATAAACGTGATTTTTGTTTTTTATGAGGGGAAGGACGTGGAATTTTTAATTGGGATTTATTCCTTGTAAAACTGAACTCATGGTTACGTGGAAATCAATTGAAAAAATGAAGAAATGAGAAGCTCACGAAGAATAAAATGAATGCTTGATTAAGACTCAAAGTAAGAGAAGAAACATTTAGAGCATTACAGCATATATAGAAAATATATACCCAAATTATATAGGGTGATTTTTTAAGAGCTTGATAACTTTTTTAAAAAAAAAAACGCATAAAATTTGCAAAATCTCATCGGTTCTTTATTTGAAACGTTAGATTGGTTCATGACATTTACTTTTTGAAGATAATTTCATTTAAATGTTGACCGCGGCTGCGTCTTAGGTGGTCCATTCGGAAAGTCCAATTTTGGGCAACTTTTTCGAGCATTTCGGCCGGAATAGCCCGAATTTCTTCGGAAATGTTGTCTTCCAAAGCTGGAATAGTTGCTGGCTTATTTCTGTAGACTTTAGACTTGACGTAGCCCCACAAAAAATAGTCTAAAGGCGTTAAATCGCATGATCTTGGTGGCCAACTTACGGGTCCATTTCTTGAGATGAATTGTTCTCCGAAGTTTTCCCTCAAAATGGCCATAGAATCGCGAGCTGTGTGGCATGTAGCGCCATCTTGTTGAAACCACATGTCAACCAAGTTCAGTTCTTCCATTTTTGGCAACAAAAAGTTTGTTAGCATCGAACGATAGCGATCGCCATTCACCGTAACGTTGCGTCCAACAGCATCTTTGAAAAAATACGGTCCAATGATTCCACCAGCGTACAAACCACACCAAACAGTGCATTTTTCGGGATGCATGGGCAGTTCTTGAACGGCTTCTGGTTGCTCTTCACCCCAAATGCGGCAATTTTGCTTATTTACGTAGCCATTCAACCAGAAATGAGCCTCATCGCTGAACAAAATTTGTCGATAAAAACATTTCGAACCGAACACTGATTTTGGTAATAAAATTCAATGATTTGCAAGCGTTGCTCGTTAGTAAGTCTATTCATGATGAAATGTCAAAGCATACTGAGCATCTTTCTCTTTGACACCATGTCTGAAATCCCACGTGATCTGTCAAATACTAATGCATGAAAATCCTAACCTCAAAAAAATCACCCGTTATATATGAAAATTCCTAGGTTAAACATAGTGCCTTAAAGGGCATTACAGTATAATATACGTAAAATCCCTCAATCATTTTCCCTTCTTGTTATTCAAGATATACCAAGGAAGCAAATTCCTCATTTAATCGCGGCGAATACTTAAATAACTACAATATAATCAAGTCAGCTTTAAGATACCGCTTATAATCACATAGCTAAAGTCGAAAGCTTTATATAAAAGCATTCGAGGAATGTTATGCTCTGAAATCCAATGTGTCACTTTGCGCCTTCGCCACAGAACAACCACAAAACTCTAAACATTCAAATTTTCCAACAGCAAGCTCCCCTAAAGTCAATGTATCAATTCAAATTAATTGCCACACCAAAACACAAACAATAATCTAAGCGGGGACAACAAATTCACTTCAATTTATTTGTGTAATTAAATGAAGTTGTAATGGCAAAGAATCGATACGAATCCAGGGGTCATAAATCAATGTGTACAAAACTTTACCGAATGTGTTTGGGCCGCTTTCAATTGGTTGTTGTTGTTGAGTATACAACAACTTAAATGCATGCTTTACAATATTTAGATTGCAATTTAATTAATAAAGACAGGGCTTACAGGCAGAAAAAGTCAGACAGACTGGCAGACAGTCAGAGCACAAACAACAACAATGCGAGCCGGCAATTTGTAGACACCCCAGCCTGGCATGCGACAATGCAAATTCAATTAATCACAGCCTGAGCAGTGAAAACTCGGCTGAGCGCGGAGGAGAAGTGGCGGCGCTTAAAAGCAAGCAACACGCACCGCACAGCGCCTGACATTCTTACATTTGTGTGAACGCGTTACGCTGAACTCAACTAAGTTGTACATTTCCGCGAGGTAATTCCACTTGTAAATCGACTTCCTTTCTGTGTTGTATTTCTTATTTTGTTGTTGTAATTTTTTGCCCCTTTCATTTGTTATTTGTTAGTGCGCAACGAAAGCACTTATATTGGAGTGTAATTTGTATTTAGTAGTCAGACACACACTCCCACATGCCGCATTTACATGCTAAGGGCAACACAAATAAATACAAGTGCAAGTGGAAGGCTCACAGCGTTGGCAAAAGGAGTACGCGCAACAAAAGAAAGGTAGAGCAAGCCAGCCAGCAGCAGGGACAGACAGCACGCAAGAGCATGTTCGAGCACTTTTGCCGTCACTTATACATGCATATATTCGTGTGAGGGGCATGTGTGTGGGTGTGCAAGTGTTGAGTGCGAACAAGAAAAATGGCATAAAATTTATTAAACTTCTACGTTTGTTTGCTAAACCGAGTGCTGCTGCTCCACATTGAGCTTGTAGTGCAGCATAGAAAGGGGTTGTGTGCTTAAGGCGAGCAACAGCTAGTACTGCGTCTTTTCGCATACTTTTCGCCGAGCACCACTGCTATTGAGGTTATGTTTATAGTCGATATTTCATTTAATATGCGCAGTAAATTGCAGAAAAGATAAATGCTCTTCGAGTTGGTGTGAGTGCAGCGCGTTGATAGAGATTTAAGTGGTAAAAATGACATGGCGCAACAATGGCTGCGTTCAGGGTTATTCAAACGGAATAACAAAGTTATATAAATTGCGAGCATACTCTAGACACTTAGAGACACTTAAGCGCACAAGGAAAGTATGGAATTAGCATGCAAGTGATATTTTATTATAAACACGCTATTTGAAACACATTTAGGGGCGAAAAGGGGGTCATAGTAATAGAGTTACTGAAGAGATCAAGAAGTTTGTTTGTTGTCTGCATGGAGTTTCTAATTCGATTTATTAAGTAGTTATATTCTGTTTCAAGAGATTAGAAGATATATAAATGTAATGTAAATATATTTTTTTGAACTGATTTTAGGCGTCAATTAATAATCATAATTACTTATAAACTGATTGTCATTTCACCAAATCTGTAACAACTTTTTATTTGTCGGCGTCGATAGAAATAGCTAAAACATAGCATATTTTAAGGCGCTTTAGCAAAACCACAACCAGTACGCACGTGGCCAGAATAAATAAACTCATATACAGAAATACAGCATACATTCAGGCACAGAACCCTTGAATTTCGAAAGCCGATACACCACATGCTAATCAGATTAACAAACAATAACTGGAAAATCACAGCAAGTAGGAGGCAAATGGTCAAGGAAGAAAGCAACAAGAGTTATATACAAACAGTACACATTTTTTACTACATCAAATCTAAGCTTCTACAACCGGCAGCTACAAGCAGATAAATAAAAAGAGGTAAAATGGAGGAGCAATGAAAATAGCCCTGGCAATCATCAGTGTTGAGGGCTTAATACTGGAAGTATAAATCTATATGAACAACATCTAGACACAAACATAACTAGAAGAGTGTCACAAAAGGTACTTCGTAAACCAGTTACTAAAGACAATACTACAACTGGAATATCCAAAAAATAATCCTAAAAGACAAAACTTGTACCAAATATACTAAATTTTTTGATCCTGACATATTTCTGGTCGAAATCTTATACCAAAATATATCTTAGAACAGCGTTCGGGTTTTATTAGTTGAGGTTCTGCTTCATACTGTTCCTAAAGTAGTTCGAAATTAATTAATATTAATGGGGGATAGTAACCTACACTAAGCAGAATCACCGTGGATTTACATGTCCAACACAGTTGTAATATTTGACCACCGGTAGTCACGTGCCTGTTTACTCCACTCCACCCGTACAATCGAATCAGCGAAGTAACAAACTAAATCACGAATCATGACAGAGCAGCAGCCACCCGACCCAGTTGTTTGTGCTGAGCAACGGAAGTACTATGAGCTCATTTTATTTACCCAAAACTGTGTGTGTGGGGGTGCATTTCGTTACACGAGTAGTGGTCGGTCGTTGAATGGTTTGTAAAATGTAACACAAATTGCGACAAAATGCGCACGACAAACAAACAAGCGAATCCACTGGACACTGAGAAAAATTTGATGAAGGTTGACTACTTCAAGAAGAGATCGAAATAGATATAAATGGGATGGATGCAAAATCTGGAGGAAGGCAACGAAAGGGTATGTGTTTAACTGTGGTTGAGACAAGACACTCTTTGAGCTGCTTTCATCACCAAATTTTTTATGATTAACAGTTATTTCCATATTATTCTGAATCGATATATATCGATAGATTTAGCTAAGGGATCTCCTCTTTACTCAGAGAGCCAAGATGACTGTTGTTCGTATCAGAATAAGATGCCTTGAATGTAAGTCCATTTCGGTATCAACGGTGGCAAATCCAATACATCTTACGATAATATTTCTACCATTCTTATTCTATCATGCCATTATTTAGACTTGGTTTTATGCGACTCCTTAATTATTTCCACTAAATGGCATACCCAGCAGCAGACCTAGACTTTCGTTTGAAAACATGTTTTAGGTCCATGATTTCTTACAGTGTATGGAAAAAGCACTTTGTTCAACTAAATGAAATGGCGACGAAAGCAAATCGAAAATAGTGTTTCTGCCCTGCATAGTATTTAATCCCAGCACCTACACACACAATCAGACAAGCACTCGACTAAATCACACTATGTGAAAGTGCTGCGCGCCATATTGGAACCCTCTTACTCGTTCACAGTGACCCCTGTAAACCACCGCACCGTGCTAATATTAGCCTTGTTAGGTGTGGCGAGTGGCAAATGTAAATTTGACAAATAATAAGCAGAGACAAAATATGGTTACCAGCGACCGGCTCCATTCACTCCTACATATATACAGACGTACAAAGGAAGAGCAGGGCATTCAAGCTGGTTGCACGAGTACAATTCGCACCGCAGCTCCAATTGCAATTGTAGCTTAAATCAACAAAGGATGTTCGCCACTGTTTGGCGAAGAGGTTATCGCTGTTAGTACGAACATCATGCAGCAGGATGATGTTGCAAAAAATAAACACAGATCATTCATGTCTATCCTGTGCGGGTGTAAGGGGGCCAAGAGTTGAACAAACAGCATTTTGCATTTAACGCAGTTGAGGAGTGTTCTCCTTGTTGTTGTTGTTGTACCAATGTTACAATGGGTTTGTTGCAAGCACAAAAATACAGCGCTGCAAGTGTCGCGGTCAAATGAAAACAATGGCTGCGTAAAACAATTGTAAATTGCTATAATATTGGCATTTGGAGAGTTTGCTCATTGCATTAGTTGCAATTAAGCTGCCATAAATAGTTAGATAGCTCACTGTGTGTGCAGTCATTATTTGCCTGAATTTGTAAAATATTACTCTATGGAAATTTTGCGTTTATTTAGTATCGTGTTTTGAAATAGAATTTGCTTCGTATTTATTTAGTTTCGTGCTAATGCTCCATTTAGCGGTAGACCGCCTAAAAATAGGCAACAATTAATTTGTGGTCAATGCGGTCAGGTTTAATTGATGACATTACATTACCTGCAGCTGTTAAGCTGATCACAAAGAGTCATAGAACATGAAATCGAACATACCAGAAATGAAAAGAGAGGAGTTGATGTTAGTTTCTAACGATTTAAAAACATTTACAGATATATTTTGCAGTGTTAAACTAAAATTTAATAATAAAATATATGTTGCCGCAAATAAATTCATATAATGGGTGCTTTTTAGAGGAATTTCATTTAAAAAAAAAGAAGTTATGTCGAACTAGCTGTAAAAATTTGACAACTTGCTTTTGACATTTATGAGTATATATAGGGAAATTTGTCTTCAAAACCCCCGTTATGTACTGCAAACTTTCACTGCTCGTAAATAATCCATATTTGGAGAGGGTAGAATCCCCACATACACTCCAGGTTATCTTGTTCTCAGAAACAATTGAGTAACAAATTGAAGATGTAAACGCCCTTATCTTGAATAGTAAATGGTTTAGCCAACTTTATGGTTCCACAAGTCCTTGTTAACCGTCTAACGTTAAAACAGGATTGTGGAACAAGTCATACAACGAGTGAAAATATGACAATGAGTTGGTAAACCAACCACTTATAAAGAAAAAAGTACAAAACTGGACCTACAGGAGATGCTTTACAAGTTGCAGCACCGAAAGATCTATGCTCGAATCTACGTTCAAGCTTCAAATGTTATAAAAATAAACTTGACTAAACAAGTCTAACGAATAAACCTTCAATTTCTTTATTTATTTTATATCTTTTTTAAAATAGATCTCTACCTCTAAAACAGCACCCTTTACATGTATAAGCCCACAACTAATGAATGAAATGTGTCGCTGCAATTATTAATTTATTATTATAAATTAAAAATTATTTCCACAAATAATATAGACGGTCACGTGCCAAACATGCAAAGAATTGAGAATTAATACAGAGGCTAAGGGTTATCACTAATGCCATCAGAGAATCAGCTAAGCGTGTTGATACAAAACTAGGCATCACACCATTAGGACCACACAGTGAGCGAGTTGATAAATGAAGCAACTTGATTAACGGCAAAGTAGATTGCAAAACATATATAACATAGATCTAACTGGTTCGACAATGGCTCTCAAATTTTTGACACAATTTCTACTCGAGAAACGCAATGCGCGACTTCGCTAGAGAGCGTGAGAGTGTCTTAATGATAATAGAATAATCGAAAGATAAGAACGGACTAAGCTCAACATAAAATATGATGCAATTAGCATACAAATTGCATGAGGTATCGTCACTAAATAAGGTTGGTGAAGAGAAGAAATGAGAGCAATCAAAGAGAAACCTTGAGCGTAAAATTTCTAAATTTCTACTTCCATAAAAGGCACCAAACCGTGCCTTGATACGCTATACAATTTGACATCAAGTAGAAAAATGGTTTTCCACTAGGAAGTGCAGGAACGAAATATAAAAAAAACTTGCAAATCTCATCATCTGCACCTCTTCGCAGCAAACGATAATTCCATAAAATGTGCACAACATGTTTTCTAGGCAGCTGTTCGACATGCCACAGCATTGAAGGATTTACATGTACCCGACCTCCATCAGCCGTTATGCTCCCTTAAAATTGTTTTCGGAAACAGCTGAGCGCACACGAATGCGCGTTAATCGTTTGCGACGCCAAACTGGGACGAAAAAATGTCGTCTGCCATTCAGTGTGCACCACCCGTCCGTAGCCTTTGCTCGACCAGCGTCCATTTATGCCATGAAAGCGCTTCACCTCCCACCTGTGGCACCTTTGACGCCGGCTTATGTGCACTGTAATTTTTCGCTTGAAATCCATTTTTATTGCATAAGCATAGGGGCGCTCGCCGTCCGTGCATAATTTAAACACGCATTCAATTCAATAGGATTTACATGTGGCTGTTTGTGAACAGATTTTTTCCCGCCTTTGAGTGCTCAGCGCCGGCTACAGTTTTAATTATTTGCACAAAAATAAACGCATAAGCGGATTGAATTGAATTGAAATTGATTTAGCGCGACATGTTGGCGCATATGAACGAAGGACATTGCAGTAGCATACATACGGGCGCTGTGGAAATATGCGAATAATTTAGGTTTTTTTCTTTCTGCAGAGCGTTGTGCATTTTATTGTTGTTGAATTAAATTTGAAAATGAAATGTGTATACGCTGGCATTAATAGCGATGGAATTAAATGTTAAAGTGATTGAAATTATGTATGTAATCATATTGTATAGAGTTAAAGCACTTTAGGTGGTCTAGTTAGGACTTGTTAAAAACAATATTTGGTGGTGCAAAAATTACTAAAAATATACTTATATTCCTTCTAAACATAGAAAGATGAAGGCAATGAATCCTGTTTTATACCATCTTCTATAACCGATCCAAAATATGGAGAACTGCTTAAAAAAGGATTCATACGAACGCATATAGATCAAATAAAATTCTGACATATGGTTCCGTGTCTTACAAAGCCATAAAAATTAAAAATCTTTCAATAAATCCAACTCAATAGAATCCATTAACGCGTTACTGGTGTAATCCAGCTTTGATCTCTAAGAACTTTGTTAAGTTCAACATGAAACCCTTGTCATAACAGTATGGTATATGGTGAAAGCTTTAAGTTTTTTTTGCAAACTTATAAAGAAAATCACCCGAAACACGTGTCAGAAATTATCAAAGACATGCCTCGTTTTATTGTAAATGTTTCGGAAATTGCAAGTGCCTCTTAAAATACAATAGAAATGAAGTAATAACAGAAAGAAACGAATAACACTTCATAGCTAAATTTCCCCCATTTTCTTTACTTTTATTTTCGATACTTTTTTGCACCAAAGCCAGCCACTTGACAATATTGTGGCGCTTTTACCAGACTGCTTTACACCTTTTTCATTGTACGATTTCACTTTGAATTGAAAATGTCGAACATGTGTGCGGATTCCCGCATACATTTCCAGCGAAGGGGGTTTATGGGACGCTTACGCTGATAAGCGCCGACATGAGAGAGTGATGTGGGGGAGCAACGGCGCATAATGGAATATTTATTGGCGTTTGTGGGGGGTGTGAAAAGAAAGGCAAATCGGTGTGTACGAGAGAGAGAAAGAGAGAATGAGAAATAAGAATAGCAATCAGGAGGAATGAACGGACAGTTCACTGCTGTTTTCTATTGAAAAAGGTTCAATGACAGTTACTCCCCTTTCAAATGAGCGCACACTGATGGGTGGCATATAGAAATTTGTACATGTAATTCATGGCAGTAGCGCCGCGCTGCGCCGGCTTTCACAAAGCGTGACAGGAAGGTGATAACGGCGATAAGCCAGCAAATAACGCTACTTAAACGAGTGTTGAGACGCATAAAGCGGGCGCTGATACAGAAAAAAATGCTAAAATTAGTGCGGCTTGTCAGCCGTTTCATTCAGCTTGAAGTCTCATTCAAACTAAATAAACAAATTTAGCACTTGTGCCCCACGTTTCACTATCATCACTTAATTAATTTCATTTTATTTTTATGTTTTGTTTTGTGGAATTTCATCTACATATATGTACTGTATTGTTTATTTAATAAAGTCGTTTCAATTTGCTTCGCAGATTCAATGTAAGCATTTAAAAATCTGTGTTATCAGCACAGCAAACGAAGTGAAATGATTTCTCTCGGTTGTGTGGCAGTCGGTCCGCAGCGTCACAAAAGTTAGCTGATAAGTCGTCCGCGCAATAAATAATACACACATTTCAATTGTCTTAGACAAAAATATTTACTTTCATAAAAATAAATCTTCAGTAGCAGTTTTATAGCATAAGGTGTCGCAGTCACTACTGTGCTAACTGTATTTGAGTGAGTCCACGCAAAACCAATTGTGAAAGTGCATGAACAGACTGGAAATGACGCAGAAACTAGTTGTAATCATCTTTATTTGCCTGCTAAGTGCGGAGGTAAGACTCACTAATACCTACACTAGTTTATCTAAACAATGATGATTCCCGTTACCCGCAGCACTACTTCTGCGCCCGCATCCCACGCGAGCCGCGCAGTGCCGAGAGCGTTGAATCCTTCGAAACGGAGAGACCGGAAGATAACTCTGTAGAGAATACTCTCATTAGCAGCGCCACACGTGCGCAGTTCGAACGCGAGGCCTTGAATGAGACCAAACTCTTCCTCAACAACCTATTTCGCTCACAAATTGACTATTTCAGCAAGGTAAAAGGGTTTCTGCCGGCCACAGTGAAGCGTGTCAGCGATATAAATACGTATATTGAGCGGCTGGAGCAAGCCATCTTGGCAGACTCTGTGCAGGAGAAGGACAAAATGTGGCGTGACACTTTCGTTGAGGTAAGCGCGTGAAGTGAAGATTTTGTAGAGACTTTTTTCTGATTTAGTATTTCTTCATATTTGTAGTTCAGCGAAAGCGCATTTCTGCTCAATAAGGAAAAGGATACCGGTGTTTCGAATGGCCGTTATATAGAAATCTTGAATGAAGCTGGTCTGGAAGAGACGACTAAGAAATTCTTAAGTGATGTGACGGTATACTTTTGGAAAATGGCCAAAGCTAGCGGTAAAGTAGTGGAATCAACAATTGACGAACAAATTGAGAAATGGAAAAAGGAATGAAACCCAAAACTATTATGAGGAAATGTATGCGAAAAAAGTCTGAAACCTATAACTTTGTTGATCGAAGTACAAAAAATCAAAACAATTTTTAAAAATATACATTTATAGTGTTATACTAATATTCAAATGGATTTCAATTCATACCAAAGATTAGTGAATCTTATAGCCTTATTATAGAAACCTTTAATATTCCCGCTCTATAGTTAACTTTTTTTATTTAAGAATCAAAACCCTAAATCTCACATTAACCCTTGTTACTAAATGTCGCACACATGACAGGTCTGTAAGACCTCATAACATCCCAAGTGATAATGTTCTATGAGCTATGTATGCTCATTTAGTGTTCCGCTCGTTTGAGGACTCCGTAGCGCAATGGTTAGTGCGACTGACTGCCAAGCGAGCACACCCAGGTTCAACGCGCGAAGCCAGGAGTATGTGTTTGAAGAGAAATCGTTCTAAGGTTTCTTGACAGGAGACCCGAATTAAGTGACTGCTAAATGAAACAAATTTAAGAGCAGAGAGAGCCAATCAAGCCCCTGAAATTTACACAATTGCATCTTGCAATTCTGCACTAGGGTACGAACGGAACTGAATCACGGTTGTAATAACTAGTTAAGCTTAGAAATAAATAGGTTAAAATGATTACACTAAAAACAAAAAAAAAAACATAAAATAATAAATCTAAAATATAATTTTTTAAAATTAATTTATATATTCCCACTCGTGATGCATGGAAATACTCTGTTTGTTCGCCGCAAATTAACATGCCCGAAAATAGTATGAACCCACAAGCGGCCAGACAGCAGATAACTGTGCAAGATTGTGGCGAGTTGAATTTGTGGCGCTAACCAACTACACAGCCAACTAACTTTTTGTGGTAATAGAAAATCCTGAATAGTACGAGCGAACCGAATTGAAATGGCGCCGGTGAAGTGACACTTCACTGCCGCGCCGCCAGTGTCGGCCTTCCGCCGAACAAGCCAAAGGTTGTTTTAGATAAAACGCAGATATTTTCATTACATATGTAGACATAGGTATTCACAGGAATGTATAAAATATACAAATAACGGTGTATAGTGCCTGTCGAGTTCGTACAAATGCTACCGACTACTGCTTCGGTGGGTAAGTGCCCTCTGTGTGCACCGGTGAGTACGCCTCAATTAATGTAATTGAAGTTTCTGATTTTTTTTATCTGTCGGACGTATGATGTCGGCATTATTTAAATGAAAAAGTTGTAGAAATGTTCTCCATTTTGATTATTTTGAATTTTGTGTGTAAAATACCAAAATTAGGTAGTAGAAATGGAAGTTGTTGTCTGTGCAATTTTAAATATACTGTATGACAATGGAAACAATAGGGGCATATTTTTAATAATGACTAAAATTATAAATTTATAATTTTGAACGTTTTGATTTTGCAATCGGAAATCTTTATAACAATTCTAGTTTATGTATTATTAGGGTCTCTTAGAGACGCTTTGTTGTTGCTCCAATTTAAAGCTTCATACAAAACTTAAGTCCACTTTGGGGAACTCGGTAGATTCAAGCACTTTGGAATTGTTCAAAGCTTTAAATATGTAAAATATAATGCGTGTTTTTGAGCGACTTTACAGGTTGCCTTTTAAGGTTTAATATGTACATATATGTTCATGAGCATATGTGTAACGTAACCGTAAAAAATTTACTTGCTGCATTGACTTTGAATGTCAAAAAAATATGAAGGTTCTGTTGCAATCCCATACTCCTAACTACACGTTTCGTTGCTGTCATAAAAGGTTTTGTTGTTGTCAATATAATTTCCCGTTATTTGGTTTCCTTTTCCTTCCTTCCATGTTGATATGCTAAGACCCAGCACATACATATCAACCTTTGCAGTAGCACCTTCCGAGCTCCTAAAGCTGACTTTCATTATTAACGAATTTTTATAGTGCGCCCTGACTACCGTTGCATAAAAGAAGACTACACAAAATCGACTGCGTGTGGCGGACTCCTTGGAGTAATGCGTACGTGTGTTCGTTTGCGGATATTGCAAATATATTTCATTTCAAACGCATACATGGACACATGATACTGCTTGGGAAGCTTCTACTTGCAAGTAAACAGTTTAACGCAAGAACGAGAGTATATTCTCTGGTATTTCGCCATTTTTTCACATAACTACTTCCAGGGCTTACTGCGGACTAAACGAAAAACAATGTGAATTGTGGAGGGAGTCCCACAGCATCGCTGCGACGATGTGGCATATCCTGCGGTCGCTTTGCCGCAGACATGTCTTGAGGACAACACGCACAACACACAGGGATGCCACAGTCTGCCATTGTGCTGATGGGAAAGTCAAGGCAGACAAGGTGCTCCTTCGGTTGATGCGTGTATACTTGGTAGACCTTCATATACGATACTTCATAACAGTAGCTTATAGATACATTCTTACAACGATAGATATATGTACATATCTTTTATTATTTTTATTTGCAGCTCTTTGGTCGTCGTCTTACTCGTTTAAGGCGCGCATAAATTTACTTTACTTCCTCGTTATGCTCTCACCTCCGCCAGTGCTGGGCGCCCTCAATGAAATAAACTTGAAAGAAAGTTGTGCGGATAGGTGAGTGAAAAGACATTTTTTCATACACCACTGCGCTGGCTCTTCCTTGGCATATTTTAATATTCGGTTGCCAAAAGCAGTAAAGCACTGCAAATGACGCATTCTCCATTGTTTATTTTAGCGATTAGTTCTCATTCTCCCTGAACTGAGTGGAAAGTGTGAGTTGTCGTTACATTTTGTGTAATCTTTATGTTTGGTTTAAAGCAGACTGGCAAGAATTGTGACAGATTGCGGGTTTTTTCTCTGCCGAAAGGTTATTTCTCTTAAATTATTGAAGTGAGTATCCACGCTAAAGTCAAAACGCCATAATGGACTAGTGGGTGGGGAAAAGACTAAATTGATTTTAGCTCTGCTTCATGATTGGTGTTCTTGTGATTAGTAAATTAAGTATAACAAGCAACAAGAAGACCAATTTCCCCACAAACACCTCGGGTTAAGCAGAAAGCGCTTGTCATTAAGCTTTAATTACAGTATAATGACAAGTGTTTTGTTAAAAATCATTAACTTCGGAAATAGATGTCCGCAACACGCTTCATTCAACATATTCAGGCTAGTTAAAGGTTGCATGAACTTAAAGCTAACAGACCTGAAAACGCCACACTGTCCGCACCGTAAACCATTTTACTATATAGACAATTGTATTCGAGAATTTCCAGCTGATACCCAAATTTAATGTGAATCGATTTGACCCTACTTAAACGTAGAAAACTCACACCAGCACCGAAACACCGAAAAGGGCACAGAAAGGATGAAAAGCTATACGAAGTGACCCAGTAAGGCAAATTTGTATAGAAGGAAACCCAAAATGCTTACTGCTAATGCGAAACTAAAACAACTCTTTACAGCCATATTCAATAGTAGTCACTACTACAATATGTAAAGTATTGATGCGTAAAAGCTCCCACATTCAGCGCTTGAATTCCGGTACACAAATGCTTCCTCATCTACTTGCAACCGCTTTCGTATCAAAACCTCGGCTGACAGCTGTCAAATAAAGCTTTACAAATAACTATTCGTATTTGTTTGCCGTCATTGTTGGATTTTGTGCTGTGCTGTGCCGGATTTCTCATTCAGGTAGACAAAGCGAAAGGACGCCACAACCTTCGTAAACAACCAACATATGCATATGAGCGACCGTAATTTGTAGTTTTACGGATTAAATTATTGTCAACTTGGGAGTTGATTTGTTATAAGTTTCACTCAAATTGATTGCAGGAATTGAGTGACCCGGCCACAAGGACAAGCCATGGAAAGGATATCTCCGCATATCAACGGAGCTTTGCATTACAATGGGACATTTGCGCACCAAAATGCTGAATACCTTTTCGAAGGCTGGGGGTAAATGATGTTGCACAATTGCAGACGTGATAGGGACATTCCCAAAAGTTTAAACCTATTTTATCTAATACTACGTAGAGTGAGTGTGTATGTGTGTGAGTACAGTTGAAAGACATATTCATTAAATTGTCAAAGAGTAATGAATTGTTCCATATTATCCCTTTTATGGCATGCCACAAATCTGTGTAGTTTATGGCTTAGGAACTTTTTGTGGAAACATTTGAATAGCCGCTTTGATTAGAAAGCTATTTGAAAAGCGGCATGGAGGTATCGCTCGCTATAAGAAAGAGGTTTAGGGGTTTTATGACAATTATTTTCAATGAAATTTGACTAAAATTCAACGGAAATGTGAATCTCCGTTCTCCGTCTGAAATAAAATAGGATATTTTGCTTTTTTGCTCACATAATGTGTGGTTATGAGTGCATTTTGGTCGGCAGTGAATAAGAGTTACTAAACTAACTTTCGTTTTCAATTCTTCTCGCATTTCTTTTTTTATTTTGACACGAGTATTTTTGTTTGGCAAATTAATGAGCTAATTTTACTAATTGCCGTCTGGCTGCCAATGCAAATAAAGAATGTCTCATGAAATGTTTTTAAATAAATATTTTCTGTGGAGTGGATTTACAATTCAAAAGATAAGAGACTTAAAAATTATATGCAATATTATCTGTATTTGTTTGTTATTATTTAGTTAGAACAGTCGAGGTTTTAAAAATTGCACCAATATTAGACATTAGGGTACTGCCAATGTTAAAGGAAAAAGGTATTCGACCCAGCGTCAACAAGAAGAAGTAGTCGGACAAGAAATATGAGTATGAGTTACTAAATGTTATTTGGAGTAAAAAGAATGATTTATCGATCAAAAAGACATAGCGCATGCGTCATATGACATCGTACCAGCGCAGGTGCAGTCAGTTTAAAATAGCATGTTCGATTCGCCACTCTCTACCGCTTGACGAGTCTAATACAGCTAATATGCATATGAGTGCGCGACTGACCAATATCAACAATTAGAATATTACCGTTGCTATGTGATATAATTAGTGCCCTAAAAGCGCTTCTCGTCCAAGCCACAAGACAAAGCTAGACAATAAATCATATTTGGCTAAAAATAGTTAACAGTTGCGTCGCATTTTTACTGTTATAAAAAAATTTCAAAATTATACGCTTTATATGTCATTTCACTTATCTCTACCAAAAGTACGACATGTGTATTTGTGTAAATATCTTTGGGTATTTGAGTTTATATTTTGTGCTTTTATGCCAAAAAAGATAGATCTATATGTATATGTGGCACCCAATTGGCTGAAGTATTTAATGACCCATTCTAGTTCATATGCATACCTTCTCTGATGACCTTTAACCTTTTTTTTAAGTAAAGCATATTTAACGCAAGATTTGTATAAGAAGTTGAGCAACATTAGGTGTGTGTTCAAATAATCTTTTGGTGTATTTCTCGGTTATACATACTTTATTTCGTACATATTATTAAAATTGCCATTATTTATCAGTGTTGCTATTTATTTTAATTTTTGCTATGGAGAGAGAAACCCACCAAAACGCACGCTGCTAGCGTGATAATTTCTATTTGCTTTGTATTTCGCTTCTATTCTCTTGTTTGCTTATCAAACACTAAAGCATGTCTTCAACATGTGTGATTTTTTACGTTTTATTTGCCTTCATTTTGCATCAAACATAAGAATACGTCACAAACCAAATATTATACAAACACTTGGTGACATATTTGGATGGAAATCTACATCTGCCCACTAAATACCTACTGTATATTTATAATTTCCCCGGCTTTGTGATGAAATGCGATGTGTGTCTAAGATAAGGCTAAGATGGAGATTCTGCAGCGTCAACTTCACAAACGCGTAGAAAGCGTTTTTCGAATATAAAGGTGTTAGATTATTAGACAAGTCCGTCATTAGCCGCTAGAGTTCGTCGCCGCCAGTGATACAGTGCGAAAATGAAATTAAAGTGAAAGATTTAATGAAAAGCTAAGTGCGCCGTGGATAGTGAAACTGATCCTTAGCGAAAAGGATACAGCATTTGAGTGAAATTATTATTTTGCTTTGTGAAAAGTACGAAAGTTCAAAGAGTCTGCCGGGACTGGTTTTATATTTCTTCCAAATTAAGGATACCAACAAAATGCTTTTCAACTTTTGCAACAACTCAGAGGGCGTTTTCAACAGCGCCTATCGTATGCAGTTATTGGCGGCAGCCAGTGGTAAGTTTTCAAGTGAAAAAGTGTGAATTTCCTCTAAGAATATAAATTTGTAAATTGAGGTTATTTCATTATTCTTGTTGTATAATATTATATAATAACACTTTTTCTTTACTTGTCTAGTTACCATCATAACATTTTGCAATGGCATCGGCATTGGCTGGTGCGCGCCCATGCTGGCCAAATTACAATCGCCCATAGATAGTCCCCTCGATTTTACCGCTACGGTGCAGCAGACATCATGGATCGGTTCATTGGTTTGCGTCGGCGGTATCACTGGAAATGTACTATTTGGTGTGCTGTTGGATCGGATCGGTCGCAAAGCCTGCATTTATCTACTCGCAATACCACATATGGTAAGGAACCAATATAGACCTAAAGACTTCGAGATAATATTAATCTCAACTATTTTTTAATTTAGTGTTTCTGGATATTAGTCTATTTCGCGCCATCCATTGAATACTTGTACGCTGCACGTTTTGCTTCCGGTATAACTGGTGGTGGCACATGGGTTGTAATACCGATTTTCATTTCAGAAATCGCAGATCCAACGTGAGTTGCAGCAATCCTGCTATCCCCTTTCGAGTTGTCTCTATTTATTAGTATTGATCTCACATTACAGCATACGCGGTCGTCTCACCTCATTGTTTACGCTATTCCTTAACGGTGGTATGTTAACTGGTTATACCCTCTCATCTTATGTACCATATCACATTATACCAATGGCGGTGATATTGCTACCTCTGCTCTATCTAATAATCGAAACCTACTTCCCCGAAACACCATCGTATCTGCTGCATTGTGGAAAAGAGGAGGAAGCAGAGAAATCGTTGAAATTCTACTTGAACTACAGAGATCCAAACAAACTGGAGGTTGAACAATTCAATATCAAATATGCGGAATTGAAAAGCGCCGTAAAACAACAAAAATCTCAATCGGATGCGGTCACACTGCGCGATTTCTGTAAGTCTATATACAAAGAGCACTCCTAAATAGAACATTTTGTGACATTTATTTTTTGTATAGTCACGAAGCGCGCTCTACGCGCCTTGACCATAGCCAATACTGTCATCTTAATTAACATAGTAACCGGCAGCTTTACATTGCTCAGCTACATGTCCACCATCTTTGTGGCTGTTAAAACCGATATTCATCCCGACACGAACACTGTCATCATCGGTGTGGTTCAAATTCTAGGCGCCTATATCGCTATCATTTTGGTCGATCGTTTTGGGCGCAAAGTTTTACTCATGATCTCTACAGCTTCCACGGGCATTTGTTTGGCAGCTTTTGGTACGTACGCATTCTTCGTGGAAGAAACAAGTGTGGATCTAACACCATATCGCTCGTGGCTGCCACTCGTACTTATGGCGCTGATTATACTCACGGCAAATGTAGGCATTATACCAGTGCCTGCCGTCGTCATCGTGGAGATTTTGCCGCCAAAGGTAATAAGACATTCAATATTTCTAAAATCCACAAATATTCATATGAATTTTCGTTCTTCGCAGATTCGTGCAAAAGGTGTTTCGTTTTGTGTGACACTGCTCAGCTTCTTCGCATTTGTCATGCTGAAAGTGTTTCCACCATGTATGGAAGCTTTCGGTTTGGCAACGACAGTTTGGGGATTTGCGGTATTCTCGGCATTAGGTCTATTATATATAGCAATATTTGTGCCAGAGACGAAAGGAAGGTCCATGAATGTAGACGAAGACTAATAGACAATTCAACTAACAACTGAAGTCAGTTACTGTTATCAGCTTATCACATCATATTCATAGAAAGATTATGGATATTTTGTGTGTTTGTATAAGTATAAGAAGCTTCAGCTGGTATTTCACCACTTTGTGTATTTAAAAAGAACATGACTTCTTTCTTTTTAATGTGATATTATATAATTTTAGTATTAAGCCTTTTTTAAGTTTAGGGAGAATAATAAAAAATTCAAAAACAATAAAAATAATATTAATGATCGTCCCGGAGCTTTCAGTGTGGTTGGTGGGTCGAAATTACGGTGTGTGTCTAGGATTTTGGTACAATCCCTATTATCCCCTATTCCTATCAAACTGTTGATGCAAGTTAAACAACCTTTCCATGATATGTCCTGGTATAAATATAGTATAAAATCTGTTAGAAATCCGCTTTATATTTTAAATAATTATAATCTAATAAAAGACTATTAGGAACAACGATCTCACAAGGAATCCTTCTTGTAAACGATCCTCCATTGCAAGTATAATCCTTCATAAGCTAAAGCTTTCACCATCTCAATGTTGAGAGATGATCCCTTGGCGTCCGCACGTCAAAAGTTGCAATCGATTTTTTTTTTTGTTTTTTTATACATATTTCTTTATTTATTGAATCTGCTTTGTTAAAAGCCTAACAATAAGTAATAAACTCTTAAATCTATTTACAACTAAAAAAGCTTAGGAATGTGGTTAAGCTGTTTTGGTAAACCGGTGCTCTTTAATAGGCTGGTAGATCTCTCCTTTTTAAACGTGTTTGGTTGCAGGAATGTACCAAGGCATTAGCAAGATGTGCACGAAGTTTATAAATATATTTCTTTCTGCTGATCTCTATCTCCTTCTTTACCATAGGAATATCAAGATCTTTATGAATATTTTCATTACGCATGTACCATGGCGAACCCGTGATTGTTCTAAGCATTTTAGATTGAAATCTCTGAATTATATCAATGTTGGTTGTACAGGTACAGTTGAATACCATACATCCAAATCGGTTTTATGATTGCATTGTATAACAGGACTTTGTTGTCTAGGCTAAGTTTAGAATTTTTGTTCAAAAGGCAATTTAAATTTGCTGCTCTTAACTTCATGCAGGTTATTTTACTCGCTATATGTTTCCACCACGTGAGCCTTCGATCTAGGTAATCCCAAGATAGGTAACTTCTTTCGCTTGAGGCACTAGAATATTGTTCACTTTTACTGCCGGGCACATTTTTGGTCTTAGGGAAAATGTAAAATGCTTGCATTTTTGCTCATTAATATTTATACCCTAGTTGGTTAGCCATTCTTCGACAAAAGTCAAGTGCTCCTCTAATACTCTTGATGCTCTGATAGGGCATTTGTTGCGGTTTACTAGAGCTGTGTCATCCGCAAAAGTGGATGTCAATACGTTATTAGCTGTTAGAATGTCTGCAGTGTATATTATGTACAGGGTTGGGCCTAATACACTGCCCTGGGGTACACCAGCCCTTATTGTTCGTTCTTCTTATATGAAATCTGCGACTTTAACTGTAAACTTCCTGTTACTTAAATATGACACCAAAGTTGTATGCAATTCGTAAGGTAAAGTGTTTTTGATTTTCCATAAGAGGCCTTCATGCCAGATCTTATCGAACGTCTAAGCTACATCTAGAAAAATAGCAGAACAGTACTCTCTGTGCTCGAATGCCTTCCTGATTTCGTTAGTAATTCAATTTACTTGCTCGATAGTGCCATGTTTAGTACGAAACCCGAATTGGTGGATGGGTATTTTATTATTATCGAAAATGAATTCAATATATTGAAAGCTTTTCGGCTTAGTCCCGGCCATTAAAAACCGAGAAAATACATTTTCACAACTGGTGACAAATACACTGCCAAGTGAAAATGTCTCCCGGCCCGCAGACTAAATCCGTATTTTATAGAATGTGTAAAGCTTGGTTGCTAACTCGATATCAAGAGGTTACTAAAATGTTATTTAGGGCGGAAAGAAGCATTTCTCCACTAAAGTGAAAAGCTTCAGGGACATCTTTAGACTAAACAATATATTAAAACAACTGATACACTTTTCTCGTTTCGCTCTCTAATAATTTGTGACTCAAAGGCAGCTAATATGTGAGTGTGGGAGTGGCCAATGCTAATCTAGAGAATTAGTGTTTTCCACACTCGTATGAGAAAAAAATCAGCAATAGTGCTCTAAAAGCGCTTCTCGACAAAGCTAGAACGCAAAGATGATCGATCTGTAAATCATATAGTTAAAAATAGAAAACGGTTGAGTCACGGTTGTGTCGCGGTTTTGATGTTATAAGAAGCCCCCAAAATTATACTTATTTATTTATCATTTCCATTATCTCTCTAAAAACGACATGAATAAACATTTGGGTAATTACTCTGGATATTTATGTTTATATGTAGTCTGAGAGCACACAGAAAGCAATATTACTTATCAAATATAGCTTTATTGATATAGATTTTACAAGTCAGTACTATACCATAGATAAAAGAGATATACAACTCTTTAGATGCTGTGCGCAAACTGGAGTTTCCGAAGCTCGTCTTGGAGTGATCTACAACCTCAATTGAACTCACCACACCAGCCATAGGGTAGGCAAATCTTTATGGCCTTCCAGCCTTTTCTCGTTGGGGTTTTGCTTTATTTCGTATTATTCAAATTGTCATGCTTTATCAGAGTTGCTATTTTGCTATTTTTTTTCTAAATTTTACTTGTGTAAATAATAGAGCAAAACGCACCAAAACGCACGTTGATAGACTGATAATTTCTATTTACTTTATATTCTGTTTTTATCCCTTGTTTATCTAATCAAACATGATACCACTGTGTCGACGTGTGTGGCGGTTTTTATGTTAGGTTTTTATGTTTCATTTGCCCCTTTTTGAATCCAACAAAAGAATAAGTAAGAAACCAAATATTATATATGTAGATACTTGGATACATAGGAATCTAGTAGGCAAATCTACATCTGCCCCCTAAATTCGTACAGTATATTTATCATTTCTCCGACTCTTTGATGAAATGCTATGTGTGTTCAAGATAAAGCTAAGATGGAGATAGATTCTAATGCTTTAACGCTACAAATGCGAAGAAGTTGTTTTCGAATATAAGGTGTTGGCTCATTTGAGAATTCCGTTGTTAACCGTAAGGGTTCGTCGCTGCCAGTGATAGAGTACGAAGAAAATGTAATTGAAATTAAATTGCGGGCGCTACTGAAAAGCTAAGTGCGCCGTGGATAGTTATACTGATATTTTGAGAAAAGGATATAGATATTGGTCAAATTTATATTTCATTGTTTGCAAATTTCGAAACAAAGTTAAAAGTGTCTGCCGGTATTGATTTCATACCAAGGTTACCAAAAATAAGGATACCAATAAAATGCTGTTCAACTTTTGCAAGAACTCGGAGGGTGTTTTTAACAGCGCCTATCGCATGCAATTATTGGCGGCAGTCAGTGGTAAGTTCTGAAGTGGAAAAACTGGAAAAACTCACTAATTTTTCAACTGCTTGCTAGTTACCATAATAACGTTTTGCAATGGCATTGGCCTTGGCTGGTGCGCGCCCATGTTAGCCAAATTGCAATCGGCCAGCGAAAGTCCCCTTGATTTTACCGCTACGGTGCAGCAGACATCATGGATCGGTTCATTGGTTTGCGTTGGCGGTATCATTGGAAATGTGCTCTTTGGCGTGCTGTTGGATCGGATCGGTCGCAAAGCTTGCATTTATCTTCTTGCAATACCACATATGGTAACAACAACAACGAACAACACTTTGCATCTAATGCTAATTTCAATTAATTTCTTTGAAGTGCTTCTGGATATTAGTCTACGTCGCGCCATCCATTGAATACCTGTATGCTGCACGATTCACTTCCGGTGTGACTGGCGGTGGCACTTGGGTTGTGTTACCGATTTACATCGGAGAAATCGCAGATCCGAAGTGAGTTGCTTTAATCCTTCTAGCCACTTTTTGATTTGTCCATATTTACTAGTATTTATTACATACCACAGTATACGCGGTCGTCTTACCTCACTGTTTACACTCTTCCTCAACGTTGGCATGTTGATTGGTTATACCCTTTCATCGTATGTACCTTATCACATTATACCAATTGCGGTAATATTGCTACCTCTGCTATATCTACTAATTGAAATCTACTTTCCCGAAACACCCTCGTACCTGCTGCATTGCGGAAAAGAGGAGGAAGCAAAGAAATCTTTGAAATTCTACTCGAACTATACAGCTTCAACCAAAGTGGAGATGGAGAAATTCAACATTAAATATGAGGAATTGAAAACTGCCGTACAACAACAAAAATCACAATCGGACGCGGTCACACTGCGCGATTTCTGTAAGTCTATCTATATAAACATATTTTTGTGACATATAAGTTACGCAACATTTTATTTGCCTTTTAGTCACGAAGCGCGCTCTACGCACCTTAGGCATAGCCAATATGGTCTTCCTCATCAGTATATTAACCGGAAGCTATGCGTTGCTCAGCTACATGTCCACAGTTTTTGTGGCTGTTAAAACCGATATTCATCCCGACACGAACACCGTCATTATCGGTGTGGTTCAAATTCTGGGCGCATATATTGCCATCATTTTGGTCGATCGTTTTGGGCGCAAAGTGTTACTCATGATCTCCTCAGCTTCCACAGGCATTTGTTTGGCAGCTTTTGGTACGTACGCATTCTTCGTGGAAGAAACAAGTGTGGATCTTACACCATATAGCTCATGGCTGGCACTCGTACTCATGGCGCTGATTATACTCACGGCAAATGTGGGCAAGATACCAGTACCCGCAGTCGTTGTCGTGGAGATTTTGCCGCCAAAGGTAATAAGACATTGAATATTTTTCCTATCAAAAATCTGCATATTTATTTGACCTTTCGACCACCACAGATTCGAGCAAATGGTGTATCGTTTAGCGTGGCAATGTTGAGCATATTCGCTTTTACCATGCTGAAAGTGTTCCCACCATGTATGGAAGCTTTCGGTTTGGCAACGACAATTTGGGGATTTGCGGTATTCTCTGCCTTAGGTCTTTTATATATAACAATATTTGTGCCAGAGACGAAAGGAAGGTCCATGAACGTAGACGAAAACTAATAGACAACTCAACTAGCAACTGAACTCATTTACTGTTATCAGCTTATCACATCATAATCATAAAAAGATTATGGATATTTTATGTGTATATATAAGTATAAGAATCTTCAGCTGGTATTTCACCACTTTGTGTATTTAAAAAGAACATGACTTCTCTCTTTTTAATGTGATCTATACTACTATTATATAGAGAAAATATGTGAATGTATGTTTGTAATAAATAAACTCAAAAACTACTGTGCCGATTTCAAAAATTCTTTCACCATTGGAAAGCTATATTAACTCCGAGCTAGATTTATTGTTAGAATCTCAATATTCTGGAAATAGTTCCCAGGTGAGTCAAAAAGACTCCGTGATGGAGAATCTTAATCTGAAAATAAAAATCGTCTTGCAAGTCATTCTCTTCGCTTCGCAATCGCGTGACAATGACTCGAGTAACAAGCGTTCGCAGCTGCTTGCTGAACAAAATTTCAAAACCTCCCAAGTATGGGCTTAAGAGTCGAATATGAATATGAGAAAAATTCAAGCTCGCACTAGGGCGAACCGTTGATGCGGGTTAACTAGTCTTTACACAATATGTTTTGTTTTAAAAGTATATTAGTAGTAGTCGACTTTCTATTTGATTGTTTAATAAAAAGCTCATACATGTGCTACTTTGTATATAGACCAATACCAATATATATATAGACCAGTCCCAACTTAAGAATGAACTTTCCCCAACTCAAAGTTGAAAGATGATCACTTGACATCCACACTTCAAAAGTTCCAATCGATAATAAATCCAATATATTGACAAGTTTGCGGCTCAGGCTGTGAACTTTGACATAACTTTATCAATTAAATTCAGGGTAGTAAAAACCGAGAAAATACATGATCCTAACGAGTGCCAAATACAGTGTCTGAGTTAAAATGTCTGATGACTCTCAGACCTTCTGAACATCGGAGCAACAAAATTCGTATTTTATAGAATGCGTAAAGCTTAGATGAAACTCGAAACTAAGAAATAAAAAGCATTTCTCCACTAAAGTGAAAAGCTTCAGGTGGTAATCTATTAAAACAACTGATATCACGTTTTGTGACTCAAAGATATATATGATATGAGTGGGGATCGACCAATGAAAAGATAGAGAATTATAGTTGCTATGTACAAAATATAAGGCTAAAAATACTAAACGATTCGCGATTTTACTGTTATGAAAAGTTTCCAAAATTATACTTATTTATTTATCATCTTATCTCTCTAAAAAACCGACAACTGTAAGCATTTGTGTAAATATTCTAGGCTGTTTGAGCTTATATGATGAGAGCACACACAAATATTCTATCTAATTTCTTAACACTAGATTTACGGACACGAAACGCCACATCAAAACGCGACTATTATTTACAGAGACCCACAGAGATGGACCTTGTAGATGGACAAACAATTGTACGTCGTCTGTAAGTTCAAGCTCTTAACTCTAGGTGAACCACAAAGGCCCTTAGCCTCAGGTATACCACGGTGATGGAAGTATGATGAATCATTACATCAATATTTTGATGATTTAATGACTGGAGTTGGGGATGGGTGGTATTCAATTCCAAAGGAGCGATCTCAAAAACTTGTGGCATGCAGCGAAGATATGAACAAATAACTCGAAGTGGTAGATATAGTACAAAACACTAACCAAGTCAACAATATCATGCCATTTATTTATTTATAATTTTGATACTTTTTCACTGTGAATCATTAAAAAAAAAAAAAATTGAAAAATTATTATTGAAGACCAAGTGTACCATTTATTTGTCCATGGATGTATGTTAAATCCATTGTCAACGATAGTATTCTATATATACGAGCTAAATAAATACATACAATGTTCATGATCGTGGCACCTTGATCTGTTCTAATTTGGTATATGAGATTATGAATTCCTTATTTATTGTGATCTAGCCTTGTAAAGGGTGATACATTTCGAGATTCCCTACTTTTTTAAAGATAAAACACAGAAAATTCAAATATAATGGGCAATTTGTTGAGTCGATGACTCGTTCGAGTATTTCTACTGGTAATTTGCGAATGACACGCATGATGTTTTGCTCAAAGACCTGAATCGGTGGCCAATCGACCGGCCCAAAATCTGAAATTATCTGCTGACCGAAGTGTTCCCTCAATAAATCGATTGATTGATGCGAGGTGTAGGAAGTGGCACCGTCTTATTGAAACAAAATGTCACCGAGATCACGAGTTTCAATTTCAGGCATCAAATAGTCGGTTATCGTGGTGCGATACGTTCACACATTGACGGTTACGTTCTTATCGGCATCATTTTTGAGGAATTATGGACAGGTTGCACCGGTCACAAACCACATCAAACCGTTTTTTTTCTGTATGAAATGGAAAATCTTGAATGTCTTCAGGTGGCTCTTCGTCCCAAATGCGTCAATTTTACTTATTCACATTGCCATTGAGCCAGAAATGGGCCTTATCTGAACCGAAATTGGCTCGAAAACGTCATTCTTTACAGAACGTTAATTTTTGTAATAAAGTTGAAAAATTGGTAAATGCTGTTCAGGCGTAAATCTTTCCGTGATGAAATGCCAAACAATAGTGGACAAAAATAACATGCAAGCTTGATACCACTCACCCGTGATCTGTAAAAAAAGGCTATTGGAAAAAGTACCTCTACTTGGATCACCTTTTATTATCACCTGTTAAAACCAGCGCAGTTTAGTTATACATTATTTCATATTACAAAAACTGTTACTCTTTATCAGTGTTCATATTTTGCTACAATGCGAAAAAATCCACCAATTAGCACCCCTAGCGAGATAATTTATATTTACTTTGTATTACGAGTGTGCTTTGGTTTTGCCTTGTTTTACATCAAACAAAGGAATACGTCACAAACCAAATATTTTATAGATACTTAGTGATATATTTAGACGAAAATCTCCCACTGTTCACTAAATTCGTACGGTATATTTATCATTTCTCCGGCTTTGGGATGAAATGCGATGTGTGTTCAAGATAAATCTAAGATGGATTTAAAGCTTTAACGCCACAAATGCGTAGAAGGCGTTTTCGAATATAAGGTGTTGAATTATTTCGCAATGCCGTTGTTAGTCGCCAGAATTCGTCGCCGCAAGTGATTGAGTAAGAAAATGTAAAAAAAGTGAAAAGTGGAGGAGCTACTGAAATGCTAAGTGCGCCGCGAATAGTGATCCTGATCCTTAGTGAAAAAGATACAGAAATTGAGTGAAATTTATATTCCATTATTTGCAATTTTCGAAAGCTAAAAGTGTCGGCTGGAACTGATTTCACGGCAAGGATATCAAAATAAAGAAACCAACAAAATGCTGTTCAACATGTGCAAGAACTCGCAGGGTGTTTTTAACAGCGCTTATCGCATGCAATTATTGGCGGCAGTCAGTGGTAAGTACTGAAGAGGAAAAACTGCGAGTTTCTCGCAAAATATAAATTTTTGCATGAAAAATATAGATTGAAAATAGGATATTCCCTATAAATTGGGTTAGGTTAGGTTTAAGGGCGTATCACTGTGTCAAAGGAGATCTCACTTGGTCAGCTACAGTCGTCAGTTTGTTGTGATGCCGTAAACTCCCAATAATGGTTGCCTGAAGTCCTCAAGTGAATATAAAACGCTTTGAGATTTTTTCGAATTTGTTAACGCTACTAATTTGTATTCGAGACAGCTCAATTGGTTCTCCTAAGATGTTTGAACCGTAGGCTAGTCTAGCTAGAAAGATTCTCGAAGTCTCAGTTTTACCTTATTCCATGCAGTTTTGACAATTTGCATCCGACGCAAAAACGCTGCAGTGATCTATTTAAAACTGTCCTTGATGCCATTCAGCTTCCTTCACCTCTAAATTTAGATCCATTTCTGAAAAATGTCACCGCGCCTCTTCTCCATCGGCTACCTCCCGCCCACATCTCTTTCGTTAGAATACGGTCAGAAAAGGAGTCACGAGCCAGGAGCCCCATGTAATTACACTGATATAAAAATAATTCTAGAAAATAGATTATACCATGCCAGGCTTATTGCGTGTATAATGTAAAGTCACCAATTTTTCTATTCGTTACTAGTTACCATAATTACGTTTTGCAATGGCATCGCCCTTGGTTGGTGCTCGCCCATTCTGGCCAAATTACAGTCGCCCACCGAAAACCCCCTTGATTTTACCGCTACAGTACAGCAAGCCTCATGGATCGGTTCATTGATTAGCGCCGGCGGTGTGACTGGCAATCTGCTCTTTGGTGTGCTGTTGGATCTCATCGGTCGCAAAGCTTGCATTTATCTAATCGCAATACCACATATGGTAAGTGATCGCCATAACCACAACGCCTTCGAGATAATCTTAATTGCATTTTTTTTGTAGTGCTTCTGGGTGTTAGTCTATTTCGCGCCATCCATT
This sequence comes from Zeugodacus cucurbitae, assembly GCF_028554725.1. Classification (NCBI taxonomy): domain Eukaryota; kingdom Metazoa; phylum Arthropoda; class Insecta; order Diptera; family Tephritidae; genus Zeugodacus; species Zeugodacus cucurbitae. The sequence continues at coordinate 77,928,200 of NC_071668.1, read as the reverse complement.
GAATACCTGTACGCTGCGCGTTTCGCTTCCGGCATGACTGGAGGTGGTACTTGGGTCGTAATACCGATTTTCATCGGGGAAATCGTAGATCCAACGTGAGTTGCAGGAATCCTTCTAGCCACTTTTCGATTTGTCTCTATTTATTTGTGTTTCTTTCACTCAACAGTATACGCGGTCGCCTCACCTCATTGTTCACGCTCTTCCTCAATGTTGGCATGTTGACTGGCTATAGCCTCTCTTCATATGTACCATACCATATTATACCAATTGTGGCGATTGTGTTACCCCTGCTCTATTTACTAATCGTAACTTATTTCCCCGAATCGCCTTCGTATCTGCTGCATTGCGGAAAAGAGGAGGAAGCAGAGAAGTCATTGAAATTCTACTCGAACTATACAGCTTCAACTAAACTGGAGATTGAGAAATTCAACGTTAAATATGCGGAATTGAAAACTGCCGTACAACAACAAAAATCACAATCGGACGCGGTCACACTGCGCGATTTCTGTAAGTCTATCTATATAAACATATTTTTATGACATATAAGTTACGCAACATTTTATTTCCCTTTTAGTCACGAAGCGCTCTTTACGCGCCTTGCTCATCGCCAATACGGTCTTCTTCATTAATGTAGCAACCGGCAGCTTTACGTTGCTCAGCTACATGTCCACCATCTTTGTGGCTGTTAAAACCGATATTCATCCCGACACGAATACCGTCATCATCGGTGTGGTTCAAATTTTAGGCGCCTATATCGCTATCATTTTGGTCGATCGTTTTGGGCGCAAAGTGTTACTCATGATCTCCTCAGCTTCCATCGGTATTTGCTTGGCTGCCTTCGGTACGTACGCATTTTTCGTGGAAGAAACAAGTGTGGATTTAACATCATTTAGCTCGTGGTTGCCACTCGTACTCATGGCTCTGATTATACTCACGGCAAATTTGGGCGTTATACCAATTCCTGCAGTAGTTGCCGTCGAGATTCTACCACCAAAGGTATCGTAATAATATATTTAATATTTCCAAATCGATGCATATTCATATGAATTTTCGTTCTCCATAGATTCGTGCAAAGGGTATATCGTTTAGCGTAGCATTGCTGAGTTTCTTCTCTTTTGTCCAACTGAAGGTCTTTCCACCATGTATGGAAGCTTTCGGGTTGGCGGCGACTATTTGGACTTGTGCGGCATTCGCGGCCTTAGGTCTATTATATACAACAATATTTTTGCCAGAGACGAAGGGAAGGTCCATGAACATAGACGAAGACTAATTGACAACTTAACGTATCAGCTTATCATATCATATTTATAAAAATATGATGGATATTTGTGTGGGAATATATAGCTTTCTCTAACTCGAAGGAAGAAGGAGCACTTGGCGTCCACAAGTCAAAAATTGTATTCGAAAATAAATCAAACATATAGAAATGTTTTCGGCTTAGGCTGTGAACTTTGACATAACTTTATCCATTAGCTGCAGGCCATTAAAACCAGAGAAAATATATATGCTCGCAACGCGTGCCAAATACAGTGTCTAAGTGAAAATGTCTGATGACCCTCAGACCTACCGAACAACCGGAGCAACATGCAGCAACAAAAATACGACGCACGGAAGTGTACTTGAATGATTTTAAGTGGAAATGTAAACAAAAGGAACTTTTACGAAAATTCGTTGTTTTGTTTCCTGTTTGTGTATATATGTATGTATATATAGGAGGACTGTTGTTGATGTAGTACAACAATTGCAATGACTTCAAGTCAGCATTTATGTGAATATGTTTGTTTATAAAGCTCGTTGTTTTTGTTGCACTGAAAGTGGAAAGTTTTTCAATTGCACATTGTTGTTGTTGAGAGCCGAGCTAAACCAAAAGCGCTTATTTGAGCTCACACGCCAAAAGGGTCTGAGTGCTTGATTGCGGCAGAATGGCAGCTTAAATGAATTTTAGTTAATGTTGAAGGGGTTATAGTGTAAAGGTACCTTTCCTCATGTTCCATAGTTGCTGACTCATTTAACCGTGAACTTCGAATTGAAGTGATCATTGTTGTTATTTGAATGGTTCTGTGTTTTTATTTTGGTTCTGTTTTCAGCAAATATACATACATTTTGGTTCAAAATAATATAATATTCATATACATATGTATGTATGTAAGTGGGTCTCCATAATTAGTTGTATTTCTATGGTTGCTTCCATTAAAAATATTGACGAATATGACCGGAACCAAACAACTCGGCTGGAGTCGTATTACAGTAGTTCCACACAAAATATTCCAAAAATTTTTTAAAAAGAAAAATTTGATAGGTATTTTGACATTTATACTAATCAGACCTTGGATCCAATGGCATCTTTGTTTGCGAAATGTCTTATATCCTTGTTCACATTCTTCTACTCTCTTATTCTGACTCAACCAAAAGCCAGCTTCATGTCGTTCGCCAAAAACGGTAAATTTCTTACTTTTGGTTTTTTCGAAAGTCAGCGTCATTACTTGCCACAAATGACCACGAAAATTGTCTGTTCTGCACAGCAGAGGACCAAAAACAGATGTTGGATGCAGTGGCAGATACTCCGAGTTGTTTGGGTTTTGGTGTTTTCCCCCATTACAGGGTCACAAGATTGTTTACATTCACACAGTACAGCTAGGTACCTAAGAACACATTGTAAGTGTGCTGTGGAATATGATCGTGGATGCTGCTAACCGTATTTTTTGTTGGCTTTGCGGTTGTAAAATTTGCGACGTGCCAAAAATCATAAATGTCAGAGAGGCAGACAGAGAGCCCAGAGCCGATAGTATAGGGCGTAGGTAGACAAAATGACTGTGCGAAGAGAATACATAGAAACGTCAAATTGCAACAACGCCCTTGTGGCGTGCCACATGCCGTTGCTTAAGTACTTTTAAGTGGGCTAACGTTAGCAAGTACATACATATATTCGCCGCTACGTGAGTCATAAGTGCACAACAACAACATTTACATGTATGAACACATAAGTGCGAAGCCCTTTCCCGATAACCAATCGTACATCACTCGCACGCGTCAAGAATTTATAATTTAGTTGCTCGCCAACGTCGGGTTTTTGTGAATTGTGTGAAATGCAAATTCGCCGATAATATAGCAATAGAGAGAATATAAAAAATTACTAAGCCCATGCAATCGTTGAGCAATAAACAATCAATTTTCGCAATTGAGGTGGCTGACCTCGTGAGTGAAACACCACTTGCCCGAAAGTAAGGTGCACCAGCAGTCACGTGCGTCGGTTTAAAGTTTTTTACTTGTAGCAATAAAATTGCTTGAATGAAGTTAACCGTTACATACTATAAAATTATGTGTGGGTATTTTTTGTGTGTGAGGAAAAAGTGTGAAAAGCGTAAAGATTTTGTGGGTTTGCTAAATGTTTAGCCAAGCACCTTTTCAATTTTAATGTTGAAAGGTTCGAACAAACTCAAGCAGTCTCCAAGAGGTTTCGCCGTAAGTAATATATGGGATATACTCATCGATGTTTCGACTGATCTTAGCAAAAATAATTTTCAGTGCTAGATTATGTCTCGCTCAAGATTCCAACCTAAAGAACCCAATTACAAAAATATAAAAATTCAAGAACTCATTAGTATCGAAAGAAATACATCGCATATGATCATATTTCAAAGGTTTCAAGACTTTATCAATTTTCGAACTGCATCATTATCTTAGTTCCAGCTAGCAACTGACATCTGATATTTGCGATTTTTAGTTCCATTTGTATACAAAACAAAATGTTTTTACTTTTTTCCTAAATCCCTTGCAGAATGTATACTTTTTCTGTGCTCATCACACTTTTCTGAAGCTATTTTAAGTACATCAATGGCGAGTCCAAACACAAGCAGTGTTTTTGCGCCCGAATAACTTATGAGCTTCAGAACGCTGCTGGTTAAAACTTATGGAAAGACATAGCAAACTTTTTTTCTTAACTCTTGGCATTTCTGCCGAGTATCTGCCAGCAAAAGTGAATCTGTTACATTTCTTATGTTGTGGCATGGAATGCCAAACAGACAACCGCAACGATACGCAAGATTTAATATTTGATATGCAGCATGTGTCCATGACATTGCGCAGTTCGTGGATGAATGCGAAAATCTAAGATATGGTGCAGTTGTAGACAGTTTGGGAACACGAGTGAACTCATACATACTCATATGGAGATATATCATAACGGGTGTATGTGTAAGTCTTTTATTATCCACATTAACTCTTTAATTGCCCGCTGGAATCACTTGAAATTTTCTCACGCAGCAAAGTAACTCGCAACAGCTGCCACATAACGTGCTTTATGGAAAAATCTAAGAACGTGCGTGGGTGGTTCGGCTAATTCGCGTTTGTCTGCCTAGTAGTGAAGCTTAATTAATTTTAATTGTTACAATAATTCTCCTTTCCTTTTCAAAGCAACCGAGCACTATTTTAGCTCAGTTCTGAGTGGAAAGTGCTGCAGAAAGAGAGCGCACGAAAGTAACGCTGAAAAAAAACTTCGTAAGCGAACGTGATTTATGTGTAGCCATCACGCGTAACTGGCGAACCACAAAAGGCTGTCGTGGTGAATGCAAAGAAAGTGAGGACCGCACTCAATGAAAGTCGAATAAACGAATAATTGGACGCTGACCTAATTAATTAAAGCTGGCTAAGTTTGAGCTATGCCAGGAAATAGCAAAAGTTAAGGAGAGCCACACACATATGTTTCTAAACATACATACATATTTATGGGTAGAGCTGATTACTTTTTTTGGACGTCTAAGATGCATAAGCCAGAACAGATATTCGTCGTGCGACTTCTCAGAAAATACCCGTGTCAAATTCTAAATATCTATATATGTAACACTCGTCTGCTCACGTCAGTCAAACGTCAATTGTGGTACGAATACCTCGTAAAAGGTTCGCAAATTGGCTACACGTTCAAGTCGGTTAAAAATTTAATCACGTCCCACTTTCATTAGCTCGGGCGGTTAGGCGAACTAAGCAGTTTCGTTGGAAAAAGATGGATGACCAGTAAGCAACAGCAATACGATTAGCACTTCGGGCGACGATAGGGTGACAATTAAGCCGGGCTGCCGGGCGACGTTAGACAGCTTATTACGTGTTAAATCCCAATAACAATATATTTAATTATTATCACATGAATTAATTCTAGAATAAAACACGTAAAGCAAAATGCATTACAATAAATAAAGGGTAAAGTAAGACCAATAAACCAAATATTCAATTGATATCTATTGCGACGTGATAAAAAAACACAAAAGTCAACCTCAACTCGCGCGGTTCATATATTATTTCATTGTCTCTTGCGCTCGAGCACTTCAAGTAGTACTTCATTCAACTTCACTCCACTTCACTTCACTTCACTTGGACTTCATGGAGCTTCCAAGCACTTAACGCGGAACACCTACGTTTCTCGTAAATTTTTTGCCAACTGACATTTTTGAGTAATTTGATTAATTAATTAAATGACATTTGTACGTGTCCGAACGTCAGGCGCGGATGCCATCAAGCGTTTTTCATCGATGACAGCATCAACACTGCTGTCACTGCTACACGCTGGCGCCACGGCTTTGTGGGCACTCAAGTTCGCCCGCGTAAGGAGCGCGTATGCGGGTAAGTAGCTCAATGAAGTTGAGCACGCGGCAGCAGCAACTGGTACACATCACGTCACGTGTCAACACACAACAAGCACATACTCGTACGTCGTCTTGCCGTTCAGCCCAACTGCAGACGACCGGACGAACGACCGTCCACATGTCGCAACGTGTCAACAATGCGTGGCATCCACTAGCGCGTCTCAGAAGTTTTATTGTCATGGGTTCATGCCGCACTGGCAGTGGTCACAACTCGGCATGCACCGCAGCGCTGTTGGTTTGAGGCAAGGCTTGGCGCCAAAGGTGAAATGCCAATGGTGCACGTAAGCTCTTACACATGTGCACGTTCCAATGAATGTAAGATCTTCTTTTATTCATGCGCTCCGACTCATATGTAGTTATGTGTATAATTTCTTATTCCACTCGTCCGCCTTTCGTTTAAGTAATTGAGTTAATGAGCGTCGGTGCATGTAGCAATTTGTTCTTTAGGCGCCCTTTTGCGAAACTTGCGCGTCTTCGCCGATTACCGGTTGTGCGATTCGGACGTCTGTCGTCTTAGCACTACTTCACTTCAGTCTTCTGGCTAGATGCTAGATTCCGCTTCAGCATTTTACTTGGCGTTTATTTGTACAGCTTATGACCGGCTTTGCATTTGTTGTGGTCATTAATCTTCAATAGTCTGGCTGATTTAATCCAATGTGTCGGGTTGGTCCGTCAGTTTGGTTTACATTTGACAGATTGCAGACTTGTAGTTAGGGCATTCGCAAACAAATGTGGTTAACCAGAAGAATTCTTGGAGGATATACAATATATGCTCTAGAATTATAGTTATAGGGTGTAAACAACAGTCTTTGGAAGGTGCGTAAACAGCTTAATTATAACTTCTTGATAATATTTGAAAACAATAAGGCTTATTTGATTGATCATACTTTACAGCGCAGTCTTTAAAAGAAAGGTTTCAGATGTGAGTACAATCTTAAATTACCGATAAATGTGACATTTTGTCTTTTTTGGCATATTTTAATTGTAAATGGTTTCTAAACTAACCTATTTTTCGCATAAAATAATACACGTTATCTTCCTCAGTCTCTGATAATTTAAGATTTAATAACGAGTTGGAGCTCCGCTGAAATGTTAATAAGAGCTGACGTTAAATGACATGAGCTCTACGGCCATTAAAGCTCTCCTGATATTTCATGGTGTAACCATGTGTGATTCGGGTTAAAAATAATATTTGCTACGTGCTGCGTCACTTGCTTTCAGTGCAGCTCGACAGCACCTCGTAGTGACAGCAAACAGAGGAGACGTCAAGTGTCAGATGTCAAATGCGAATATGATGAGAGTTGAAGGAAAAATAAACAAAAAAATTGTCGAAGAGAAGTTAAGCGAAAGCGGTTGTTGTTAGTTTTTAATGTTACAAGCGGCAGTGGCCAGTTATCAAGTATTCTGGAGTTTTACTGCTCTTTAAGCATTTTATGTGTTTCGGGAGTGTTTCTTTATTTTATTTTCACTTTAAATGGTGGGGTGTGTGAGGAAAGCCGAGTAAGTAAGTGAGATAAAAATAGTATGTTAGCCGTAGAATAGCACATGTATAGCCACAGCCGCCAGTTGCTTTACTCAAGTGTGCAATTATTTAATGAAATTCGCAAAACGGCCGCGTCGCCTCGCATGCCACTCGACATTATGGGTGACATGTTTTGACTGTATTTGAAATTTATGAATGGCATTAAGCCTCACTTGTGGCATATATACATACGATGCAGACTTTAACTTGCCTTGACAATGTCAACGTCTGGCACAAAGTCACCACTGAAACGACAGTGAATGGATGCGCCTTTTGGAGTAGGAGCCTCGAAAGTAGTAGTAGTAGTAGAAGGACAGTATTTCTTCAGAATAAAGTGAGAAAAATTTTAAAGGGCTTGTGAATCGATATTATCAAAAAGCTTATTATAAAAATTTTGATTTCGACAGCAATTCCTTGGAGTCAAAACTGACAGGCAAATGCATAAATTATCTAACAGCATTAGCAAATTTACCCGCACAGCCATTATTTAATTAAAAATATTGCAACTGTCATTTATCAAATCAATTTGCATAGTTTGTTTAATTACAGCTGAAATGGCCGGAAACTTAACCTCATTTGGCAACTACTTGGTATGAACCACAGCTCTTGCCTTGAACTGCAAGTCAACTCAAATATTTTTTTGTGCCAAACGCTCGGTTTTCCCAGCGATCATGGCCGAAATACAAATTACGGTACAACTTGAAATTTGTGCAAACTTTGTTTTGTCGGTCGACCGCAAATATTGAGCTTTGCCAGCGCTTTCGAAGCAAAAAGCAAGTGCAATTTGTCAGCTGACAAAAATGGGGTTGCGTGTCCCTGCTGCCCCGTTGCACTCTCTTCGGACAAACGTGTTAAATGACATTGTGTCCTTGCGCAATTCGGAAATGCACTGGCGTGTTTTACAAGCAGTAAATATAGAATGCATGCACATTTGTTATGGGCTAACCACTATTGACATGTGACCTGAGCTGATAGTTGGGGGCAAACGAAAATTGGTTGTCAGCAGAAAAATGAGAAAAGGAGTAGAATAAAAGGCAAAAAGAGTCTGAGAGTGTGGTTTGAGTGGACGTACTGTTATTTCGTTTTGTGGTCACCGCACAAAATATTAAATATTGTAACGGGATTTGTTTTTTCAAACCTACAGTACAGAATGGGAAGCGCTTCCACTTAACTCATATTTCTAAAAGTCAGATTGAAAGTTTTTTTTTATGAATATAATACTTCTCGAAGGTGCAATTCTTGGCCATGTCCGGTAGAAAATCTATTTCGACTAAAAATTACGGTTTTAGATAGAAATTTATTGAATTTTCATTTTAATAAAGTGATAAATTGCTACCTGCATAAATTATAGAGAATTATCGAATTTAAAAGTGTTGGAAAACTCATTTCCTCAGATAATTTCCTCGAAGTGCAAGTGCGCGTTCGTTAACGAGTCGTAAAATTGTTCAACCGACCGCCACTACAAGGTAGGCAGACCCAACCAGCTACCAGAGCTCAACAAATTTATTAATATCATTATCGATTGACACGACAAAAATCATAAAACTTGATTTAATACACAATTCAATGCAAATGAAGCGACGAAGACGAATATACACGAGTAATAAAATATCTCAAAGTGACTGCAAATCACACCACGATTGGAGTGGGAGAAGAAGAAAGAGAAAGAGAGAAAGGGCTAAGCCAAATAAGTGAATTGCTCATCAAAATTTCTAGGCACGTCGCCATTGCACTGTAGTTTTCTGTCTGTTTTACTGAGCCTCAAATGCGATTACATCGAAATGGACACAGGGGAGTTGCTGTAGGCCTTGGGGACGGAGGCAGGCACTTGCGCATTGTGAGCGTATAAATCAGACGAGGGGGAAGTATTACGGAGTTGATAAGGAATAGCGACAAAAACGTATTTATGTCATTTATTATATGCACAAATAATAAATAAAATACCCAATCGATAAATTCAGGTGCGATGGCTGAGCAGAAATACAGATTTTTGCGCGCAGATATGGACAAGTGAGTTGTTTATGCAATGAGCGAGTAAATGAGAAAGACGGCGAATCGAACAGGTGAATTCTTGTTTTTTTTAATAATTATAGATATGTATTTTTTCATATTCACCGGAATTATCATTCATCAAATCACTAATATTAGTAATATCACTGAAACAAATTATATTTCTACATGTTCTACTGTTGCCTACATTTCGGCGTGGTGTGGAAAAGTCTAAACCAATTCCAAATAATATAAATCTCAGTTGTTTCCAAGTGAATAAAAAAAAATAAAATAATAAAATAAAAAAGTACCGTCGAGTTCGATGCACCACGATGAAGAATTCTTCAAGCCAACACAAGCGCTTAACGTTTGCTGGGTGAAAACGAAAAACAATGCAGCAATTTTAAAAGCAAGCAAAACGTGAAACCAAAGCAAATTAAGAGAAGAGCAATTAAATTACGTAAGTGGCAACAATTTTACGAAATTGAGGCAAATATACAGAAAGAATGCGAAAGGAAAATTATGTAAGAAAATTCGTGTGCATTTTAAGGAGAAAAATAACAAATAATGTAAATCAAAATAAACAGAAGTAAAGTGGTTTAAAAATAGGCAATCAGAGAAATAAATTAAAAAACACCGGATATGAAAAAAATTAAGACAAATTGTGTAAATAAAGACGCCAATGGCGGCGCCTGCACTTGTTAACGACACGAGAAATAATATTTATAAAATGGATGACGTTGCAGATATGAAATTAAAAATCAACACATTATACTGGGTACATTCTGAACAGACGAGGGATAAAAGTGTCCAACAACAAGGAATAACAACAAGCAGCACCTTTTCTGGAGGCTTCAAATGGATGCATTATATGTACATATGTATGTAATAGACAAGTATAGGGTGTTTTTAGAGGCAGAATTTCAAAGCTAAATGGAAGCTACTACGAACCAAAAGATTCCACTGTCGAGCAATACGCCATACTGTACTTGAAAATATTATTTTAGACTATTGGGGGCCGAATGATATCGAATTGTACTTGTCAATGTTCCAGTCAGCACATATGAAATGAATCCCTTAGAGTTTTTGTGTAACGAAGCTACAAAGCTTGGGGCTAATAACTTCTTAAAAAATATTCGATGCAGTATTTGAGAGAAAAGGCATCCAATAATAAGTGCTTCATAATGGGATCGATAGAACGGTCTTTATACCAACGATGGTTATATACTCGAAATTATGTTTAAACCTCAATAAACTACTAAAGCCAACATATTAGCCAATTGATGATGTGGCTTATCTTAAATTTGAATTTGAAGTTATATATCCCTGAAAAAACACCCTATACGTACAATGTTTGAATATTTAACTTTACTCCAGAAATTCAACCTGTCTGTTGTTGGCTCACGTAATGCAATAAAAATCATTTTAACATAAAATAAACAAGCGCCAAAAAGTGTAGTATACTTCTCGGATTGCCTGCAATAAAATGCGCGTAAGCAGTCATTTATGGTATATATTATGAGGACAGCCATATTTCTGGGTGCATTTTCGGTAGTTATTACGGCGCCTACACACATTACATGAAGATAAAATTTACATGCTCTCCAGGAACATCTCAATTTATATGGTTATGCAGATGTTGATGTTGATTCGAGTGGAACTGGATGCCACATGCTTTGCATACTTTGCATAATTTAACGTCTGATGTATGTATTTTAACACTATCTTTTAAAATTGGCTTAAAATTACCATAAATGCAGTAATGTCAAATTTTTTCACCAAAGTCTCTGCTCCGCATTGTTGAAAATGTTGGATCCAAAAGGATTGGGATAAACACAGACGACAGCATTTACGATACACTCGGCTATACGCAGTGTTGTACTGCAGGAAAAGGACACGAAATACAATTTCGCGCCATTAATAAATAAAGATGAGCACACGAAGTTGGGTGCGAGTGTAATACAAGCTTTTGAAAAATTAATGTACATAAATCTCGCGAAAAATGGACATCAACAACACATTCATATATGTAAGTTGTTGTAGGTATACATATGTACCGTTGTGATATATTGGGTTGAAAGTTTTGACCCTGGTCGTCGGAATTCCATTTAAATTACACACCAAACGCATGCCCACACATATAATATGAGTCTGCATAGCTCCACTCGGATGCCTTTAACGTGTGCAACTCGGTCTCAGCATGCAATTGAAGATGACTCTGGGTATGTATGTGTGTGGGTGAGTGTACAACGGATATCCTTCGGGGCATCCTATTTGGCCACTCATGTCATATTTGCGCTATGATTTATTTATGTTAATCCTACGAGTTAGTCGCGTAGGTGGCGTGTCGTGTGTCAGGAGTGTTGCGCATGTACTGCATTAAACCACTGCTTATGGATGTACGAGGACTCCAGGCGCCTGTATTCGTACATACTCGCACAGACATGAACTTTTTATTAATACATTCCGCCGGGGTAAGGAAATGTTTTCATTTCGATATGACGTTGTTAATTCAGGTGAATGCTCAACTGAGTGAATTTAATTAAAAACACATATTTATTCACGAGCTTTTTAAAAGGAAATCTGTCAGCAATAATCGGTGATGGCGTGAAAACACGCAATTGCACAATAAGCGAGTAATTGCAAAAAATCGATATTAAATTTTTATTGGAAGGAAAATAAAAAAGTTGGAATGTATAAAATATATGGAATTAATTTATCTCAATAATGAATGAGGAATGGCATGGGGTTAAATGTATGGTGTTCGGGGAAGATGAGCATGGAACGTAAATATAACTTTGTTCGAAGATCATTGTGTGAAGTGTGGAATAGTGGAAGTCATCATTATCGCGAATGCTCAGTTGGATTAATAGAACCCTCGAATTGTTTCTTCATCTAGAGCAAATAAATCCTATGTTTTTTGAATCATTGATCCCTTTTCTTGAACAAGTATGTTAGGAATAATCATTTTAAGATCTTATAATGTAGAGATGGATGATTCAAGAGCCCAAAAGAAGGTAATGGACGCGAGCAAGAGGAATGTCAAGATCAAGATGGAAGGAAGAATTAAACGAAGATCTGAAGATGCTCCGACTGGAAATCTGGGGAGAGACCGCAAAAGACAGAGTAGCTTGGAGGGAGGGAGCTGTAGAGCGATTTAAAAGTCTATTGCATCAATAAAGTCAAATAAATCATCGCAAGATGTAGGGTTTCTATTTATGTATATGATATGTGTAAGGTAGTCCACATAAGTATTATTGTTCGTATGGTTAAGAGTTCAGTGGAGAAATGGGCGACTCCTTAATCTTCACACCATCGAATGAGTAGATTTATTTAATAATTGCCATTTTAAACCCTTAATTTGTAGACTTTCTCTCAAGACAGCCACAAGTATAGCGTAATTGTGTACTATTTGCCGGGTTACGATATCATAAAATTTAAAAATAAATCGCGAACAATGAAAACTGTTGCAATTATTGCATGCGTTGTTCAGAAATAAAATATATATACACTACGCTTATTTGCGTGTTCTATATACCCGATGTAGAGCTTATCTGCTCACACAGATAAATTGCTAATTATCACGAATACTTTTATAAATAAATATTAATCACATAAATATTCAAGGAGGAAACAAAGATAATTTCGCAGCTGCCGCCCCGACACCCACCCCCACTTGGCACAAACCCCGCTTTTTACGCTTGTTTGCCATAAAATAATACAATAGTGCACGTTGCTTTATCACATTTCGAATCGATAAGCATGCATAAATATATATATAGACATACTCAAATTTACTCCATCAATATTTTATTGTTCACGTATGTTTAACTATTTCCGAAAACCACAGCAGCATCCACAAGAAATTAATTAAATTTGCCGCATGCGTACAAATATAGAGACAGTTTTGGCATTTTCCTGTCATCACTCAACATACGCAACATTGCAACAGCAGGCGCAAGACACTGCGTCCGGGCGGCCAGGATGTGCGAGGGCGTTGTTTACTGTGGTGACGATGATGTCACAATTCCATCAGCCACAAGGCGACCAAGTTTATTAAGCTTTATTGTTTATGCCGCGTGCTGATGGCGCAGCAGGCGAGTGTTGATGGCATTGATGGCGCCATTATTAACAGCCCGGCCAGGCCATCATGGCTCGGCTTGTATTTGCTTGACAATCAAACCGATAATATTAATAAAATCAGTGGAGCAGTGATAATTACATTTTGAGTGTGACTATTTTGCGCGTTTCATGTTGCAAGCTGTGTGCGAGCAAGTGTGTGGCAAGTCGAAATTTGCTTGCCTTGCAGGGGGCGGAAAGCTTACCACTGACATGGCAATTCATTTGAGAGATTTTTACGAGCAAACTCTTAAAGAACTGTTGGCAAAGCCATAATAGCGTAATTTAGGCGTTGAAAATGAGTTCATCGGCGTTAAAGTAAACTGTATTCCCCTTTTGATCTTACAGTCACGAGGAATTACGTTTTATTGCAAGAAATCTGACAGCTGCCAGCATAATTTGTAACCAGTATGTTGCAAATGTTTACGTACCTGCAAAGAAAAGAGAAAATCATTATTTTATTGATGTAAATGGAAAGCATTTAAAAGCTAAATAATTATAGATTTTTGTTTTTAATTTCGATCGCATGTTCACTTTGTGGAAAAGCAGTCACGCAAGCGAGCGTCAAATTTGACACTTTTGTAGCTGACACTGACAAGTGTTGACATTTTCACATATGATGCGTGTAATTTTGTAAACTGATAAAAGAGCGGCGAATGGCAAATAGCGAAAATGGGGAGTTGACGAAGAGCGTCGCTTGGAGTGGCAGTTAATTACGCTTATCAGTGTGTAAATATGTGAAATGTGAGTGGGAGGCAATAAAAATACAGCATACTTGGTAAACAACACCAACGGGCAATGGCCGATTGTCGCTACACTGTGGGAATTTTATAAGAACCGAAGCAAAGCGACCGCAGCAAGCTTGATTGAGAGCTCTTACTATATAGAGCGAGCAAATAAGGCGTGTCAGCAAACTTTCGAGTGAAGGAAATAGACTACGGAAACAAAATATTTAAAATTTTCCAGATTGAAGAACCAGCGAAACCTTGCAATAATAATAAGACCCTTACAAAATATAGGAGACTGTGTCAAAATCATAATAACATTTCCTACTGGGTGTGATGCCACTCAACTTGTGACTCGACTAAAATGTCAGCAGTCATAACAGCGCCGATAACCATCGCTTAGTGTGTAAATAAACAAATTGGCACATAAAAAGCAGTCAGTGGCCGCAGCAGCAGAATAAACGGTCATAAAAAAGACAAACAAAATATAATTAAATACAATGAATAATAACACCTGTAAACAGCAAAGCTGCTGCGGCCTGACAGCTGTCATTGTGCAAAAACTAAGTGCGGAAGGAAGTTGGCTGGGTGTGGCAATAGCGCACGTTTAACACTTACATATGCACAAATACAACAGTTATCAGCTAAATGTTCTGTTAATTTCATTGCGAAATTTATAATTTCTGGTATAAATATGGGGCCAGTTTTTAATATTCTGAGTAAGCTTTGCAAATAAGGTGGCAACTCGTTGCTGAGAGATTATAATTTTGTCAAATGTTTGTTGGCTATTGGAAGCGGTCTACTATGGAGCTTTGGATGAAAATTCTCCTTCTTCTACATACAAAGGTTTCAATAACGATCTATAACAGTCACTTTTGCAAAAACCAGGTTCTTTTGATAGGACAGCTTCGAAAAGTATTCTGTATAATCAATTTCTCTTTTTCTCTTTTGGTCGATTTTGAGTTCACACCGACTTTCCACAGGACTTTCATGAACGATTGTTAAATTGAACGCCCACAGCGCTTATCTTCATCGGCACTCTTATTTACGGATTTCTGCAAACCACTTACGAATGCCCGTTCCGCCTGGCCCCGAGCCTGAAGCCACTTATTCTTATCAGCTTCATTTTTTCCAACAAAAATTTTCATTAACGCACGATATGACTTTTTATCTCTCTACCTCTCACTTTTGGTCAATCAGGTCTTGTCGAACATTAGTTGCCGAGTAACTTCTCTGCAAATAATCTCAACAATGTATCCGCACAGTAGCGAAAGTATAAAATCTCGTTCCACCTCAACTTTCGCATGAGTTGAAACCAATCGCCGCCATAAATTCAATTTGCATTCACAAATCGTGAAATAGCGCCATAATTCGCCGGCTAAAGAGTGCCAAACGTGCGATTATCCGACACTTTTCACAAAAACTAGAAAAATCTTTTGCCTATTTGTTTTTGTACAAATGCAAATGGAAAAGTCGTAAAATGGAGAAGAAAAAAAAAACAAATTAGCGCAAAAATACCGGTTCTACATTTATAGGTCAGCAAAACTGGTGGTGGCATCGTTGCATCGCTGAACAAATAAAGCGAGTGCAAACGTGCTTACTATACATATGTAGTAGATCTAACGTCTAGCGGTGCTTTATTTCGCCTTTTATGTGCATAGCGACGAGAGAGGACAAAGTTGAGTCAAGCCTGATTGAAGCTAAATAGATGTTTATACAAGTATGTTGAATGCACGAAGTTGAACCTACTTACATATAGATATACATATATATGTATATATCGATCAGGAGAGTGCATAAGTGGGGCTAATGCAAAGTGACAGTTCTTTCACCGAAAGGAGGTTATTGGATGCAATGCAGGCTCGAAAAATTTAAAGTCGCTAATGGAATGAGAGTTGAAAAATGATTTTAATTGAAGTAATTTGCTAAATATTTTAATATAATTAAACAAAATTACGAACTGATGAGCAAAATTGAAAGTATTAGGTCTACAACTTTGCTTCAGCCGTTTTTTTTTTGTAAATTTAAGTTTTTTTTTTGTATAAAAACGGTTACAAATGTCGATGAGCCTCAGCCGCACTTTTCTTGGAATTAAAAAAGAAAAGCAAAATTTCCCGCAAATGTCGAGTATTCGGCTCAAAAAGTGACATTTTCAGTTAAGAATAAGTTTGGGATGCAAACAGATCTCTACAAATATTTTGTTGGGTTAATGTTGACACAAATGTCCAAATTCGATATAAAAAAATCGATTTAATCGACCAGTGCTTGACCCTAGAGACACCTATTGGGAAACGGCGGAAGAAAAGTTGTAAACCTAATATATTTTGAGAAAGTATTATAAAACAACTAAAATCGAGTTAAAGATCGCAAGAACGGAAAATAATATACTGAATTAAGTGGATGTGGATTTCATTAATTTCATTAATTGCAAAGAGTCCATTTGATCTGAAAATTTTAGGTTAGAAAATCTCTCGGCATGATAAAGAAGATAGAAATAAGATTACCTTACGACAGATTACACTGTCGATGGGAGGCCATGGTTCTCTACAATGTTTCCAATCTCTAGGAGCTTTATTATAGGTTCTTCGATTATATTCTAATTAATTGACTAATAATACAAATATAATGAATATAACTCCATTATCTGGTGTAACTTTATCTTAAGTGTGTAAATGTCGAGCTTTTGAACTAAAAATTCAGAATTATGGTTTAAACTAATTATTTGCTACCATTAAACCATTTGTAATCTTAGTACGTTTTTAATTCAATGAACTTTTGGAACACCAACCTACTCACACTTACTCCAAGACTCTGAATTCGCGCATACACCCGCAAAGAACCAAGTCGAAGCCACTTCATACTTATTTATTTCTGCTATTCCATGGGCTTGCGAGCACTTCTTGCTCTTCATCTTCTAATGGCATGTTTTAACTACAAAGCGTTTTGTGTAATTATTTTTACTGCCTCATCTGCGCATATTACAGCAATTAATAATGCCTAACATTTAATTATCGACATTTTTTTTAAACCATTATTTATCTGCCTGGAAATTAGTGATGTAAAAAATGAAAGGAAATGAAATAAAAGTGCCGTCATCAACAACAACAGCAACAACATCTACAATAAAAACTCATGATAATAGAATTATTACAACGTGGATTTCAAAAGCGGAGCCGCTTTATCATCTTAATTTGCGTTAAGTGTGTGGACGACCGTAGCTGATAGCGTGAATAATGGTTTTACTGCTACTTGAGTTTTGTGCTCGCAGCAATTAATCCAAACTTGAAGTTAAAAAAAAGAACAATAATAATAATCTAAATTGGAGGAACAACAACAGGAACTTTCTGACAACATGCGAACACAAATTTGATTCGGCAGGAAGTTCTGTGTAAAAATCTCTGACCGTGTAACAATGACAAATAGAGTTGCTTCTCTTGCACATGGATAAGTTCTCTGGTGCAAAACTGCCCTTAGAATAATGTAAAGAACTCGAATAGCAATTTTAAGCCATGCAGTCCAGTGAAGTACAAAAATTTATTTTGACCAAGATTTTTGGGAAGTTCATAGTTGTATTTCAGTATAGTCTAGGAACCTTGTGGCCTCCTTCAATAGAACTTTTATTTTTCTAGCTGTCAAATAATACTTTGACAACCTCCAACTGTCATTGGAGAAATCGTAGAGAATTAGGCCATAAATGAAATAATAGGAAAGATCTATCTATTGAGCCATCAAAGCTTTTTTGTGAACGGTTGTTCGCCGAGTTAATTCATAGTCTAGTATGAGAGATCTTAGGTTGGCTAATGGACTTTGTGCAATGTGAAGCGGCAAAATGTTAGTTTCGGGCAGGTATAATTTTGACGGAAGTCGGTACTCGAAATTCTGAAAACTTTAATTAGAGAAACAGACTTGTTTTCAGGGTTAAAAATCTTTTTGACCCAAAATCATAATTTTTTAGTTCACAAAACAATTTATCTAAATACTTGCCTTCCATATAATAATAATACATCTACTATAAATAGGTTAGCAACCTTCATTGTACTTTGCTATCCAAGCCACTTTGTAATTACATTGACTGCCAATTGAAAATAATATTGGGTTTTCGCTACGTATATACACATCTAACCGATCCATTAGTACACTCAATCATCGGCCAATGACTTTACGCCTGCCAGTTGATTAAAAATTATTACGCTAGCAACAAATGCCATACAATACTTGTCGATGTTTCGTGAGTGCTGAAAATCGATCAGTTCGAAGTTCGAACAGATCAAATGATAAATAGTCATCGAAAGAAACAACTGACAGCACAATAAAGCTACTGTTCCCTAAGTATACTCGTATTGCTTGACGAACTAGCCATTGAATGAAATGAACGACTAGCCAGCGACTGCGATAATATGAAGGAAAGGTATGTGCCGCAGCATGAGCTAACTATGTGTGCTATAGTGCTATGTCTCTGCATACCTTCCAATCATACAGGGTGTGTTACTTCGAAACCGTTTTGTTTTCACTGCTTTTTCAAGCGCATTTTGTTTCTTGCGCAATCATTGTCTTATAATTACACTGATGGCAGTTTAGCAAAATAAAGCGAAGCAATGAAAGACAAAATTATAAAAAAATACCGTAAATGACTAGAAAAACGCGCAGAAAACAGTTGAGCAGCTAATCGTTGAAAAGTAAAATGAACCTTAATGGAAAAACAATATGCGGGCAACAACAGCCAGGCTGCAATGAAAAAGGGGTCAGTCAAAGCAGCCAAAGCTTTTAGGCGCTCGTCACCTCTAAGAGACGCACTCTATACCCGTACTGAAAGTGAAAATCATGTGCTTTGGTTCGCGTATTTATAAATTAGTTGGTTTAATTTAGCCCAGCCTCGCTTGAAACAATGACAATTGTGAGTGACGGCTCATTAGGCGCCGTTACAGCGCGGAAATCGAACAAAGCGGTGCGGCACAAGTCGATGATGTGTTGAAATATGGTGGAGATTTATGTAAGAATTTGAAAAGGTGGGTTTAGTAAAACTATTTTCCTGTATAGGAATCGATATTTTTTGGAAGCGAAGCTTTGGAATGATTTTTGAGAGTGAGAGTATATAACGGAATTGTTTTTACGAAATGTAGAATACTCCAAAAGAAGGTATACATTTTGGTAAAGCACTATGAAAAGACCGAAAAACATGGCAAAACATAAAAATTAGTATGTACAGTAGTGTGCAAAGAGGTACAGATATTATTATATACCAACTGTTTGTCTGATGACGAAAGAGTAAAAATATACATATACATATAAATAAATTAATGCACAAAGTCGGCATTGTTATGCTAATTGCCGGAATTTGTATACAAAATTACCAAACAAAAGTGCGGCAACTCAGCGAGGGGATGCGGCAATGGACATTGCAAATGCGAGCAAATTCAAAAGCGAATTTAATGACAACTCTGCTGCGAACGCAAACTACGAACATTCGACATTCATTACAGCACAAATATTTTGTTTGTATTGTTGTTGTTGTTACTGTGGTAAACGGAGCATGCAAAAATTAGAATCAATTTAGTGGCATATTTTGCCTATCTTTTTCGTTGTTCGTTTGAAAATATTTCATGTCGCGTCGTACTCACTGTCTAATTAAGTGAATTACGAGTGAAACGGAATGTCAAGGCTTTTGGCATTGCATTCGTGAGTTTATGAATTGAAATTAATTAAGCAATTATGATGAGTTTCAGCGAAAATGTAAACCTTTTTGTGAAGATTTTGGGCAGAAATATTTAGGGGAAAATGTAAAACGGTAAACTATATTAAAATAAGGAAAATTGCAGCACATAAATTGAGTGAAATTAAAATTAAGTTACAAAATTAGTTAAATTTAAGATTAACTATTAAATAATTATAACGGGAATATTTAAATTTTAAAAAATATTTTGTAAAAAAATTCTTGTCAGAAGTGGGATTCGAACCCACGCCCTCAGAGAGGACCAGAATGCTCCGAAACAACCCGTATCACTACAGGCAAGTTATTACACTTGAGTCTGGCGCCTTAGACCGCTCGGCCATCCTGACATATATTTTTATGCCAGCGAAACGCAAAGCGTATTTTTTTAAAATGACATAAGTAGATATATATATATATTTACATATATACAACGAAATATCCAAAGTACACACACACAAAACATCATTGAGTGATTTCCGCGCTTTCTATTATCTATATTTACACCATATGTCTACATAAAAGATAGCGAAGCGTGTCTGCCCACGCAACGACAGCACATAATTGATTTCCCCCGCGGCGATTTCTTTGATAAGATAATAAACTAGCCGCCTAATAGGGCCACATTTCAAGAAACACTTTTTATTATGTGATAAAATCAAAAACTATCTTTAAAATGAAATACAAATGCACATATCCAGCTGTTAAACGTTTGACGCTCTTATCTTAACGCCTACACACATATAACGGTCATTAGTAATTATAAAGTTATTAAAAGCTATTAAACTAAAATCTTCAGTAGTTGAGTGCTACGCTTGCTGCCACAAAAAGGCAATTAGTTTTGAGTGTTTTATGATTGCAAGTTGATTGTTGAGAGTTACTTCAAGGGCTTTGTGTACTAGGGTGAGTAATCGACGGGTGGTTCGACCTAACCTGAAAACTATGAAGAGTAAAAGTAGGCTGTGCTCTAACCATAAAGTGGACTGTATAACTTTTATCTCATTTTATAGTAAGCGAGCACGAAAAGAACACTCACTAAAATAATAGAGTACTGGTATAAAATTTGGAAAATTTCTCAAGGCATAAATGGAACATATGTTTGACATCCAAAGTTGTTACCAAATGTTGTGATGCATGCATGTATCTTCAGGGAAATTTCATCTTCATCTGAAGCCCACTAACTACTAATGCTCTGGTTATTCGATATTTAAAGTATTTATTAATAAAGTGAGTATATTCAGTTAGCTTCTCTTCATAAAAATACTCCGGGCAAATCTGTCACACAAAGCGTTACACTTTCATGGTTTTATGACAAAAACGAGATCACGAGTAAACACATTAAAAATCATGTGAAATGCATTATTGTTTGTACAAGGGTTCATCGTATGATAATATTGGACCGCTTAATTAAATCGTGACAAAGTTGTAATTCTATAACAACGAAAAAAATAATAAGTGAATGCAAATAAATCGATGAAGCGCACACGATTCACTTAGATGATATTGAATTAGCTGAGGAATTAGGGGTCTGTTATACGATACGTAAAACAGCTGCAACGATCGTGGCAATAAACTTTGTGTTTGCCATGTGAAAACACTGCATGAAAAGACAATTAACTGCGAAAGCAAAAACAAGCTGTCTGTGTGGGCTGTAGAACGCTATAGAGTACATGTTCTTTTATTTTATATGAGTGCTGATAATAAGTAAACATGATAGCAGGAAATCAACTCTGTACAACACGACACACCATTTGGCCAAAAAAAATCTAAATAAAAAGGGTCAGGGGCACAAAAGGTCATTAAAACAGTAATGGGTTACTTGAGTTACAGTGACGTATACTTGAAAACGAACGAGAGGAACACTGCCATCCTTAAGTAACTTTGTATGTAGCCAAGTGTCTTTTCAAATGTCTGTCAGATACATACTTATGAGGCGTAAGAGCAGTTGTAAGGTTTATAGAATTTTAACATCCCAGCCAAATTCATATTATGATTTAGTTTTTAATGTGAATAAATCTCCTTATTTGACCTGCTTTCCACCATACTCACTCTGCTGGCCGGCTTTCGTGTAGTCTTAATAGAAAATAAACTAAGTGCGCCCGAAAAACTGAAACCAGTTTGGATTTCAGTTTCAGACAAACTTAAGACTCACACACACATTCAACGTGGAGCGTCTACCAGCGGTAAGGCGCTCAAATTACGCACAGAAACTGGTTTCTTCGGACAGTTTTTTCCTTGCATTTTCATGCAAAGCCGGCTTCATCAGTTTTTGTGCACATATTTCCTGGTGAGGTTCGTGGAATGATGATTTTTTTATTATTTGCTTTGTTTCCCTTTCGTGTTTTTGTTTTTTTTTCTCTTCTTAGTTTCCCTTTCTTGATTCTTTTCGGCTTTTATTGTGTTTTGCTTACGCTTGCGCGTGCGTTTGTTGTTTTCTTTTACGGTTTGTTGATTTTTCAAACGCAATCTTAACCACTAAGTAAGCATTCACGTTCCAGGTACAAAGGTAGCAGAAACTTATAACAAGTATGTGATGGAACTTATTGAAAGCCGGTCACGACATGCACAACTACAATTGCAAATGCCTAAAAGCGCTGACGACGTTCTCGACCTCGACCACAACAACACTTCCTCTATTGGCTGTGTGCCCACAAAAAAGGTTCTTGTGCTCATTCAATTACCTCACAATGGGTTTCCAGCCGACAGCCACTAAGCTGATTTATTGTAGAAAAAAATGAACAAAAACAAGTTATGTGGTTATTGTTCCTGGCTTTTGTCAAATTGACATTGCTTGATATCCCTTTCCTACTCCACATATGATGCAGACATCTTATTTTCCTAATTTTTTCAGTAAGCACTTTATTAACCGGCTGAAAGGACATGCTAACACATTTGTAATTTTCTCGTTTGTCAAGTGTGAAGCGGTGCAAATTTGCGTTTGTTCGGCGCCTCTCAACTGTCATACCGAGTCTGTGATAGTTCCACGCTCAGAGTCATTTGCTTTATGGGCTGACTTTGACGCTTCTGCTTGTTGCTCTGACGGCTTTTAACTTCCGAGTCTTTATTACATTACTTGTTATTTGTTGTCCTTAACCGAAAGTTGTCACAATTCCTGGGAATGTGCAGACATTTAATAGGGTTTTAATGTCGCTCATGTGTTATGTCATACAATAGTCTTGTTGACTGGTTGTTCTGCACTCAAAGATATGGGTTGATGGGTAAGACTCAATTGAAAGAAATACATTTTAAGTTGAGACGAGATAAAATCTAGGGCTGACAAGCGTATTTGAATAGCACGCAATTGTTCCAATTATTTCTTAATTTGGGTACTGATTTTTTTCAATACTGATTGGCACCTAATCGAAGCTTCCAGAGGAAGGAGGTTGAGAAAGATGTTCTTATTTAAAAAATATCAATTCTCTCTGACATATTTAGTCCCATCTCAGTGATAGTTTTGCTCAAATTCTTATTAGAAGCAATTTCTTTTTCCACCAAAAATTGACGAGCTGTCCGAACCTTTCAAAACCAAAATGAAATGCCAACAATTGCTGGAATCTATGACATCTGCAATATTGCGCAATAAAAATGCAACAAATCGACACATTTGGTAATCCAAAAGTGAAATGAGCACAAACCAATCAGCAACAAAGCGAAAACCGAACAAAACACTTTTATCAAATGAAAATTGACGGCAAGTGCTGACCAGAAAAAAGTAAAAGCCGAAAAAACAAATATATTCTCTACATTTGTCTGACGTTCCAAATAAAAAAAAAACAACCAAAACTGACTAAGCAAAACAGCTGAAAATACCGGAAAAGGAATGAAAGATATTCCTCGGTGTAAGGTGAGTGTATTGACCACACAAGGCGCAGGTATTACAAGTCTCACAAACATACAATACATACATACATGTACATATAAAGAACATGCCAATGTGGCAATCAACCAAACGAGATTACGTAACGTCAAAGCATATACCGTTATTTCTTTCTTTGTAAGGATGTTTATGATGTTTATGGGACTGTAGTGACCACTTGTCTTTGATTGTTGCCTTCTGCCTTCTTTTCTGCTGAGTATGAATGAAACAAGCAATGGTATGAAGAATACTAAGGGAAATTCAAGAAAAAGGCAAGGCAACACGAGGAGACTTTTATGGAGAACCACAAGTTGATAACGAAGCTTCAAATGTGGAAATAAGAAAATTACTTCAAAAAACGGACTGCAGATCTTGGAAGACCGTACGAATTGAACTACCTTTAAGGCAACAACCTAAACTTCTATGAAATCTGAAAACAATCTGTAATCTTTAGAACATTTTTAAAGATAAATTAAGACAAGAAATAGGTGAAGCTTAAACTTATTCTCGCTTCAACAACTTAAAAAGCCATAAACAAATTAGCAGTCAAAAGCAAATGGCGATGATAGCAGAAAAGTGAGAACAAATAAGAAGATAAAACACAAAAACTGGCTGAATCAATAAAGTCAACAGCTTTTATGTTCAGCATAAATGAATTTTTAATATTTATTAGCAAATTTCTTGGCTGTCAAGCACCTACGAACAGCACAAGTAAGTACAAAATGCTGCAAATAAATAAAAACAAGAAATGAATGGAAGCAACAACAATGTATTTATATGGTCTTACAGCAATAAATATGCGCCAGCCAACACCCGCACCCAACAGCCGACCGGCCGGTGTTGCCAGCTAATTTGAATGCAAAACGCACTTCATCTTTCATTCATTCATTGAATTTAGCGCTTTAGCAGCCGTACACACACACACACACATCCACTAGCTTTTCGATTGCATTTTTAAAACGGAAGTTGCTGGCTGTCCATCTTCGCTTTGACGCTGCGCTGGCACCCCTTTAATTTTACACTTTTTTTCCGCCTGAAACACGCTTTGCATGCAGCAATCGTACTTGCCACCAACTTGCTTTTTCTCGATTTGGTTGCAATAAACGCTGGCAGAGTCGGCGCAAAAAATGTGGCAAAATAAAGCCGGCACCGGCTGAACCGGCTGCCATTCATTATCAATGTCAACGCAGTCACTACTGCATGCTGTTGGTGGGCGTGTACACAATTTCACATACTCATAGACTGACAGACACAAACAGCGTATACACACACCCACGCCACATGCAGTCAGTTTCCACTTGTTGTTGTTGCTTTGTCTATTTCTGACCGGAAAGTGGTGTTGCAGTGATTTTTTGCTTTCACACAAACAATAACAACAAAAAATGTGCAATTTTTAGATAGAAATTCTTTGAGAGCAAGCAAGTGTTGTCAACACACCTTATATTTCTTTATATAGCACACCACCTATCCGTCTAAACTCTCTTTTCTCTCATATGTGGGAGTTCCTGTCAAAAACAAATACACTTTTTTATGCATTCAAATGCATTTTGACACTGAAAAATTTTGAATTTTTCTTTTTACCGTTTTCATGTTACGGTATTTGCCGATACTTTATCATCGTACTTATTCATCATTCTACGGTTTCTTCATTCTTATCGTTCGCTCTTTAATCAGTTACTCTATTTTAGTTGATAAAATGATTTCACTGTCTTTGTCTGAGAATTGTGATTTGATTTAGTGACTGCGGCTTCATAAGTGAGTGATTTGCTGGCAAGTGTCTACAGAATTTATAGCTGAAAATGTCAGAAGTCAACTTTGGAAAAAATCTGAGACGGAAATGTGAGAAAATTGTTTCGAAATTGATAGGTTCTTTTATGGAATACCTCTATATTCAGTTAATGATACCAATAAAAATATATGAGACAAACTACAATGTTTAGGTTGTTTCTACTGCTAATATCCGATATTTCTTATTACTTTCATATTTGTTAAGCAATGATGTTCATAAAGTGTTAAAGTTGGTGCTTAAAAATGATAAAGATAGTTTGAAATCATTTCTAAGTAATATGAAAGATTGATGGTTTACTCATGAGTCTTCCAAAACCGAATACTCACAATGATAGATCAATCTATGTACCTTCTAATCTATTCGGGTTATATATATATACATATCGAATATAGAGGGCATGATTCTTAAGATTTTTTTATCAATTCCAAAACAATTCCAAAACAATTCGACTACTTCGCCTCTAAAGCGATCACCAAACGATGGTTGATGATTTTTCTACGTTTTCCAATAGAATTCGCAGTGCCGTTGCTATTAACCCCAGGAACTTTACATTAAATTGTCTCTTTACGGTTTTTGCACTTATTTAAGCACCGTTTAACAAAATTGTCAAATGAAAATGACAATTTGTTGCGATATTTTATTACATTCACTGACGTTACGAAGCAGCCATACAACGATATTACACAGAAAATGTTATTGACACATACCCTGTAGGAATATTTGAAAGAAAATTTTTTTGTTTCCTAAATAAGAAATTACTTGCTTCAAAGGTCACATTTTATTCAAGTTTTTGTGCCATTTGCAGAAAGAAATTTCATATCCACAGATCAAATAGGGACAAGTATTTGATTTCAATATAATTTAGAGATCAATGAACCTAGTTTTTCTATGAAAAATTAGTACTTTGTCAAATTATAATTCTTGGTTTGCGGTTATAAAAGTCGGCACAAAATTTACCAAAAGTTAGCAACTCGTGATTTTCCTCAACGGTTGATTTTGTCTGAAACTTTCTACATTTTATTGGCGTTAAAGTGTGCGAGGTGGTGGGGGAGTAGCCGAGATCAAAAATTTTATTTTATTGCCAAATCACGTATGTAGCGACTTTTATGGTGTTTTGCTTAATACAAAAATATATATGTACACATGTATGTATGTATTTAGTCATGTTGAATTTCGCCAAAAAGGTCACAGCAAATCTGTTGCAATCACAGTGGTCACAATACCAGCAACAGGATACGAAACGAAGGGGAGCGCACGACAAGCGACAATACAGTTAGTATGCAACAAGCGGGCGAGTCCTGTCACATACCGACGCCTGTCCGACGACGCATTTCCGCTGAACAGACACGTGCCGCACAACGTGCCGACACCCGCTTACAAATGTACACACCCACATACACCCCTGCAATGTTAGACTGCGTACGATTACATACATATACATATATATGGATACATATGCTTGTTGTGATATTATCACTTTGGAGATTTTTGGTCGAAAATGCAAGGCATGCAATTTGACGCAACCAACGTGTTGGGGCAGCCAATGATGGGGGTGATACAAGCGAGGGGAGTGGCGTGGTAGCGAATGGGAACAATGGCTTATCGAATGGGAGGCAATCTACAATGCCGCTGTGGCGTGGTATGGGGCTTCAACACGCGGCAATTGGAACAACTTGTTGGGTGGCAGAGTGCTACAAAGCGTGCACCAACAGCAACAAAACAACCGCTTGTTGATGATTTGTAGCAGCAATTGCTACTGCTGCTGCTTTTATTTGCTGCAACATTGCAGATGAAGTGTTTATGTTGTGAGTGTTGATGCCACGCATTGCTGCCGCAGAGAGAGCGAGGTGGCGAGCTGGTTTTTATTTTCGTGCTAAGAATCGTGTTATTGCCCGCAATGTTACACCGAAACACACACACACGCGTTTGAGCGAAATATGTTCGCTTACATGAAATATAAGGTGGTCCAACGTGTAAGCTGCGGCATGAAAAATGTAAGAATCAGCGAAAAAGAAGCTGAAGAGGTGGGTACTACAGCGACAATAAGGAGGAAAAATCTACGATAAAAGGCTATCTGCGAGGATGAACGGAAGTGCGAATGGGTGGCACACGTCTGCATGCCAACATGTACATGTAACCACCAACAATCCTTAACTGTTCACTCTACTTCACCACTTTCCTGATTACTTTTTTCCTGGCTGCCTGCCTGGGTAAGCAACCCCTTCTCGGCCAGAAAAAAAAGAAGCCCGGTAGACGCGGCTGAAAGGCAATTAAACGTGATTTATTGCCACCGATACTCTGTTCTCAATGCAACGATTGTTGTTGTTTTCATTTTGGAGCTTTTTGCTAGTGTTGTTGTTTGTGTAGTATATGGCGCTGACACGTAATTCGAAATTGTAAAATTTTTTATTGCCACAAATGACTTTTGCCGTGGCATTCCTTAACGCAATTGACTAAATTCTTGCCATATACAGTTATATATATGTACACACATATGTAACGGGTGATTTTTTTGAGGTTAGGATTTTCATGCATTAGTATTTGACAGATCACGTGGGATTTCAGACATGGTGTCAAAGAGAAAGATGCTCAGTATGCTTTGACATTTCATCATGAATAGACTTACTAACGAGCAACGCTTGCAAATCATTGAATTTTATTACCAAAATCAGTGTTCGGTTCGAAATGTGTTTATCGACAAATTTTGTTCAGCGATGAGGCTCATTTCTGGTTGAATGGCTACGTAAATAAGCAAAATTGCCGCATTTGGGGTGAAGAGCAACCAGAAGCCGTTCAAGAACTGCCCATGCATCCCGAAAAATGCACTGTTTGGTGTGGTTTGTACGCTGGTGGAATCATTGGACCGTATTTTTTCAAAGATGCTGTTGGACGCAACGTTACGGTGAATGGCGATCGCTATCGTTCGATGCTAACAAACTTTTTGTTGCCAAAAATGGAAGAACTGAACTTGGTTGACATGTGGTTTCAACAAGATGGCGCTACATGCCACACAGCTCGCGATTCTATGGCCATTTTGAGGGAAAACTTCGGAGAACAATTCATCTCAAGAAATGGACCCGTAAGTTGGCCACCAAGATCATGCGATTTAACGCCTTTAGACTATTTTTTGTGGGGCTACGTCAAGTCTAAAGTCTACAGAAATAAGCCAGCAACTATTCCAGCTTTGGAAGACAACATTTCCGAAGAAATTCGGGCTATTCCGGCCGAAATGCTCGAAAAAGTTGCCCAAAATTGGACTTTCCGAATGGACCACCTAAGACGCAGCCGCGGTCAACATTTTATGCGTTTTTTTTTTTAAAAAAGTTATCAAGCTCTTAAAAAATCACCCTTTACATATGTAAGATATTGCAAATTTTCGGTGGATTTAAATGTTAAAACAAAGAAGAAAAAAAAATTGGGGCCCAGCTGTGACTTGGTCCCACGATTAATGTGAGTAATATTTTTCATTCAAATATTGGAATATTCACACATATTAACGTATAAAATTCTGACAGGGGAGCAATCCACACCACACATGAAGAATGTTCCGAAGCATATATCATTACTCATGTCACACGCCTTCTTTTGAGTACGTAAAGAGAAGTTCCTAGGACTCTTAAACTAAGGTTGCCTATGTAATGAAGAATGAAGAAATCTGGATTTGAAGCTCAAAGTTGTTTCTAATCTAGAAATCGGTTGTAGTTCTTTCAGAAAACACTGAACACATCCGCTTTAATTCTGTGCTCCATTTTTTACTTTTTTCTTATCATCCCTTCATCACATAACACACAAACATACATACAAATGGAGTGCTGAGTGTATTGAACTGAGCATTTTGCTGATGTATAAATATGTGCCCGGGTAGCTCAGTCGGTAGAGCATTGGACTTTTAATCCAAGGGTCCAGGGTTCAAGTCCCTGCTCGGGCGAGAATGGATTTTTTTTAATAAAATTTTTAATTTATATTCTCAACGCAATTCTCACATTGCAGTACGTCGAAGTTAGATTTATTTAACACAGAATTTAAAATTGTTGCTGTATTATATATAAATTCTCAACTTTTGACTTAGTCATATTTGAGTGTTTTCTCCTTTCAAACACAATATGCTTATAAAACCACATCACAGCAGCAATTCTGCATAAAAATTTGTCACTTTCGGTTTTTCCATCAATTTTGACAAATTCATGACACATTTCTTATTTTATTCGCACCAGCCAGACACTCACCCTCCCACTGGCTCCCCTCATAACAAGAAAACATTATAATACTGCGGCAAATAAGGGCAGGTGGATGGAGTGTCTTAAGATGCTAAGTAAACTTCATTTATTCACTTCGCTTCATTTCGGGAAGCGCCCGCAAGCCCAAGTAATTGAATCTATTTGTTGCGGGCTTTACTGCCGCATGCACATAAACAAGACACTATTATCAGCATGAGCAGCAACACCTAAAAGCATACCAACATGTATCCTCAAAACACCCGACATAACATATACAGTACGAACACACATCGGAATGGGTCCCAGCTGCCAGTCAATCAGTCCTTGCCGTGCCGCAAACGAGCGCCATTGTTGCTGTTGTTGTTGCATTGATTTGTTGGCAAGCGTGAGACAGACATGACTAAACGCACAAAAGCTACTCATCACTGCTTCACACAAATACACCGCTGAGACCGACGACGACGACCCATTTCTTTCGTATTTCCACCCCACCCCCCTTCCTCTTCGCATGGCAAAAAAAAATTTCCTTTGTGTGCGCATACTTTCACTGCTTTCTTTGCCGTGTAACTCGTGATCGCCCACTCCACTCTGGCACGCTGCAGAAGGCAACTCAGCTGGCAACTCGTCAAAATCATTTGTGGCAACTTTGCGCAAAAATCCTATTGTGCACTTACAGAGATAATTGCGAAATTCCATACACTCACTCGCGCACACACACGAGTCTTCAAGCAGCGCACCATTATCCCCAACCACATATCTTGCAACATTCAACGGACGGCTGGTGGCTCTTGGGGTGGCAATAAGAAGTTCGTGGCTGCCGCTGCTTAATGTTGTCTTCTAGCGTTCATGTGGTCCTGGAAAGTTGGCTTCAACTACCAACACCATGAGAATAGCTGCACCGTGACCACCCGCTGGCCACAAGCCATATGCACTGACTTAGTCAGCTTTATCACCCTCTACCTCCAAAGTGAGCCGTGTGTTTACAGTTTTTATTTTCTCTATTTCTATGTTAGTTTCCCAATTGGCATTTATCGATTCTCCGCATAACAATAAAGTTGACGGCAAATAACTTTTATTTGAAAGAGTTGCTGCAATTCGGTATTGAGCTCTGCAACTCTAAGGGTTTCTAAATGTTGCTTGGATGAAGGTAAGGAGCTCAGTCTCTTTTATTGTTCAAATAGAGGAAAATTACAACTTATCTCATGGGACTATTAGAATACGGAACAAAATGTTTTCAAATGGCTTGGAAATATCATTACAAATGCTCTTGGACTTTGGGCTTATAAATCAAGCTGAAAATTACTATTTGAATTCACACTTTTTTACAATTTGGTGTCAAATAAAGTTTGTTTCGACGTTTGGAAATGTTTTAAAGGAACCCTGGAACATCTTTTATTTGGGTGAGGTTAGATATAATCAGAGTTCTCAATTTATGGTTTCGTAGGCAAATAATAACTTACGGACTCTATTTGCAATGCTTTCAGGTACAGACTAGTCTTAGACTGAATCAGATTACGAAGAGACCTTCAGAGAAGCTTACCATTTCAAAATAAGTAAATTTGAAGTCAAGGGATGGTTCAACATAACCGCAAAACATTCTCAGAAATTCCTTCAAATACTAAACACATCAACAAAACTCTACAAATTAAGCGATAAAAACATAAAAATATATTTTAATTTAAAATAAACCAAAAAATAAGCAAATAAACAGCAAAACTAAAAATAACCGAAATGACGTCAAATTTGGTATTTGTGTATCATTAGGGCGCACAAGCGTTTTCTATCCGCCCTCGATGCGTAGTAATTGATGACACAACAACATTAAAAGATGCCGTCGAATTGAACACAACAAGTGTGCATCGACGCCCACCAAAGACAACAACAACAACTAGGCATAGTGATCAATACAGATTCAACTGTCAGCGGGCCGCATGT
This sequence comes from Zeugodacus cucurbitae, assembly GCF_028554725.1. NCBI lineage: Eukaryota > Metazoa > Arthropoda > Insecta > Diptera > Tephritidae > Zeugodacus > Zeugodacus cucurbitae. The sequence goes on along the minus strand of NC_071668.1, from coordinate 77,896,705 downwards.
AGGCAGCAAAACACACGGAAACTCAGACATCATATAACACATGCTACAAACAGAGACCAATATGAACATATTCATGAACACATACCCAACTCATTTAGACATTTCTCTCATGTATGCGATAGGGCAAACGAGCGTTCTTGACATGTTTTGGGAAAACTTAACAATTTTCCGATTTTCCCCGCTTGCGGAACGCGTCTGTGATGTGTGTGCAGCACATGTGTGCATTTGTGTGTGTGGCCTGAGCATTGAAACATATTTTTCGTTTGTGTCAGTCATTGATTTGACAGTTCGAAAATTCGACAACCCGATTGAGCCACGAATTTCGTTGTAGTGCGTAAGTAAATGATTGATTTTTCATGTTCGCGAGGCAATTACAAGCAGATATGCCGTCAGATACTGCGCTGAAGTGAAGTGGCAGCCAGTATGATGGATGCATTGCCGTCTTACCGTCCATTCTTCGACGCTTATAAAGAAAAGTGTTGAGTTATATGTATGTAAGTGTCGAGTAAAGTCTTATAAAGAAAGCGCATTGTGGCGGAAATGCGGAGATAATGTTTGTAAAAAGCGTGTAGTCATTCGCAATGCAAACGCTTATCAGCGGCGCTTCAGTGCTGAGCGCTTTCGCTTTCACCGGCAAGGTTAAGCAGAAATTCGATGCACTCGAGTAAGTAAATTCCATTAAGTTCCAAGGAACTTAGTAGCGCTTATTTTATTTACAAACTGTCAGATGGTTGTCAAATATTGACATTTGGCTGTCATCTTCGAGAAGCTGTCAGTCTTTCTGTTGTTAATACGTAGCACTTCGAAGTACTCTCGCAATTTTTTTATGTTTTACACAACAGTAGTTTAGTACCATACGACTTCAAACTGACTTCAATTTCTTTCAAGGTTCACAATAGAGTTTATTTTAACTCTTAGGCTTCATGGAAGTTTGTAAATCCAGTGATAGCCCTCTAGAGGTGCCTCGTAGAAACCGACCTCAGCAAATCTAGTGAAGAGTAGTAGCATTCCTCCAGAGGCTCCTCGTAGAAACGGACCTAAGCTTTTCCAGTGAAAAGTAGCATCATTCCCAATAATAACTGGCTGGTATACATATGTGGTGCTCTGTGTTTCGCTCGCTGTTACATAATCAATGCCCTCTTCAGTTTATAGTTTCCGTTTTGCACACTTGCCTACACATTTAAATTGTAAACAAGTCATTTCTAGATAGCGCAACTCTTCCGCCGCTGCTTTCGTTGCGCGCCCTGATGTCGCAATGCATGACTTACATATGAATATATGTATGTATGTTATTGATTTCGTTACGTTGTGGTTTTCACGGTTTGTTTTATTATTTTTATAATGGAAAATATTATTTACAAACACACACACACATGCAGCCGGCCGATGTTTTTACGAAGGCACAAATGTAAATAGTATGTGCTCAGTCCTCATAAATATGTATTTAAGTATGTTCACAGATAAATTTACATATACCATATGTTTGTATGTATGTATGTAAGTTGAAATGTGTGTAATGACTAAGAAAATATGAGTGTCTTATGGTTAGAGCACAGAACCCAAGGTCGTTGCTAATCGAAGACGTTTACAAGGTTTCCCTCTTTCATGGAAATTGAATTATTTAAGCGACAAAAACTGGCGTTATTTATTGTTGTTCTATATAATTGCGTTAAAAATTTACATATACATACATATGTATACTCAGCATTATTAAATATTTTTAATTTTATAAATCTCTCTAGGTCGTGTGGGCTTGAAACTCTGTGCTACTTAATTTTGATTGACTCGTTGTTTTAGGCAACAGATTTATAATTGCATCACAATTTTGTTTCATATTTGTACTCGCTATATCATGATTATTGTACTGATTTACTCGCCCACAGCAATTTATTTCGTTCGCATACGAATAATCTTCTTTGGAGAAATTCACGCAAATCTATTAAAAGCGCATTTGGTGATTATTTTTCCAAAACCACCTACAGCAAATCACATTTGTTTATTCACATGTATGTACCTCTGTTTGTATGTATCCAGAACAAAATGAAATGAAACCGATTAGTAGTAATGACTTTGACTCACATAAAAACACGCAAAATGGTTGAATTAGTCATATATAAAGTATTTACGAGTTCATAACACATATAGATATAGATAGTATATACGGGAATTAATCCATATTTCAATAAAGGAATCTTGAAATTAAGTGTCTGTCATCGACGAAGCGTCCACTATTTTGAAGGATCTATTTTTTTATAAATATTGTATGAAAGCCTCGTTGTTGTTGTTGTAGCTGCATAAAGCTGCCCCAAGTAATTTTGAGGAATGCTGTCGATTTGACAGTCCGTGAACGAGTAAAAATCCGGGTCTGTTCCGGTTACATAGAACCGACTGTCGTGGGAACGGTAATATTAGGTGAAACCCTTGTCATATTAGGTGTGTGGAAATCTTATGAAAGCCTCGAAAATGTTTGTTATAAAAGTTTTAAGCATTATTTTATCCTGGATCCAATGTCTCCCCATAAGAATCACATAACCAGTAATTCTAAGATACAACTTCACAAGAACCGAATTGGGTTCTTAATGTCAAACACATCGAAAATGCCTATAGTCAAAGTGTATTGTTTGGACTAATTAGTAATTTTTAATTTAGTATCGAACGTTTTCAGGGTCAATAATATTTATACGAGATAAAAGCTAGCACAGATAAGTTTATGTGTGCAAATAATTGCGCACCAACATACACACATACATTATGTGCAACTGTAAATAAAAATGTATGTCTACAATTGGCTATCCGCTTGCCGTGTAATCAATTTCCAATTGCAAATGGACAACTGAGCGTAGTATACCGTTCGATTTAGCGCACACTCATTCACCTCTCCCCCCAATGATTTCACCGCACTTTTTCGCTATTTTCATGCATATTTTTGCGGTAAAATTCTGTGTGTGTGTGTACGTGTATTAGTTAGTTGTACACTCACCTTCAATACAAACGACGTGATCGCGTATCTGCTGGGCGATCTGTGCATCGGCGATTGGCAGCAAATCGATTAAATCGTAAATTGCATAAATCGATGGATGTACGCTTTCGAAACGTTGTATCTCCTGACGTATGGCCAGTGAATTGCTGATCAATGGTTGTGGCTGTTGCTGCTGCTGCACATGTTGTTGCTGTTGTGATGGCAACAACGGCAGCGGAGGCTGCGGTTGCGACATCATTGATGGATGATGATGTGGCAGCGGCGGTGGCGGCGGCAAATGGTGATGATGAAGCCGCGTTACAGGTGGCGGCGTTTGGTGTTGATAATTATTCATTTTAGAAATGATTTACACGCACAAAAACACCAGCGAAACTATACGATTTATTGTAGACGGTGAAGCACTGAGACACACACTTTTCTTTCACAATTTTAATTTTTTTAATTTTTTGTTTGCTTCAATTTAGAGATACACAAACACGTAATTATTTTCACATTTTTCCACACTATGGAATACGAATGCTAATTGTGATTAAATATTATATTTTTTTATTTATTTTTTTTTTTTGTATTTCAATCTTTAATCATATATTTTTCACAATAATTTATATTGAGCGAATATTTTGATTATATATTTAGATATTTAGATTTAAAAAGCGGTATTTTGGTGATGGTAAAACACATACTGGATACAATATAAGAAATAAAAATCGAATTTTCAATAAAAAAATAAAAATTCTTCATTTGCAATTTAGAGCATTAAATTTGTTCAACAAGCTTTTAGAGCTTACGTTGTTCCAAAATTAAATTATTTCAACACAATGATATTAAAATTTTTATATTAATAATTTAAGGTTATTTCACTTTATCTTGAAATAAAATCACATAAAACGAAATAAACTCTTTAAAGTGCTGAAGTAAAACATAATTTTATGCATTCAGAGGTCGTTAATACGAAATTTTCCAGTAATCAACTATACAGATACACTTCTGACACAGAAACACTTCAGCAACAATAAACAGATCGACCGATGAAATAAATAAATAAATATGTATGTATATACTAGAAAACTAGAATTAACTTTAAAGTCGCTAAATTAGACAATTAGAACAATCTTCGTGCAGCTGCGCCAGCATACGTATTCTTCTATGTATGTTAAAATCAGTTACACCCGCGCTTAAACTAACGTCTTTTCAGAGCAATTCATTAGATGCTTTTTCTTGTCTTTACATTCGGCCGCTTATGTATGCATGTGTGTATGTGCGTGCGTTCGTCTTTTTAAAGCCGCTTGTTTTGTTTATGTTGTTGTTGCTAGTTTAATTGCCGTTTTTTCATGTGTTCAACAGCACTTCATCTTGCTTTTATGCTGCTGCTTCGCATTTATTTTTGTTGCTATTGCTGATGCTTCTTTTCATTGGTGTGTTGCCAGTATTTCTTAAGTGCTGGTATGGGTGGATGTGTGTTTTCTTAGAATGCTTTAGTGATTGTTTGGGCATAAATAAAATCGTGAATAGTTTATTTCGTTTTTGTTAGAGTTTCTTCGTTTATTTGTTATTTTTTTGTTTTTGCCTTATTGTCGAATGTTTATTGTATGAAGTGTAAATTGGAAATGGAGGAAGCACAAACGAAGGATGGTAGCAAGATGTTGATAGGTTTTGAGGTCGCGCCAGAATCGAACATTTGAAATGGAATGTTAAGTGGACAATTACTAGGTAAAGGCAATCAAATTAAAATTATTAAATTCGTGCTGAACACAAAAAAATTAAATATTTTATAATTAGTAATGTTCTGATTTTAATAAGAATTTGATTGGAATTACGCCTTTATTATAAAACTGTAAACAACACAATCAGCCAAATATTATTACAAGCAAAGTGTATTCAAGTGAATACACTTTGATTACAAGCACTTATTTTGCAAGTGTTGATTAGTTTTTGATCCAATAGTTTGGCACTTCCACGAACTGCCACCGATACGTCGAAGCACCAATTCAACGTAATTCATTGAAGCAACACTGTCACAGCGCACGCAAAATTTGGAGCGGTGCAATTCCACTTGCCTCCTTTACATGCCAATACACACACATACACACACGCACACAAAATATGGACGCAAATGTAAAGCCAATAAAATGCCACACATCTAACTATAATAATTTATAATTGCATGAATTGAACGCAAATATTACACTGATATTTTGCAATGAATTGTAGATAATCCGAGTTTTTTACATTAAATTCCCTTAGTACGCCGACAAATTAACACAAAACAAAACACTCAGCGACGGTAAATATTTGAAACGCACCCGACATAAATGAAATGAACTCAAACACGTCAAAGAACAAACTGACAAGAGCGAATCGGCTGAAATTCGCTTGAACTGCCGCTGTCAGTTTTGCTTTGCTCCGTTCGCTCGTGTGGGTATGCGTGTATTTGTTGATTTGCTATTGGAGTTGGAGCTTTGGATACAAGGCAGTGGTGGATGATTTTAATTCTACTGAGTTTGATAAAATGCAGCGGGCGGGTTAAAGAATAAACAAAAAACATCAATGCAAAACAGAATGTCAAAATGACAAGTGTCAACAAAGCGTACGCCCAGCGGTGGGTAGAGGCATTACAGCACAGGGTAACTTGGCGACAAAAGATTTTAATTTATAATTTTAATAATATTAAACGATAAATATATTTAAATGTAATTGTTTATATACATTATCTGCTCTTGATTCGCCGTCTTGAACCCTAATAACTGCCAATATTATCCATTTTATGGTTCAATAAGTGTACATCCAAACAGCTGTTTGTTACCGGCTTTTTGAATAAAATAGTTAAAACAATAGCAACAACAAATTGCTACTACTTGCAATTCACCTGCTCTTACTTACTCAGTGAACTAACGGTTACTAATATTTTATGTAATATACAATTAAATTATATTCACACATTATGGTAGCTTTATGTTATCTGAACAAATCAATAATAATTGGCATCCCTATAAAGGATCGATAATAAAATGATTATGTATTAAAAAATCACCGAAAAGTAAACAAATATTCATTTCGATGTCAAAATTGATTCAGTTAAAAAATTTGTTTAAAAATAAAAATATTTTAATTCAAATGTACAGGTCTTATTAGCGAAGCTAGCATTCAATTATTGAGCATAAAATTACACCTGCACTGATAATTGCATTACAGCATTGTAAAATTCCAAACCAAGTATTTCCAGATTCACTGTTAATTTCAATAGACTATTAAGCAGATTACAGAGCAATCACCACGAGAAAGCACGTCTTGACCCCGCCGATAGCAGCTGTCAACGGAATGTGCTTGTATATTGGTTTATAATTTACGAAACAGTTTAGTCGTACTCGGCCAGTGGCGCGTTGCGAAAGTCTCAAACGGAACGGAGACAATTTAGCATAATGAAGGCAAGGAATATAGTTTCAATACAAAATGTGTTGCTGCTCCAGGCACTATTTTTGTCAACGGTAAGTTGCTAATCAGGTTCTACGGGTTAGATGATATTTTATTTATTTACTTTTTTACTGAAAGTCGGTGCGTGCATATTCTGCTGCTGATTCCGCAGGCTCTTGCAGCAGCAATTCGCTAAAATCTGATGCGCGTGCATTTTTCGAGCGTGAAAATGAATTACTACGTCAACGTCGTCGTAATGAGTTCTTAACATCGTTTGCATATAACACAAATGTGACCGAGGAAAATCGTAAAGCAATGATTGCCGTGGCTACAGCGAATGCAGCCGCAAATAAGGAGATGACACGTAATGTAATTGCATCGGGGTATATTGACTCAACCGATAAGGATATAAAACGACAGGCAACTATACTTGGTGATTTGGGTATAGATGTGTTGCCGGAAAGTGATTATAAGGAACTACTTAATGCTGTTAGTTTAATGCAGTCAAATTATGCAACTGCAACTGTCTGTCCATACAACAAAGAGGGAGATTGTACGCTGCAACTGGAACCACATATACAAGAACGGCTCTCGGATAGTCGTGATCCAAAAGAGTTGAAATATTACTGGCGTCAGTGGTATGACAAAGCAGGCACACCGATGCGAGAGAATTTCAAAAAATATATTGAGCTGACCCGCAAGTCAGCGCGTCTGAACGGTAAGTTGCCGGCGTTTGTATGAAGATAAGAAACTATTTTTTTTTGTTTATATGTGAATGTAGTAGTATGTGTGTACACAATATGATTATATGTGTACACAATATGTACACAATATGCGCATGTTGTACGCGAATCAGATGTTGTTGTTACTGATTATAGACTTTAGGTTGATAACAGTGAAAGTGCAACACCAAAATTCTTTAACTATATTTTTATTCTTCCTAATTTTTTATTTTGCGTGTCGAAAATAGCCTCAAATCATTTCTGCTATAAATACCATTAAACATTTATTTTAACCTTGTACCAGGTTACACCTCCTATGCTGACTATTGGATCCATTTCTATGAAGATCTCGATTTCGAAACTAACCTAGACAAGGTATACAAAGCAATATTGCCGCTATATCGTGAAATACACGGTTATGTTCGTTATCGACTCCGCCAGTATTATGGCGATGGAATTGTGTCGGAAAATGGAAACATCCCAATGCATTTGTTGGGCAATATGTGGGGACAACAATGGGACAATGCGTTGCCACTTTTTACACCTTTTCCAGAGAAACCATTCGTGGACGTGACCAGTGAGATGCAACGTCAAAACTACACAGTACGAAAACTCTTTGAGTTAGGTGATCAATTTTTCAAATCACTTGGCATGCGAGAGCTACCACAAAGCTTTTGGGACTTGAGTGTGCTAACGCGGCCCACAGATAGAGAAATAGTTTGTCACGCCTCCGCATGGGACTTCTACCAGGATAGTGATGTGCGCATCAAAATGTGCACTGACGTCAACACTCACTATCTGTATGTTGTACACCATGAGCTGGGTCATATACAGTACTACTTGCAATATGAACATCAACCGACAGTTTATCGTGCAGCGCCAAATCCCGGCTTCCATGAGGCTGTTGGTGATGTTATTGCACTTTCAGTATCCACGCCCAAACACCTTCAATCGATCGGTCTCTCAAACGTGGGCAAATTGGATGAAGAAAGTCGCATCAACGAATTGTTTAAGAATGTGAGTAGAAAATGTTGTACTCTGCAATAGCACTATTTTTAAATATAATATCTAATTTCAGGCACTCAAAAAAATCGTGTTCCTACCCTTTGCCTACACTATGGATAAATATCGTTATGCCGTATTCCGCGGTGAGGTAGAAGAATCGAAATGGAATTGTGCCTTCTGGCAAATGCGTTCCGAGTTTTCCGGCGTTGAGCCGCCCGTACGTCGCACAGATGCAGATTTCGATCCACCAGCTAAATATCATATTGACGCCGACGTTGAATACTTGCGTTACTTTGCTGCGCATATTTTCCAATTTCAGTTCCTTAAAGCTATGTGCACCAAAGCTGGTCAGTATGTGAAGGGTGATCCAGAAAAAACTTTAGATAATTGTGATATTTACAACAGCAAAGAAGCGGGCGAAGCGTTTTGGTAAGCTTTGTTATATATTGCACAGGTTTGTTAATTAAAGTCTTTTTTATTTGTAAATGCAGCGATTTCCTTTCATTGGGTGCATCGGTGCACTGGAAAAAGGCGCTAAAGGAGTTTACTGGTGAAACTGAAATGGATCCAGCTGCGCTGTTGGAGTACTTTGAACCACTCAGTAAATGGCTGCGTGCAGAAAATCAACGCTTGAAAGTGCCAATCGGTTGGGGCGATACTGATAGTAAGCGCATATATTAAAAATACTTAAATATATATTTATGTTTTTATTTATTTTTTGCTTGTTTGCAGAAGTTGCAGGTGACTGTTGCCCAGCATTCAGTACCTAACATTTAATGAAACTCGGCGATAAGGCGAACTGTGAAAAGGCTGATGTTTGCTTTTGACAAATAAGAGATTTTCTTGCTTCCGAAGTATAGCCGTAGAAAGCCTTGATCGAATACACGTATAAACATTTGTAAATGAAATCGAAATATTTTTTTAACAATTTACACTTTTTCATCCAAATTAGCCAGTGCTCTATAAACTAAAAAGCTGTGTAAACATTAAATGTGACAATTCAAGTTTAATTTAATGAGGAAAACTTAATAAAGTCTTTTGTTTGCATTGCGCATGATACAAGAATTGTTTTTTCTTACTAATGCAAAAAGATTAAAAATTTATATTTTTAAAATTATTCTTCAATGGGGCAACTGAAAACAGAACAACAATTAAATTAAGGATTGTAATTCCCCTAACGTGAGTAAAGTTTTCCGTATGTAGCGTCTTATTTCATAAAGGCTTCTATTCGAACAGTTTGTGCTAAACCTTTTCAAGCAAAAATTACTATCAAACATTCCATCCATAGGGTAAAACTGGGTATGCTAACATTTACTTGACAAAATCTGGAAATTACACTCAACATAAAAATTGTTTGTGTTAAATAAACAGCAAATAAGAAAATGTTTTTAACTACGAATATAACTATTTCCTGTTAACTAGAGGAATATATGATTTTTTATATAAATTTGTAACCCATTTCATACGGAGCACAGAGGGTAAGTGGTCATCGCTATTTGTTTTATATTCTACAAGAGTTCCCAAATGTATTTACTCAGGTTGCGTTGGCTTAATCAATACTCAAGCGCAGTGTTATGCCTATCTCAATTGGATTCTCCATCTTTTTCGATATCTCACGCATATTTGGCTCGAACAATGTTGGCGATAACGACGATGAGCACTCGCATTGGCGGCGACACGCTCAATACCTCAATTTGTTGATATTCACACTCATTTTTCTAACCACTTTGGTGCTGATACGTATTGACGACTATGCCACAGCGATTGAATAATTCACAATCGTTGATCTTGCACCGCTTAGCCAGTATAAAAGCCAGCCAGCGGCTGCTCAGCAGTTTAGTTTACGTGCGGCGCTCTTCAAGCGCGTGAGTTTCTTTCAATAAGTTGTTTGGTGATTTCGGAAAGTGGGTGAGCAATCGTTATTGTTTTAAAATTTAATTTGTGCTTGATCAAAATATTAGTGAAATTTGAAATTATTTAAATTGCTACTGAACGGTATAGTTGAAGGTATTTGCTTTAGAGATATATTACAATAAATTGCTTAAGTCATGCCTAAATCACATGTCAATCGACGACGTTCAATGCACCCGTAATGTAATGATCTTGATCTTATTGCCAAGTCAAATGTTCAATTTAGCTAATAATGCAATTTTGCTACACTTAAGTGAGCATTTGGCAATTACTGGGCAAAATGACTTGGCGTGTTTGACATACATCTGTATATACCTACATTGCGAGCAGACATGAGAGCTGGTCATTTTTCAACACTGACAGTAGTTCAAAATAAATAATTAAATTTCAATTAATATCGCAAAAGGAAGATAACTGAATAGATTACATTCAAATACATTGTAGTTATTTAAATATTTATTTTTTATTTTGAAAAAAATAAAGCAAATAATTTGTAATAATTTTGCCCAAAATTGACCAATTAGTTGATTAAATTTAATATGTTTACGGTAGTTAGCGCCAGCCGTTTTGAATACTTAAAGCAGTTTGTGTACAGGGACCTGCTAATGTGACTATAATTGAAAAAGCATATGGTTTTTCGAACTATGTGCGAGTTTAGAACCAAATGCGTCGCTTCGTTAAAGTTAAAGCAATTAGTGAATTTCCTTTCAGTGCATTCTATTGTAGCAACATTGATATGTACTATATATTTTTAATTAATTTAAAACGATTACAAAATACCTCTTATTCAAGTACTCTAATGGAAGTTGAGTTTTCGCTCTCAAGTAGCAGCACTTTCAATGTCTAAGTACATCTAATTAACTTATTGTGATATTGTTTCAAGTAGCTATCGGTGCTTTGATAATTAATTAATTTACTTATAAACGATTTTTTTCACTTAAACGTAATTAAATGTATGTAAAGTACAGATGAAATCTATTGAAGAAGTTCATTATTCCTATACATATAGTTTACCATATGACTATGGTACCAGCCTATTTGAGCTCTTTCTGCTGTTTATTTGGAGTTATCTCTCGCAGCCGTAGCTGATAACGGCTGATCACGTACTAGAACTATAAAATATTGCAAATTAATACATAGCGATATAGTACGTTGGTCAAGCAGTGGCATAATAAATAACTTATGACTGAAGTACAAACGTCTGTTTGTAGTTTAGAGATAATTAAAATGTTAATCTAAAGTAGTAGCTTGATTTTATGGACCGACACGAACTCTTCTTACATGCTTTTTAAATGCATAGATAGAGACCGCTATCGTCAAATAGATCATTGTCTACCAGTATAGAACAAATTATTTTTACAGTTGTTATGGAATAGTGTGTAAGCCCACTTCCATTTTGGTTAGCTTGCGATCATCATAACATTGATCTCGTGTACAATATAACCAATTCTCCTTAATATGTATCTCTCGTTTGTTAAGTAAATTAGAATTTGTCACGTAAATCTTCCAAACGCTGTGAATCTAATAATTACGTCGACTTACTAACCATATTGTTTCCTAGAATTGAGTATTTACTTTGATTGATTTATATAAATATATAATAATATGATTATACTTCTAGGTTTGCATTTAATTGTTCTCACACATTTGTCTCAGCTTATCATTAAAATTGGGATTTTCTAAGCGGTTGTAAAATCGACGACGTGTAGTATACCATACAATTTCCTAACTGCAAGCGATAATCTAATCTTTTTCGGTAGTAACTAGTTGTGGCGGTAGAGGGAAAGCCATAAAAGTCGCTTGTAAATCAAAAGTCAAACAAACTGAGCTCTTATAGCGTTATAAAATTACTTACTTATCTTTGAAATATAAAAATCTAACTAACGAGACTATAAAAAACTATAAAAAAACGATTTTTGAAAACAAAGTCGTGTGCCAAAAATGGCTCACTTTAAGAATAAAAAAATCGAGCTCAATTGTTGTTGATGCTTTCATCATAACTGATCGTCAGCACACTCTTTTGGCTGAATATTAATGCAGATTCACAGACTTCTCATATTCTAATTTCTCTTTGGGGTGTGAAAGTAACACACCTCATTCAAACTATTTTTATATTCGTTGTCTGTAGTTGGCAATAATCGTTAAATATAAAAATTATTATTGTTTATCTGAGAACGCATATAAATATTGTATTTAACATCAATTCACAGAATTAGAGCTTTAGCTCGCCTTTATCGAAATCTGCTCGATTTATAATTATACATTTCATTTGAAATCTAATCAAATCTTCTGGCGCGACCGGCTTTTTTTAACCTAATTTCGTGATTTCATAAACAAAAAATAATTAAATCCCGTGCGAATAACGTCTTTGTTGAACTCGTATTATAATTAGATGCTGTAGAACGCCAAAACAAATAATAAAGATTAAAATATAAATAAAAAAAAAAAAATATTAGAGAAACCCGATTATTTTTTTAGATTTTTTTTACTTTTAATTTCAATTTGTCCGTTCGGACGTGCCTTGAATTTTTAAAGACTGACTTTATCGTTATCGAAGTTTTGTTTGTTTTTATTTTCCCTTGTAAATATGAATGCGAGTCTTTTTGTAGTTGTGTTTTTGTTTATTTTGGCGATAAACTTATAATTCAAGACAACAGCCGGCAATTGCTGGGCGAGAGAATCTTTGAAGAGAATCAATAGCTAAGTCAAATGCATATATTTACATATGGACAAGGTTTGCTTTGACTCCATATACATATGTATGTAAATACAAATATTGTGCGAGAACGAGGTCAGTTTTTAAATTTAAGCAGGCAAATCGAAATCGAATCGAATCAGGAGTTTCAAGTTGAATTTAGAATTCGTTAAGAGTTGTGTTCAGTATTTTATACCTAATTCGCATACAATTAGTACCAAATAAAAAATCACCTGTTATTGTAATCTGGTGTACTTATTCAGTTTTTTTGTAATATAATATAATTTATTCACGAAAAATCAAGCTAATTATTCGGTAAATTTTTCATTAAAATTATTTTGCCATGAACCCACGATAATTTGCAATACCTGTTTTAAGACACACTTTTTTACACATTTACAATCTTTTGTTACAATCTACGATATACTTTTCAATTTCATCAATATTTTTCTTCCCAAAACTAATCTAAATTTTTTAACTTTGAAAATTTCAGTTACAACTTTTTTGAAATTTTTCTAAAAAAATTTACTCAACATGAAAATTCTAATCGTTGCGCTTTTTGCCACATTAGCGGTAAGTCAAGCATATCTGACTCGCTTGTATTCCAATTATTATTAAACCCCTACTCCTGTAAATAGCTTCAGAGTGCGTTGGCAAATGTGAAAGAGGAGATCACCGCTACTGAGTATATTCAGAATCTGAACAAAGAGATTGCTCGTCGCACAAACATCGAGACGGAAGCCAACTGGGCCTATGCATCCAACATCAATGCGGAGAATGAGCGCAAGAAGAATGAGGTCTCCGCGGAAGTGGCCAAATTCATGAAGGAGGTAGCAACGGATTTGCGCAAATTCAATTGGCAGACCTTTAAATCGGACAATTTGCGTCGCCAATTTAAAATGCTCTCTAAACTGGGTTATGCCGCACTCGACGAAGCTGATTACGCTGAATATTTGGAAGTGATGTCGACTATGGAGTCGAACTTCGCTAAAGTACGTGTTTGCGACTATAAAAATGCCACCAAATGCGATCTGTCGTTGGACCCGGAAATCGAAGACATCATTACGACTAGCCGCGACCCGGAAGAGCTGAAATATTATTGGCGCGAATTTTACGATAAGGCCGGTACTGCTGTGCGCGGTGCTTTCGAGAAATATGTGGAGCTGAACACGAAGGCAGCCAAGCTAAACAGTGAGTACGACTGAGAGTTGTTTGTTCGATGTACACTATATTCCGATTTGTGTTTTAATTTGCAATAGATTTCAAATCTGGTGCTGAATTGTGGCTCGATGAGTACGAGGATGATACCATTGAGAAGCAGCTGGAAGACATTTTCGATGAATTGCGTCCGCTTTATCAGCAGGTGCACGGTTACGTGCGTTATCGTCTCCGTCAACACTACGGCGATGCTGTCGTGTCTGAGAAGGGACCCATTCCAATGCACTTGTTGGGTAACATGTGGGCTCAACAATGGTCCAGTGTTGCTGACATTATCTCGCCATTCCCCAATAAGCCACTTATTGATGTTACCGAAGAGATGGTTGCACAAGGTTACACACCATTGAAAATGTTTCAACTGGGCGATGATTTCTTCCAATCGATGAACCTCACTAAGCTCCCACAGTAAGATGAAATATATTATTCCATTGCAAATATTCTATTTAATATCACATCCACTCCGCAGAGATTTCTGGGATAAGAGTATTTTGGTGAAGCCTGATGATGGTCGCGATTTGATTTGCCATGCCAGCGCTTGGGATTTCTATATTGTCGATGATGTGCGCATTAAGCAGTGCACGCGAGTGACGATGGATCAATTGTTTACCGTTCATCATGAATTGGGCCACATCCAATACTTCTTGCAATACCAACACTTGCCCTTCATCTATCGCACTGGTGCTAACCCCGGTTTCCATGAAGCTGTAGGTGATGTGCTCTCACTTTCAGTATCTACACCGAAACATTTGGAGAGTATTGGTCTTTTGAAGAACTACAAACGCGATGATGAAGCCCGCATTAATCAATTGTTTTTGGCGGTAAGAGATCGAAAATTGAAATATTTCATTGAAGAATTTGCTCAACAGTCGTTTAATTATTTATCCAGGCTCTTGATAAGATTGTCTTCCTGCCTTTCGCATTTACTATGGATAAATACCGTTGGGCTTTGTTCCGTGGTGAAGTGGACAAGAAGAACTGGAACTGTGCTTTCTGGAAATTGCGTGAGGAATATTCTGGCATTGAACCACCAGTAGTTCGCTCTGAAAACGACTTTGACGCGCCAGCTAAATACCACGTGTCCGCCGATGTTGAGTACTTGAGGTAAGTTATGTGCTAAATAAGACCTTCAGTCTTTATTCATTCGTACATACTGAATATTAATATTTTCTAATTTCTCGATAGATATTTGGTTTCGTTCATCATTCAATTCCAATTCTACAAGTCCGCTTGCATCAAAGCTGGTCAGTACGATCCCACCAACCCGGAATTACCTTTGGACAACTGTGATATTTATGGCAGCTTTGAAGCAGGTCAAGCCTTCAAGTAAGTTTTTAAAGAAAACTTAATTGTCAGATGAGTTTTAATAAAATATGATTGCTTTTAGAAATATGCTCTCATTGGGTGCCTCTAAACCTTGGCCGGATGCATTGGAGGCCTTCAATGGCGAACGTACAATGAGTGGCAGCGCTATCGCAGAGTATTTCGAACCTCTTCGTGTATGGTTGGAGGCGGAGAATAAGAAGAACAATGTGCACATCGGCTGGACGACATCTGATAGTAAGTCTAAAATGCTCCTAAAATCGAAATCAGTTCAGTAACATGATTTTCATTACAGAATGTGTTTCCTCGTAAGCTCGGCGTGCTCTTAACAAGTTGATGCAAATAACATTTTTGCTTTTTTTGGCGTTCAGTTTGAGTATTAAACAATTTCATTTCCTTAAATTTTTGTAAAATTTATTTTGACAAAAATTCAGTATTAAAAATGATAAATATATTAAACTTGTTTTAAATTTACAAAGGGAAAGGTAGAAGTAAGTTACAGTTGGTTAATGTGTGAGATATATAACCCCGTCGGTAAACTTCTTTGGGCAAGCACCAACGTGTTCCAAGATCAAGGAGCCAGGAAAACTTCTCTTACATCGACCTTTTGTCAGTAACCATCTAAGTAAGATATGGGTCGATCTTCCTCTTTCACTGGTCAAGCCATTAACTTTTTCGTAGTTATCCAAGCTTTAAAACTTAGTCAATTTATAAGTGAACCAGGCCCTATGGAAAGTGTTATTGAGGAGCAAAATAAACTCTAGATAGGAGAAAATCATCTCAATACTGATTTACTTAGACATGATTTTATAATATATTTGTTGATAATTCTATGTCATTAATAACTCAAAAACTATATCATTTAGCTTATATATTCATACTAATAAAATTGAGTTCATTGGTATTCACTCAATACCACTACTGGTCTCCATTAACCACTTATGTACTCTCTTTAAGCAAAGAGTCAATTCTCTACTGCTCTGCTTGTGAAAACCGATAGTTTCGCGCTCATATTAAGCCGCGGTCGCGACATATTTAATATTAAGCCAAGTCATGGAAGAATTATTGCAATATGCGTGAGCACTCAAACAATTAACGAGAAGGCTAATCACTATGGTCAACTTCATGCCGGCACTCTTGGTCGGTTAGTTGCCAATTTGAGGCGTTCAAGACTGGACATAAGTGTGGAAGTGATAGTGGCTGGTTAGCGGTAGTTGAACTGCTTAAGGAAAACTCAAAAACAAACAAAGCGCTTATTGAAAGTGCGAGTGAGGAGCTTAAAACCGCAAAGAAATATTATATTAAGTTATGCTCAACCAATTAATATAAACGAAAACGTGAAGTGGCAGTAAAAAAGCTAAAGTAAATATTATTATCGTTTTAAATATCACTTTTGTTGGGTTGTTGAAAGTAAAAAGTGGCTTAACAACCGCACTGTTGCGCGCAATGAATCATAATTACGTGCCCGTTTGTTGAAGCAGGTAACAGAACTGCAGTGCAACTTATGGCAAGCATATGGACTTGAGCGCTACACTGACAAAAATTTGCTTTTGTAGGAATTTTATTAATTCTTTGTATTATAGATTTTAATTTTAAAACGAGAAAACAAAAAAATTGCTCAGAACATGAAGTCGCTGTTATTTACTGTTTTACTGGTAAGTAGTAGTGAAACTAAAAATTTTCTCAAATTTAAAAGTAACGCCTTGTCACGCAGCTGTACTGCCTGCTACATACATCCAGATCAGCAGAGAATTCCACCGAAGTGCTCATGAAATTCCTTGCAAATGCCAACCAAAAGTTAGCCTCACTTTACAATCGTGAAGTGTTCGCCAATTGGCAGTTGGAGGTGAAAGGACCGAACGACCTATACGCTCTACTGCAGTCAGAGCTGACCGGCGATGAGATAATGAATTATCTACAAAGCATAGCACCGAAGTGTGCCAAGTTCAAGCGTTTAAACATCGGCAATCCTCAACAGCAACGCGAATTGGCGCAAATACCCGAAACAGGTTACGAAGCTTTGTCTCCTGCAGATCTCAAACTGATGTACATTGTTACTAAGAATATGGGTGATATTTACAAGAATACGAAACTTTGCGCTTTCCACGACCGAAAGCAATGTAATCTAACTCTCATACCGGCGGTGCAGAATATTTTGCATAACAGTAATGATGTTGCTGAAATCGAATATTACTGGATAGAGTGGCGTCGGAGGACCGGCATGCCAGCGAAGCAAGATTTTGTGTCATTTGTTGAGTTGTATAGAAAGACAGCGCAGTTGAATGGTGAGCTTGATTAGAGATTATTTTAAGTGTTAAAAGCTAAATGTTCTACTTTTTTTCTAGGTTTCTCCAAACCATCAGAATTCTGGTTCAAAGACCTTGAAGAGGATAGCGCACAGACTGCTACATTATTAGAAGGTTTCATGCAACGTCTGAAGCCACTTTTTCAGGAATTTCACGCACATGTCCGAGGACAATTGAGAAAATTGTATGGTGAGGAGTTGATACCTCGCGGCAAGCCATATCCTCAAAACCTCGCAGAGATTTTCATAGGCAATGCTTTCCGTCGTGCTGACCCCGAATGGTACATAGAATTTCCATACCCTGAAGTCGGAATGCCTAACATTACTGCTGGTCTGTTGCGACGTGGTTTGAATAATCCACAGCGTGTCTTCTGGAATGTGGCGGAGTACTTCCGCTCCATGGGTATGAAACAAATGGAAGAGTAAGTTCATAAGACCTTCAAAAATATATTACTGAATAATTTTAAATATTATTTTAGCACATTTTGGTCCAATAACGCACGTCCTAAAGCCGATTTGGATGAAGAGAGTATGCGTTGCTGGCATAAAGCGTGGAAGTTTTATGGTATAAAACGCGTTAACTTCTCTTATTGCCCTTTAGTAGATGAAGAAAGATTCTTTAATATGTTTGAGGCGTTAGCTGATGTCTATTACTATCGTGCTTACGAGCAACAGTCAACACTCTTTGCCGAGGAACCCTTTCCCAACTTCAGTGATGCGCTGGGGAAAATGTTCTCCTTGTCAGCCTCGTCACCACGTTACTTAGAAAAATTAAAAGTCTTGGAACGTGGTGTGGTGTCAAAAGAATTGAGAATTAATCGACTCTATTGGCAGGTATGGGGTTTTATCATTTTTGCATAGAGTAATTGCATTGAAAATATTTTTTTTGAACAAAATATAGGGTCTTCGCACGATATTCTTGCTTCCCGTATTTTATGTTTTGGATCGTTATCGAGTGGATGTGCTTGATGACCGTTTAAATATTTCCGACAATTGTGCCTATTGGCAGCTGACAACGGACTTTACGGGCGCCGAGCCACCTGTGAATAGAAGCAATGAAGATTTTGATGCACCAGCAAAGTTGTTGATAGAAGTGGACGATCAATATACTAGGTGAGAATATAGTAGAAGTACTACTTAGCATTATAATTTTAATTTTAAAAATTGTAAAATTGTTTTTTCCTTATAGCCAAATAATGAGCACTGTTCTGCAATATCAGCTCTACCAGCATTTCTGTGAAATCACTGGACAATATAAACCAAATGATAAAAATTATCCACTTGATTTATGCGATTTATCAAATCAACGACAAATCGGACCTATAGTGATGTAAGCATTATTTGTTTTTAATTATGTTGTATTTTATAGTATTTTGCTTTTATTAGGGAAGCAATGTCTTTAGGCTCCTCGAAATCCTATAAGGATATTCTTAAAATAATGACAAAAGAGTCGTCCATAAACATGGATGGTTTGC
This sequence comes from Zeugodacus cucurbitae, assembly GCF_028554725.1. Taxonomy (NCBI): domain Eukaryota; kingdom Metazoa; phylum Arthropoda; class Insecta; order Diptera; family Tephritidae; genus Zeugodacus; species Zeugodacus cucurbitae. Next base: position 77,877,663 of record NC_071668.1, on the reverse strand, counting down.
TGGCCTACTTTCAACCGCTCTATGAATGGTTGGTGGAACAAAATCGTTTAGATGGTGTGGAAATAGGTTGGGAGCCAACAACGAGTGAGTAATTAAATAAAAAAAAATCATATTAGAAATAATATTTTTTTTATTATTTCATTTATTAATTTATTTTCAGAATGCACTTAAGAAAACGACGCACAAAAAATTATTCAACGGTCACTGAAATCAAGTGATTTGTGGTATGAAATTAAAAAAAATTGTATTAAGTTCACCAAATTAACTAATATTTTTTAATATAATTCAATATTAAAATGTCATCTTATAATTAATTGTATGTAACTACATCGAATTGACATCGGAAGAACACATCAAGATGCCTTTTCAATAAGGCTGAGCAAGCAATAATAGTATTTTCAACAAATTCAATTATATATATAAATAAGAAATCAATGATATATGCTATTGAATAAATAATGTAATAAATTAATAAAATCAATTGACTCACCTTTAAATTTCTATCATTCTCACACAACGCGCTTCGAATAGTGATGAGCAAGCAACTTTATGCTGGCAGCAATTTTATGATTTCGTTATTCACTTTTTGATTTTCTTTTATTGCTGTAATACTCAAAATTAACACAAAAGATAACTCTTTTTATTGCACAACTTGCGTTTCACATAATATTTTCACACCAATCAGCACTAATTTAATAAACGCAACATCAATTTGGAACAAACATTTACACATTTCTTCTTGCATTATGTGATATTCATATGTAGCTTATATAGGCGGCCATTTTATGGCACGGTATTGAAATACGGCCCATTTGCAGTGCAACATATCACATTTTCTCAATACAATTGAAAATATTAAATGAACGAATTTGCTTTGACAATTACGCAGCACTTAATAAACACTTTAATTTCTTTATTTCACTTTTAACTTAAAATAACTTCAATGCGGAGCGTAGCGAACGGATGCGAGTACGAAACTGAGGAAACAGTCAAAGATGACTAAAGTGGAAAAGGAAATTATTATTCTCAATTTCCCGAAGAGTTGAAGAGTTAGCTAGTTCTCGAACCTCAGTTGACAGTTATGAATTACCGTTGTACACCCTGTTATTATTGTTCTTTCATTTCTCCTATTTGCTTTCGCTTTTATATATGTATACATACATGTAGACGTGTAGTTCATCTCATGGCATTATTAGCTTTAATAATATATTTTGACTTTGAAATCAAAATTTCTTCATTTCATACAAGCCTTCAAGCTGAATAAGTTGCACAAATACAATTCACAAGCGCTGTCCACTTCGCTTACTGTATTGCATCATGCACATTTGTCTCTATTGCTGGTGGCCATTTTGTTGGTTTGCTTATACGCAATTAACTCACATTCAGTTGTAAATTAAACAGTAATTTGCATTACAACAATGCATATATTCAACATAACCAGTTATTTATTGTAATTACAAAACAATTAACACATTTTACATCACTTTAATTCACTTCTTACAAAAATGTTCAGGGCACAACGCAACGCGTATTCCGAACACGACTTTACCGATCGGATGCTAAAAGAAAACTGAGGAAATGACGCCGCCAACAGTCAGCTGGAACAGGAAGTATCAAAAATTTGCAATTCACAAATGTAATTTAGTTAGAACCTGAACCCATTTTCATGTCTGCAAACATTAATGAACACCCTGTGTTATATAATTTTATTTCTCACTGCTTTTGTTGACCTTAGAAGTGTTTTTTTGTGCTTTTAATAAATAATTCCAAAGGTTACATTAATTTTGATTATTATTTGGAGTATTTTCAGGTAAATAAAAGATAATTTTATGCCAGGCAATAAATAATAAATAGCTACCCCCTGTGGACATGATTATGACTTCTACAAACTTTTTAGAGCCACTGGAAATTCAGTTTTGGTTCATGACTTGCTTAATTTTCTTAGTTGGAAATTACCTTTCTTCGTAAGGAATATGCTATTCGTGTTTCATTGTGTCTCATTTCCATTTCCTTAGTACCTCTTTAGCATCCGTCCGTTTCAGACGCGTTTTTTGTGTTATGAGAATGTGAACAGAAAAGTGAAAGTTTTTATTTAATTAAAATTATTTAACGTAGTGAGTATTTGAAAAGATGTGATTATCATAAAAAAGCGCAAAGTTTTTAATGTGCAGTGATTGTAGAAGCTTTATGAAATCAGAGAAAACCCAGCAGAAGAAATGTGCTAGAACATTTTGGGCAGCCATATTTGGTTCATAGCGATTGCTGCTACTATGCAGATGTGTATATATGTATGTATGTACAGAAGTATATGCGGTTAGACAAAATGACAGTGAAAACCCACATATTAACCTTTGCTAACATCGGGAAACTCAAAATCAAACTATTGTATTAGTATACATATATTTAAAATACTTTTTATAATTATTAACTAAAATTGTCATACCATTCAACAGTGAGAAATATTGGAACAGAATAAAATAAAAACTTTGACGAATTTGTGGTTTGGGGGAATAATACAAAATTTGTTATTATCAGTTCGAAGAAAAATATATATAAATTTAACAATCTGACGGTAATAAATTAATGAGTAATCGAATTTAAGGTAATTTTTACTTTTTTTATTTAATATTTTAAATTTTTTTTTAATTATAACATGTAAAATTGGAGTTACAACTAAAAAGTCATTATGGTGTTGAACAAAAAAATTATCGCAACAATAAACTTGATGTGAGGGGTTCAACATTTACGTCAAACAAATATTAGGTTAGGGGTAGTCAGAGACACGAAAAAATGAGAATTTTCATCATGTTAAATCATGTTAATTTACAAAAGTAATAATATGGCATTATTATACAATGTTTTGACTTGAAGTCACGAAAATTTGAAAAATAAAAATTTAAAATTTCCAAAGTTATAGCTGTCTGTGTTGACCCAGTTTCAAAAAAGGTCCTTGCGGTGACAATCATAAATCCTTGGAGATTCATCTAAAATCAATCGGATAAAAAAAATCGTTTTATAAATAGATAATCCTGGGCCTGATCGAAGCTTTTTTCAAAAATTAACAAAATGGCGGCCTCAGGAAATTTTTTATAGATTTTCGGAAAAAAATCAACAGTTAATTGGTCTTAAAAAATCGAAATTTTTGAAAAAATCAAATCTTTCGATCAGGCCTGAGTTTAATGTGTATTCTAAAAGCTGTAGAAATTTCGTTAAAAACTACTGAGCGGTTATCGAGTTACAGTTGCCACCAGTTCAAAAAACATAGTTTGGAGAAAAACGTATTTAAATTTTCACACTATCATTTTGGAGTACCCGAGCGCTATTTGTTATTTGTCGAATAACTCGAAAAGTTATTATCGGATCAACTTCAAATTTTCAGAGAATATTTTTAAAATATTACGCATAAGGCAGTAGTCTGCTTTACAGGCTTCAAAAAATCGATTTTTTTTTGTTTTGTTTTAAATTTCTTCCAAAACTATCCAAGAATATGTCTTTAAAATTCCAGAGCCCAATTCGACATATTTTCGAAGCTAGAGCAGTTTTAGTGGCCGAGCGTCGAGCAGGTGCGAATGCTCAGGCAGATCTTTAAAGCGCGTTTTCTCGAGTTTTCATTTTCACAAGTGTTAGAAAACGGTGCCGGCGATAGCAAAAAGAATATATGTCCGATCGAAAAAAACCAAAGTGATCCAGCTTCAGTATTCAATTATCTTTTATTTGAACTAAAAGTATTATTGCAACTTAAAGTCAATTTTTTTCTTAAAAAAGTGATTTTTTTTTCAAACTTCGAAAAAATTTGTAATTTTATAACTTCTTCGATATTTTTTTAGTTCATAAAGAAAAGAAACTAATAAAAATTAAAAAAAAAATTGGTTCGACTGTTTCAGATGCATCGCACGACCTCCATCACCGGTACCGATTTACAAGTGCAGACTCCAGGCGCTGCAGAAAAATACTTACAACTTTGAAAAAATTGCAATATTTTTTAATAATAAATATTATTTTTTAAGCCTTATAGACTATAGTACACTATCGTCTTAAAATTCCGTTTATCGCATTCATTTCCTTCCCTTTCAAAAAAAAATTGCTAAAAAACGTTTTTTTTTTCGGCTTCTAAAGCAGACTACTGCCTTAACGAAGATGCAAAAAAATTGATTTTTTGAAAATACTGACTACCCCTAACCCCTTAAAATAAATGTAAATAAAGCCTCGTAACGTTATACGAATTTACCTAGTTGTAATGCCTGAACTAATACTTAAACTAAATTACAATTGAAAGCAATTAACAAGACATTTATATCAGAATTATTAAATTTCGGTTTAAGTTACAACTTCAACGATTTTCAAATCACTAATTTCTAAGAATTTAGACGATTAAAATTTTAATTATATGTATGTTCTAGAAGGTCACAGATGAAATCACTTCATAAGTCATAGCACTTCGAATGACTTCAAGTCGGTGTAACTCATTAATTTGTCAAGCTGCCACGAAAGCATTGCCAAAGCACGATTTGCTAAATTAGCTATATTTTTCAATGAGTGTTTCAAAAGATGTAGACTACAATAATTACGCGCATCAATTTTTGAAAACATTGATACAAAAGAAAAGGTGCTCAGAATAATTAGCTGACTAACAGGGGATGCTTTTTTAGAAAGATAGCAGCTAACTCATTTATTTATACAAATTAATGAAGTCAGTCATGAACCTTACTAAGTTTGCATAATTACATCAATTTCTACATACAAGCTATAATTATTTAGCTCATTTAATAAGCGGAAATTCTTTACTGACATGCAATTATAAAGTTACTGATTCGCCAGGTGATTGTAGTATTTTCTTTCGAACCGAACTTTTCATTTTTTGAGTTCTCATATAATAATATAATATTGAAGAGTCTCGTATTTTGAGTTAGTGCGCTATCATATAGTTCATTTATGTATATAAATTTGCTGACATTCCTTTTTAATAGCTGACAATAGTAAATACCAGCATCCTCGTTACCCGGTAACCTAATTACTTAGTCAAATGTGACTGTTGATATATCTATGAGTATATGAAAAAAATAATTGCTAAATGTGACTTGCGAAATTTTAGTTCCCACACTGACATTTATGGCTAAACGCCTGTGATAAAAATTTCCATTTTAAAAGCTGCAATAAAATGCGCATACTTCCAAAAACACCTGAGGCAGTCGAAGGGTTGTCGTTAAGTAGTTGAGTAAACATGGATTGCTGCGCTTTGAGTGGGTGTTTTACATATACATTTGCCTTACAAATTAAAAAAATGTACATACACCTGTAATAGAGGTGAATAATTAAAATTACAACAACAAAAAGTCAGCGCAAGCATTAAATCGCCAACTAATTGAATGCATGTTTGTACGGGTGAGTGGAAGTAGTTTGACAGCGCAGGCATCTCTGATAAACATGACGCTACTCAATTATATATAAAGCTTGCTTACAAATTGTATTTTACTTAGCTACCCCCAGCGAAGTCGCGCATGCGCATTTGTGCGGGTCGAGATGACAGCGCCTCTCTCCGCTAGACAGCCGCCGAGCTGTCAAATTCCATATGTACAATTGAACTGACTGTGACAGCTGTGACTGATGAGTTTCAGTTTATCGTTAAATGAATGTCTGTGTGTGTGTGAATTTTAGAGCTACAGGTGTCAGCACTGGCGCACATACCTATATTGTAGCGTAAATTATTTTGTATTTTTTTGTTGCTTTTTTGTGTAAATTTTGCCTCATTTGTTGTAGTTGTTTACAACTGTCAGACGTTCTTTGTGTGAATTTTTTGCATTCGATAAAAAGTATGAAAATTTTCACAATCAACTCAAATGACTTAAATACATATATACATGTATATATATTTACAGCTGCACATATTTTGCATAGTTTCGAACTTTTGACAATATTATATTTATTTTTGAATTTAGAATTTATTGCAAAGCTGTCTATATTGACTTTTTGTTGTAGTTGGGGTCACAAATAAATTGTTGTTGCTTTTTGTTTATGAGAACCCGTTTATATTTTCAGATGAAAACTTTACTTTGCTATTGGCTTACGAGTTAAGTAAGATTTTGGGGTAAGATATGAAGTCAATAGTTGTTCTTAGGTTAGGTTAGGTTACTCTGGAAGGCTAAAAAAAAGCCACACATAGACCAGTTTTGGTCCTTTTCGATACCAGATGGAGTGCCGTCACTTAGTTATTGAGGAGTAATCATCCTTTAGGATGCCTGCGCTTGTTGCGAATTTCAAAAGGCTTTGTGGCTTCACCAACGAAATCTCTTCCAGATTAGCGTAATGTGTAGCCCCCAAATGCTGAAGCTCTTGACATTTCCTGCAGCCTTCACGATCTATCAGCCCCATATTGTAGGCATGCGCCGCCACAAGACAGTGACCAGTGAGTATGCTGACCATATTCCTCAAGTTGCTTCTATCGAGCGCCAATAGAAATTTCGTGTACTTCTTATCTACCGCCTTGCACATAACTTTTGCGGTTTTGCATCCCGGTATATTCTTCCATCGTGCTTTAAACTTTTTTTACCAAGTTTCTGTGTAGATCATCATATAGACACTCTATAGGTTTATCTATGTTCATCATGTTTTTGGATGACAGTTTTACGCCTCGTTTGGCAATCTCGTCCACTATCTCGTTATCCTCTATGCCCTTGTGGTCTGGCACCCAGTAGAATTGAAGTCGCCTATTTCTGGCGACATCATCCACTGCTGTCCTACCACTCAAGACACTTTTGGCCGATATGCTGAAGGAGGATATTGCCCTGATTGCCGCCTGACTTTCTACGTATATACTTACTTTAGAGTATCCTCTTGGGGCGCTTAAGGATAGCTCAGCGGCTTTTTCAATTGCAAACACCTTTTTACGTAAATTTTCAGCGAAGAAATCTATAGGCGGCAAGTTTAGTATTATTTCAAGAGCCGCCGTTGAGGTGGTTCTTCGCGTTCCCGTTATGCAAAGAGCCGCAAGCCGCTGAACCCTTTCCATTGGCTTTCGATACTTTGATTTCCGTGCGCCTGTCCACCACACTAGAGCACCGTAGAGCAGAATCGGTCTTACCACTGCTGTGTAGCACCAGTGCTTAAGAGAGGGAGAAAGCCCCCAGGTAGTACAAAACATCTGCCTGCACGCAGACTCTCTTCTACATTGTACTTCCACAGCAGTTTGCTGTCCAAGACTACCTCCAGGTACTTGGTGCGGTCCTTGAGAAGGAGTTCAGTCCTATTTAGCGAGGGATGTATCCATGTGGGAATTTTGAACTTCCTCGTAAAAACAAGAAAGTCAAGCAATAGTTGTTCTTAGTTTTTAAGAAATGCTTATATTGGAAAGCACATATGATTATTATATTTAAAGCATATTAGCCAGTTGTTGATGCTGCGAACTATGAAAAAAATGTTTTTAAAATCCATAAAATTAGCAAGCTTTGAGCGCAAAATTTTGAAACCATTATACCAGCTTCCTACTGGTTGATTTTCATATCCCTTCCGGAAGTGTCGCTTTATTTGAAATATGTTAAATGCAATACATTTATCTATATATTCATAAAACACCTTCGAAAAACCCTGACGGAACTACATTTTGGCACAAATTGTTTAGCTATCATTAGCGCCGAAAGCAAAAGTGAAGCGCTTAATTAACGTGCGCATGTCAAAAGGAGTATTTGTGTAGTTCAAATTGTGTGGCGATTACTCATTAAAGCCGGGTTGTCGTCGCTCACACACATGCGCACATGGATTTGTAGGTGAATATGTGCTGTGAAAACACCTGCGTTTTGCGAAAATCACTTTCGCACACAAACACACACACACATGCACACGGCTGAATGGGAGCGCTGTCACTCACGGGCAAATGATTAAAGCCACCCTCGAACTGGAGATGGGCGCTGTGTGTTGTTGGTAGTTACTAGTTATATGTTAGAATATATTTATGTATATATGAATACATACATACGTGCTATTTAAGTGCGTAAATATGTAATTGCTTGTGTGCATGCGAACATTAGTCGATTTTAAGTACTTAATTTGAAATTATGCTCATATGAAAAATGTGTTCTGTATTCTACTATTTGTTGTTATTGTTTTTGCTACTTTTAAAATTACAAATGCTTTACTAGGTGCTTAACTTCAAAAAGCATATAAAATTGTGTTTATTTTGGGTTTTTCTACAGCAAAAACAAAAAGCTTTTTCCTTAACAGCTCATACTTGTCGTGTTTCAAATATATTTTATGTGATTTTTGCTTTTGTGCGAACCGATCCATTGTTGTTCGTTCTACATGCTGTTGTTGTTATTGTTAGTGTGCGCGTAGTTCAGTGCTAATTTCGATTATCTCATGCGAGTACATGTACATGATATATGTACATATGTATGTATGTATGTATGCGCTCGCATGTACTTTCATAGATATCCATGGCTGTGTATTGTTGTTATCGTCCGCTGCTGTTAATAGCGTCACCGCCACCGCCTCGCGCTCATTGCTGCCTTACTGCCTCACTGCCGCTTCAGTCGCGTCACTGTCGCGCGTGTGTGATGTTACAATTTCCCCCCTTTTAACTTAACTGAAAAGTAAAATTTCGTTTAATGCGCCGCAAATGCAAAGTTAAAATTGTAATTTAATTTTATTTACTTTTGTTTTTGTCTTTTTTCTCACATATGTTAATCGGGTTTGCCTTTTTGTGCCATTTGTTCTTATGTACAAAGTTGAGATTTGTATTTATTTGTAATTTGTGCTAACTGAAGTTGGGTGGAAGTCAGTTTTCAGTAGTGTACGAGACGCGCTGACAAACGTTGCGATTCGCTGGGAGGCTTCCATAAATTGTGATTCCCTTGATATTTAAATAGTGAATAGAATTTTCCTTGATTAACGGAAGTGTGCATCGAGCAATTCAAAGAGTGGTGCTGTGGCTATTTCATGTAAATTTTTGGTGTTTGTAAACAGTTTGAGAGCTACTGTGTGTGTAGTGAGGAATAAATTTGAAATATAGAAGGATATTTAATTTGATAAAAAAAAGTGTGGATTTTTGTATGAAAAGTGTTGAAAGATATCCTTAAAATTGATATATTGAAATGTTTTAATAAAATTTACTTCAATGGTCCTTAAAACAAATAAAAATGAAGTAATAGAAAAAAATGTAAAAAAATATATATATAATAAAAAAATCATATAATAAAAATAATTTCATAATATAAATATTATGGAAAAAAATAAATATTACAACCTAGAGGACATTTTGTTGACAACATGAAAATAAAGAAATCTGATTAATTGCATGATTCATCTATATTTCCATAGAAGTTTTATAAAAATAATTTCAAAAAGAGAAAAAATCGCGAGTTTCCTCCCATTCTTAGATAAAATTTTTTTATATCTGAGAATTATGTATGGATTAGAAGGGTTTGAGAGACCCATGTTTTCTAAAAATTAATGACAATTTAAATTTTCAGAAACCTTTAGTAAAAACTATTTTGTATTCTGCTTATAGAAATAATTCTCGGCATACTTCGAAACTGCAGATATGAAGTTCGTGATATAAGTCTTTCTTAATAGAAATGCCCAGAGTTAAACAATAAATACATAATTTTGTACTCGTGGAAAATAAATTTTAAAATATAATAAATAAATAACTATTTTTTACAAATAAAAAGTTTTAATAAAATGAAAATATTTTGTAGATATTTTGAATTGAAACAATGTCCTTGGAAATCGTAGAAAACCAAAAAAGATCTGTATTTAGTGAAAATTTCTAAAACAAAACAATTTTAAAAGTGCTAAACAAAAAAATCCAATACTACCGTTGTATAAAAAGTGAAAAAGTTTTCAAATATAATATTTATTTAAAATAAAGCAAAAAATGACAGAAATAAACAACAAATATGTCTTAAGCATCTTGCTTGCACTGACACATTTATTAGCAGCGCAAGCAGATCCGCAACTGGATTTGCCACCGTTAAACCCCGACGTGCAAGGCCCGGAATTACTTTACAACTCGCTCACACCCAGGACGCCCGCGAGTCCGCTGCAAACCTTGGGTGACTTTGATCGCAGTCAACGTTACGGACCGCCTTATGCCAGCGATGGACTCAACGATGATGGCGCTGATGATTTTAGAGTAAATATCTGTGGATATCTATTGTAGAAACTAAGAACTAAATAATCATATTTTCCGCAGAATGGCCAAACTTATGACGAACGCATGCGCTATGGTTACACCTACAACGCTAGAGCGCAGAACCTGTCTCGTCCTGTCGCTGATTCGCCCTTCAGTGACTACAACAGTAACAACTTGGGGCAACAACAACGTGATAATCCTCGTTATCCCAATCATAATTATGATAATCCCAGCGATCGTTTCGGCAATAACAACCGCTATGCAGATAACTTCGATGAACGACAGCGTGACCGTGACCGTTACAATAACGACAATCTTGATCAAGCGCGCTTTAATAACCCCAATAATGATTACAATGCACGTTTCAACGGGAATCAGCCGCCAGTTGGTGGCAATTTGGATCCGAATAGTCCGTTTAATTCCAACAATCCGTACGGCAATGATCGCAACCGTTTTGATAATCCCTTTAGACCGAATCAAGATCGTTTCAATTTGAATAATGATCGCTACTTCGAGCGACAACGCTTCCAACAGGATAGACGTTATCAAATTGAATTGGAGAAACTGCGTAATCTCTTGGTGGAGACCGATCACAAGGGTTCGTTGGAGTGCACAGCAAATGTGGGTGCTCAGTGGAACTTCGAGACTAATGTGAATGAGATAACGCAGGCGGAAGCGGTAAGTGTTGGGTTGAAAAGAGAGAGAGAGAGGGAGATAGTTCGATTTAGAATTCAATTGAAAAGCAAAAAACAGTGCATGGGAAGTTGTGTGCGGGTGCAATTTTCCAATTAAAATGTGTCCGTTAATAACAATGAACTGCGGGCTTTCCAAGGTCGTTCTCACAAAAGCCATTCGCTCGGCAAATACAATGCACACGAGCCAAGTAAAAATCTGGCTATTTGTCGCTTCTCGTTTTTGTTTTTTAAAAAATCTCGCAGCGCATTACATAGGTTGCAAAGCTTTTGACGTGATAATTTTCCCACAAAAAAGTCGCATGTTTTGATTTTGCTTTCGTCGCATTCAACCAAACGGTTTTCTCACGTGCAACGCTGCCTGATTGGCTTTTCGGTTGTTTGTGATTACTGTAGGTTTACGTACGTGTTCGCATGTAATGCGGTCAAAGTGGCAGTCGGTCGTCAAGGTTCGACGTGTCTAAAATGAGACACATGTAAGCTAATACATAAGCGGGCTTATGTGGGCGTCTCTATGGATTCTACCTTGAACATTGAGAATTCAATGCCACATAAAACTGTTGGTTCCTTGCAAAACAAAACACAAAACCGAACCGAAGTATACGAACAGTGAACGAAAAGAGTCACGTTTCGAAGCAATGTTAAGGCCTGCAATTAACACTGTAAGGCTAGATATTGATAACGTCAATTTTTTGTTTACTATAGAGTTCTTCAATAAGGTCTCTTTTATATCAAAGCATCTGTTATTTATCTTTATCACTAAAGATTATAATTTCGTTGTTTTTCTTTCCACCAGTTCAATGCTCAACAGCAATATGTGGACTTCCTGCGCTTGGTAGCCGAGCAATCAAAGAACATAAATAAAGATCTGATACTCGATCGGCGACTCTATCGTCAGTGGATGTTACAGTCCGAAGCGGGACCCAATGCTTTACCCATAGAAACTTTGGATCGGGTATGTTACTGAACCGACTGCGGTGGAATCTCATTAATAATAATTTATTCCTTAGTACAATCGCCTAATCAATGAGATGCTATACATTTATAATGAGGCCACCATTTGCGCCTATCAACAGCCCTTCATCTGCAATCTACGCTATATACCCGATCTGAAGGAGATAATGTCAAAAAGTCGCGACTGGGATGAGCTACAGCACACTTGGGTGGAGTATCATCGCAAAGCGGGCCGAGAAATGCGCGATGGTTATGAGCAGTTGGTGGATGTGATGAATGAAGTGGCTTATGTCAACAGTAAGTTGTTGTTATCTGACTAATATGTGCCAAATAATACTATTTCGAACTACTTTTTGTAGATGTCACAAATGGTGGTGAATTCTGGTATCTACCCTATGAATCGGCGAATTTTCGTCAGGACGTCGAAAATGTGTGGGAACAGATACGTCCTCTCTACGAGGGTCTACACTCGTATGTGCGTCGCAAGTTGCGCGACTACTACGGTCCAAATCGCATTAACCGCATCGCACCGATACCCTCACATATACTCGGTAATATGTACGCGCAATCGTGGTCTAATATTTTAGATATCGTCATACCTTATCCCGGTCGTAAATTGGTCGATGTAACACCGCGTATGATTGAACAAGGCTATACACCGCTGCTGATGTTCCAATTGGCGGAGGAGTTCTTCACATCAATCAACATGTCTGCCGTGGGTCCCGAGTTCTATACTAACTCATTGCTCGAACAACCATTGGACGGACGTCGTGTGTTCTGTGAACCATCCGCATGGGATTTCTGTAATCGTCATGATTTTCGCGTAAAAACCTGTTCGGAGATTAGTCAGAAGGGTCTGCTGAGCGCACACCATGAGATGGCGCACATACAGTACTTTTTGCAATACCGCCATTTGCCGAAGGTATTTCGCAATGGCGCTAACCCCGCGTTTCATCAGGCGATTGGCGACGCTATCATGTTGTCTGTATCCACCTCGAAACACTTCCAAACTATCGGTTTGCTGCAACGCTCCGTGGATGAGTCGAGTTATGATATCAATTACCTCATTACGATGGCCTTAGATAAGGTGAGATTTGAGGGACTGGAGAATAACAAAAATATTTTAATGTGAGTGTTATTGTAATTTCCTCTCTTTTAGGTGGCTTTCTTACCTTTCGCTCTGGCTCTTGATAACTGGCGTTATGACGTCTTCAGCGGGAATACAAATAAACATACGATGAACTGTCACTATTGGAATCTTAGGTTAGTTTCATTTGAAAGGCTTCAGTGCTAAAAGAAACTTAAAACAAACTATTTTCGACCACTTACTATTTGATCTATGAATATTAACCACAATCTCATCTGTTTCTTTTCCAGAGAACGCTACGGCGGTGTTAAGCCACCAGTGCTTCGTTCGGAAAAGGACTTTGATTTGGGCGCAAAGTATCACATACCAGCGAATATACCATACATTAAGTGAGTAATAGGTTAAGATATATACTGGAACAGGAGAGGACTCCACTAAATTTGAATTTGTATATTGAAAAAGAGAACTATTATTATGCTGGTGCCTCTCCTATTGTCTTCGGTTTTTTGTTGAACAATCTTGTGTTTGTGTGAGTTAACAATTTTTAGGTTAGTATCCCAGCGTTTGTGGAACTGTGTCATTTGCTTTTAGCCTTGAAATGAAACTTAAGCCTTTCGAGTTTTATAGACTGCAGCGCCTTGTACTCACTTGCGCTTTTCTTTCCACTTTTATTATTTACTTTCTGCCATTGCACTGTATTTCCCGCCAACTTTTATCCACATCCATACTCGAAACATACTTTACACATCGTTGCGGTTGAAATCGAAAGTGGGAAATATCAGCTGCGGTGCCATGTAATACAGGTTTCTTTTGTGTGACTTTCTTCAACTCACCACATAGCGGTACTATTGGTCATATTCGTTACGTTTACGGGGGTACAATGTGTGCCACTGTTTGTATTTTCCTGAAAGCGTCGCTTTGTTATGACTTAATACATTTTTTTTTTGCTTTGTTTGTTGTTGGATTACTTTTCGCCTTTCTCACTTGCTCAACATGTACGTTGACTTTGGTCAGCGTCTGTGACCAGTGCTGCCAAAGTCATCGGTTACTTTGACCCAGTAAACTGTTTTTCATGCTTCACCCATAATCAGCTGCCACATATTGTACTTGTATAACAACAACAACTATATTTAGTTATAAGTTGCTCATTCGTGCGGTCGTGTCTTAACGGCGACATTGCACATCGCCACTGTAGAAGTGGTGTCGCTTGTTGTGCATGTTATGAGGTGGAGGAGGAAGAGTCGAGAGGAGGCGGAGATGCTGTAATTTGAAAGAGTTTGAGGTGAATGAATATGTGGGAACATTGTTGTGAAAAATGTGTGGAAAGCTAATAAAACACACCCATTTCGAAGCTGCACTCGCCGATGTCATTGACTGATCCAATTAGCTGCAGCATCGCTGCTGTTGTGTTAAGTGGCTTACGTAATGCGAGTTCGCGTGTTTGCGTGCGTCCGTAATGAGAGTGATTATGTAGAGATATTAAATAATTTTATGCGCAAATTTTATAGTATTAATTTTGAAATATAGTTTTGATGATATCTAGGCAAATTTGTAACCATTACTTGACACGATAGATTTATGTAGTTTTATGAAGCTTGGTATGTAGTTGGCATCACAGATTCAGTAGAAATTAAATAAATCATTCATGTTGATTGCTGTAGTTGGAACTGTGTGCCTCCATATACTTTGATATATCTTTCTTCACACGAAAGCCTTGGTACTCCGAAAGCCAATAGACTGTTAGAAAGGTTAAACAGCTCCTAAAAGTTTAAGTTTGCACTCATTCTTTAACTCGCCGTAACTATACTTCTGATGCTGTTGTCATTATTGCGGCATAGAATATTTCCATTGTTTTGGCGACCCAAAAATATCAATCGAGAAATATTATCCACAAACCATGAAGTAAATATATTAGAAACTATTTTCTTGCTGATCCTTCAGTATACATTCGTGAGACTATACATTTGTGTAGCTAGTGATATCATACATGACACGTGACAACTGACATGTGACATGTGACAGCTGACAAGACCTTCACAGACACCACGATTAGCACGCGTCAAACTCAACGGCACATCACTGACCTGTCAAATTCTGCAAACCAGTTAATTAGCGAATTTGAATTCAATTCGAATTTGCAAGCAGCAGAAAACCCGAAGAAGCACAGCTGAGCCAAAATACGCAGTAGCGCACACGTCCATTTGCTACACTCACACGTTTGGCACTGACGAGGGCCAAAAATAGTGCGGCGTTGCTTGCTGAATATGAGTAAACTGACCACATTAAATTGCTAACGAAGACACAGTTGTCACATCCAGATTTGATTGGTGATCATGCGCATTTAATGCGATTCCAAATATTATTTACATCAAAAAGCGCGATTTATGATGACGCGCGGCGTTGTCAAAGGCAAACAATGCACGCATGCGCACAAAAGTCTCGCCAACAATGGGCCACTGCGACCGCAATTAACCCAGTTTTTCGGAATATTGTTGGATGCTTTTCGGGCTATTGTGCAGGAGTATCGGCCGAAGCAGTAGTAAACAAGCAATAGCTAAAGAAACAATAATAGCAACCTTCCCAGTAAGAGCAACAACACCAGCAACAACAAGCCAAATAAACAAAGTAGCATTCAAAACAAAAAATTAAATAAAAATAAAGAAAGAAAAAATTGTAAAGTCAAAATTTGCATAATTCTTTGTGGCCATTAAAAAATGACAGTCTGATAACGAATCGCATTTTATGGGCAATTATTGTGATTGAATTCGGCGTGTGTATGTGGTTGTGCGCGTAGAAGTGTCGGCCTGACCATCAACTGTGTCAGAGATGTGGTGACAATAATAACAGGCGAGAAACTCTTCGCTGAATTGGCAAGTAACTCGCTATGCGCTAGTCAAGTGGACGGCTATTATGTAATGCCATAATCATGGCAGGTGGTAATACCGACAGCTATGACCATACAATTAACGGAACAAGTGTTGAAAGATAGTGTTTATATTGCTCATACTCATGTGTGTTTGTGTGTGTGTGTGGGAATGCTGCCAATTGTTAAATTAAAATACATACGTAAGTAAGTAATGTGGAGTAAATCCACAGGTGGCCTGCTATATTGCAATACTTGAAGCGAATTATCAAGTGTTGAAATGGAAAACAAGTTGACTACACATATGAGTTAATAAAGTTGCTTGTAAATTATTTAGTTAAAAAAATAATAAAAATTGAATTATGAAAGACGACTTTGCATATGAATAATAATAATAAAAAATTAAAAAAAAAATTAAAAAAATTAAAAAAAATAAAAACAAAAAAAATATTTGCTATTCATTACTTTAAAGCCGCTTCGTATTTCTTATAAGAAACTAAATTATTTTTATTTAAAATTCTTTTTTTGAATCACAACGCAAACCTTCCAAAATAAAAGCCGCCAGTGCAGTCTGTCTTCATGCCGCCAGTAATTGATCATTTACTGCAATGCCTCATTGCCACATGCACCGCTGCTTACTCATTGAAATTAAGCCAAAAAGCAGCTTGAAAGCCAAGCAGAGCAACCGCTATTAAATATTGCAACACACGAAATCAATTGTTGCCGACACTCAAAGTGCTTGCAACTAGATCCATGCTATTGCAGCATAATTCGCGTTGCAACAACAACAATAGTACCGAAAATAAGTACACTGAATCGCGTATGGTTTTCTTGATTTCCAGTTGGCGCGCAATACACTCAAAAGCAAAGCGTTATTGCCACATAATGTGGCACAATGGCGATGCGAGTGTTTGTGGGTGTGTTGGTACTCGTATGCAAATCACTTGGAAACGGTAATAGTAGAAGTATTATCAGATGGTAGTTCATATGTTCCAGAACATGTGGGGTTATGAAAGAGGTATTGGATTTTCTTGGTTCGAAATTTGTTTCCAAATTATATAACAGTAGTGTGTCTAGAGACAGAGCTAAAACAATATGATCTTATATTGCAATGCAATGATCATTTGATGTTACCGTGTGACTGATGACCTAAGCGAGAAATAAACAATTTTTTTCTAAATAATTTAAAGTAATTTTCTACGTGACTAAAACGAATCTCAACAATAGGCATTTCAGAACAATATTTGATGAAGATACATATATAGTATACTATGCATATGATCCAATCATTATAATATTTTTCAAAGCGCTTAAATCTAAAAAAAAAATATATAAAAAAATGACTTGATCTGTAGTGAGGTACTGAGCTAAAAGAGCGATAGCTGATTAAATATTTAATAATTTATAAATTCTGTTGTTGAAATTATATTTATATTTTTTTGTAATATATTTTTAAAATATTAATTTATTATATTTTTTTTATATATCATGAGATTTTAAAGTTTGGCTTGAGTGAATTTCAATTATTAAATTTTTTTTTTTAATATTATTTTTTTTATTGAGCCAGTTAGCTAAAAATTGTATGAAATTAAATTAATAAATACGCATTTGTTTGTGTTTTTAATTCGATTAATTGATTTATTTCACATTTCAACATCATCATCAACAACTTATACAACATTTCATACATATTATCAGTTATTTGGTAGTAGTAAAGAGTATATTTTGTTTTTTTTTTTTATAAATTTTTTCGTTACATATTTTTTGTAATTTTCGCAATATAATTTGCCTTAGGTTTGCATTTTTCAATTCGTATAAAAAACATTTGTATAAAAAATAAAAAACTAAAAAAAAAATTAAAAAAATAATAATACAATACGGTCACACTAACTCACTCGGGAGCATTACTTAAACTATTTTTTTGTTTTTCGCTTTTAACATTTGCTTTGCTTAACGATTGCGAATATGCATATAGTAAGAAGTAGGTATGTAAGTTATAATTGCATTTGCATATAAGAATATTGTTTGCCATGTAATGTCAGCAGGTTTGCATATTTAATTATGTAGTATATAGTAAGAGAGCTATTTAAGTATATATATTGCAATATTACAGCACGGTTAACACTATTACTTTACTAAGCGAAACGATTATCTGCATATACATATTTACATATACAAACACATGTACTTAGACATGCATCATAGTATTGAAGAGAATCTCATAGTAGATTAACTGCTAATGCCTATAGCTTACATACAACGTTACATATACAGATATATACTCATATTGGCATATAGATTTATATTATATTTCCTCCAATGGGAGTAAATCAACGCAAAACAACAACAAGATCATTTGTCATTTATCACTTAACTCGAAGTCGAACGCCACCGGCAAGCCATTGAGGCTTGCAAATCCCAGCTCCGCAAGTGCTTTTGCCTTTGGACTTTGGGTATTCACAAAGCGACGATTGTGTTTGCTAGTGGTGTGCGGAGGACGCGATTGGCCATGTCACAGGAACCCCACCCTGTTGGACGTGTCTCAACGGCGCCAAATATCACTGATGGTCGGAATATTGTGTTATATATCCCTTTGTACAACTTGAAAACTGCTTAAAAAACACTTAAAACTAGTTATGCATTATTTTGTCTAAATGTATGTATGTATGCATGTAAAAAAGTTGAGTTATATAAAAAAAAGTATGGCTTAAACTAAAATCGTATCAAATGTACATACAAAAAATAATAATTGGTAAAAGATCAGTTATATTTATGTGTGTAAAGTACGTGTCTCTCAATTTCCAAAACGTTTCGCCTAATTCGAGTTTCAAAACGTTCCATTATCACGATCACGCGGTTACGGTATATCCTTCTCAATCTTCTCACTTTTCACTTCTTCATACGTTCGCTTTAACGAGTCACAACAACATTCACATCCTTTTGATTTCTTTGCGGTCCGTCCGTCTTAACGTTGCACATTCGAAAGCCTTACTCAGTATTTATCTCAATGCTGTAACGAAAGAAAGAGGGAGAGAGAGGGAAGGAGCGAACGTGTAGCGGAGTGAACGTTGACGGAGCGAAAGGCAAAGGCATTGAGGCATTGTGTGTATGAGTAGGTGTATGAGAGAGAGAGAGAGATAGAATTGCCATATTAGTATTCATGCTCTTCATGTTCGTATTCGCCATATGATTCCACCTCATGACCACCGAAGTCGTGGCTCTCCTCATGATGGTATTCCTCGTGGTGGTGAATGGGCTCGTGGTGTTCCTTGTGCACGAAAACGGGTTCCTTGTAGGAGATGTGTTTCTCGTGGTATTCGGGCACGTGCTTTTCAATGTGAACGGGCACTGGTTTTTCGACGGGTACCTTGACTGGGTAGGGCACGTGTTTTTCAACCTTGACTGGGATTTCCTTGATGACTGGGTATGGGGCTGGTACGGGCACTTTGACTTCGTATGGTACTGGTTTCTCAACATGCACTGGCACGGGGTTGTCATAGGGCACATGCACTGGGACGGGAATCTTCTTGATCACTGGAACTGGCACTGGTTTCTCGACATGGTATGGTACTGGTTTTTCAACATGATAAGGCACTGGCTTGTCGACATGCACCTTGACTGGGTAGTGGACGACCTTCTCAACTGGGTATGGTTTGTCGACGGGCACATGTACTTTAACTGGGTAGTGCACCTTCTTTTCAACTGGATATGGTGCTGGGACATGAACTTTCACTGGTACATGTACCTTCTTCTCAACTGGGTATGGAGCGGGCACATAGACTTTGACGGGCACTGGACGGTCATAGTGCACATGCACGGGCACGGGTATTTTCTTCTCAACTGGATATGGGGCTGGCACTTCATGTGGCACCTTTACGATTTCCTTGACCTCATATGGTACATGCTTGACCACGGGATATGGTTTGGGCACTTTCACCTTAATCGGCACGGGTATATGCTTCTCGACAGGCACATGTACAATCTTCTCGACTGGATATGGCTCGGGTACCTTCTTTATGATGGTCAATGTTTTCTCCTCATGAATCGGATGATGATGGTATGAGTGATGGTAGTCCTCGAAATGATGTAGGCCACGTTTGGTTTTAGTGCTGTCGCTATCGTCGGCGGCGGAGGAGGATTCCTGGGCACCTTCCTTGGCGGGTTCAGCGGATTTGGTTTCGACAGCCTTTTCGTCTTCGGCGCGCGTGCTGATGGCCAGCAGCAACACCAGGGCGAGCAATGACGCTGAACGCTGTGGTGAGAGAGAAAGAGATAGAAGTTGGATAGGGGATATAAGAGGATAGGGCAAAAAGGAGGATTAGGTATGCATTAAGTAGTTTTTGAAGGATTGAAATAGTGAGTTTTTAGTTATTTTAGGAAAGTGAAGAATAATTATTTTTGTTTTGAATTTAGAGAAGTAAAGCAAGAATTTTAGAAATTTGTTGGGAAATTTAGAAGGAGGAAGGATATTGAATATTAGTAAAATTGTTTTATTAATTTCAAATTAATAATTCTTATGCTGTTGGCTTTTTTAGCACTTTGTGAGAAGTTTGAAATGAAATTTTGACCGAATCGGTTTTAAGTGTATATTTGTATATTGAAGACTTTTGATGATTATTTATAATTAATTTTTAGGAACTAAATTTAAATAATTTGAGGCTTAAATTTACTTTTCCATTAATCTTTTTTTGATATTTGGTAACAAAAATTTAATTTTTAATATTTAAAATTTTTCAAAACAAAATTTTTGTTAAACTAATTAAATTTTTTAAGAAGAATTTTTAGTTTTCAAATTAATTTTTTGTTAAGTGAACTTTTAGAAGTAGGTCTTAAGGTTTAACAAGTTTTTTTTTACAAAAAGCTATAGTTTTGAAAAATGTTTGAAAGAAATCTTAAACTATTTTAGAAATCTTAGTACTGATTCTGAGTTTTCGATTTGAATTTTCTTTCTCACTTGTTGACTAACTGTATGAATTTTCAGTTTCACTTCAATATAACTGTTCTTGGATAATTTCCATTTTAATTTTCATTTTTCTTATAGTTTCTTCACAAAAATTTTAATTTTTTGCGATTAAGCATAAATCACTTTTGATTAATTTTAAACTTCTTCGTTTTGTCAATCATATTTCTTTAATCTTCAATTTTCAACTATCAATTGCACCAACACACTCATACATACCAGCAGCTTCATCCTAAATCACAGTTACAACGAAAAGTTGAATGTAACGAAATGCGAAATCCTCTGTCTGATATCCTGCGATGCTACTACGTAGTTAATCCTCACGCACACAGCAAATTCACAATCCTTTAAACACTTTTGCTTCGATATTACTTCGTTTGCGAAAGGAACTGCAAACACATGAAATGGAGAGAGAAAAATAAAAGACTTTAGAAACAAACTCGAGCACTGAACGCTTGTAATTCGTTGCCGTTTAATAGAACACTGATATATTTCTCCAACACAGGCTGGATTATATAGAGCAACTTCTCAAAAGCAATATATTTTATTTGAACTAATAAATCAATTATTTTCTTGCGATTTTTTTTTGTTTGTACTGAATTTCGATTTTGTGGTTTTCTTGTATTACTTTGTAAACGCCGCACGATCCGTGCACGAGACGCGAGTTTTTGCAGCTACGTGGAGGGAGAGAAGAACGTAAAGCTAACTGATGTGTTTAGCTAAACAGTAAACGATTGAATGATGCCAATTGTGGCCACAGTCTGCACTTTTATAGTTAATTCCATTTTCATTTGGCCAACCAACCAGCCAACAGTTGTTGCGGTTGCTGGCTTGGCTGGCTTGCCGAAGAAGTTGCCGAAAACGCGGCAGTGGACGACGAGCGAGCGAAGAAGTGGAGCAGAGCAGCAAGAAAGCCAGAAAGCCATGGCGAAGACATGCAAAAATATGCCAGAAAACAATAGTGCAAATAAAAACAACAACAACAACAGCATGCGCGAGCAACCAAACTGCTTGAAAAGTAAAACTGTTGACTGCTGTAATAGTAACGACAACAACAACAACAATAAAAACCAGTGGAATACACGTTCGTTGGCTGTGAAATCGTGCTGCTGCTGTGCGCATATGTGTGTGTGTGTGTGTGTTTGGGCCAAAATGAATGTACGCGCGCAGACGCAATACAAGCTGTTGGTTACATGTAAAACAACAGCAGCAACAACAACAATGACTACATGTAAGTTGCAAGCAAACGTCGCACAAACAGACATACTCATTCGTGTATATATGTATATACGCGTGCGCAACAGTGCAGGCCCGAGCAACCTGAGTGTGACGTCGCGTCGCTTCTCAATGTTGTCACTGTTGTTTTTGTTGCTATATTGCTACTACATATTGCATATCTGCCACATTGCTATTGTTGTTGGCCAGTTTATTACCAGTTACACCGCGGCGAGTGCGTCCGCAAACGCTTCTTTCGGACGTGTAACATTCGCTGTGTTCGTGTGCATGTGTGCGTGTGTTGATTCACTTTGCACATTCGCTAATTTGCTTTAGTTTTTCCTATTGTCTTACGCTTGTTCGACATTTGTACTTTTGTTGTTGTTGTTGTTGCTGGCGCAAACGTAATTGAATTAAAAACGCATTGAAAAGTGTTATTGCCGCCACTGCACTTTTCGTGTTGCTCCAGCGCAACTCTTTGTTCCTACCCTTGTACCTTCCTCGGCCTCCTCAGTGCTGCAGCGTTGGATGCGCCCGCGCGTAGTTGATTTTTCGCTTTGTTTCGCGCTTGAAGAGTTTTGTGTGCTCGCATTTTGGTCAGTTACGTTGACGGTTGCTTCTTGTATTCTCTTGTCTAAAACGTGCAAATGCTGATATTGCTTCATACCGTTACAATATTTGCTGCTTCTTTGTTTTTGTTTTTTGTTTTTTGAGTTTTTAGTTTTTTTTTGTGGGTTCAAGTGTGGTAATCACTTGGCGTTAATATAATTTGATAAGCAATCGTTTTTATTGTAGCGTGTCAATTACTTTATGAGCGCAAGTCTTGTTGTTGCTTTATGTGCTTGTATATTTTGACAGATTGTCATTTGGAACTTTTTATTGCGCTCAATACGAGTATATATTAACTTTTGGAAACTCAATTGATTTTGTGCATTTTGCAAATGCGCACTTTCGGCATGTAAAGGAGCTTATTATTTGAGCACAATTAGTAATTTAGAAACTGTGTTAATGGCATCATTTGTTTGAGCACTTTTCCTGATATGCCAGCCATATGCCTTCAGGAAAAAACCCAACTATCCAAAATTGTGCAAGAAAAATATATTTATGCTTAATTAAGGGTTCTATTTGTAGTGTAGTGTGAAAATGCTTCTTCTTTCTTAGTTTCTCTGGCTCCTTGAGAAGCATAGGGCCGCAACAAAATGCCTCCGATGATTAAGACTTTTTGAAAGGACTTTTTGTTCGCTATAAGTATATCTTGACTTATTCAAGCGTGCGTTTCTACGTGTTTTTAGGCCACCTGCGCTTTCTGCTGCAGATCTTTAAAAGTTTCCTGAGAGACTTATTCACAAACACTTGCACCATGTTTGACAAGGTGTTTGTAGAACAGGAAACGGCTGGTTAATGAATGCTTATCTTCACTATCAGTAGTATCGTTATACTTTTCGATTAGATTAGTCTGAGTTCCTGGCCATATCGGAATCGCTGAAAATTGAAAGGCTGATGAGCTGGCAAGATCAGGTACGTTAGCCTCACTAATAGTATCATGGAAAATGTAGGAGCACCATTTTCCTATTGCGGTTTACTACTGGACAGGCTTTACTACTCGGCTGAGCTGAAAAAGAGCTGGTCGACAGATCCTTCCGGCCTATGGTGAGGACGTACCGAGCTATTCACCCTGAGTAAAGTTAACCTCTCCTTTGTTGTAGGGGTTTTAACGAGCCATTGTCTCATCGGGATCTACGCTGTAAGGTTAAAAATTTTATCGAATGCTAGTCTTAGAAGCTGCCATCAGTTTCTTCTGGAATGTCCCGACTTTGCAAGATCAAGAAAAATATTTCTCGGATCTCATTTTTTCGAACAACCGCGCGAAATAGCGGATGTAAATGTGATTCCGGGCGTTCTATCTAATGGTAATACCTAATCAAGGGGCGATCCTGGATTCACAAATGCCTGTCTTTAATAGTCAATGTGTGTTTCCTATCTGGGGAATACCCATACCAGTCAATCCAAAGGAGAAGACGTTCTCGATAATTGCGGTTTCTGCTAAGTAATTGTCATTGCTGTTAATAACATTAATTGTGCGATCGCTAATAAATTATCAATTGATTTATAAGGTTTCTAATGGAAAACATGGAATAATTAACCCTAAAAAGTAATACAAACTCTCTTTAGGACAATATAAAGAGGCTCTAGCAACAAATTATATTCGATTTTATTGGAATTTTTGGGTAATATGGGATTTTTTCAACACTAAATAAATATTCATCACATCAGTCCATATTTCGTGGACTTTTTTTGTAAGTTTTTGTTCGAACTCACATTTGAGCATTTTAAGATATTTTAAAGGCAGTTACGGCGTAGATAATGAAAAGGAGAAGATGGATAGGATGAGAGATAATATAATAGATTTAATGGATATAAATATATTTGATCTTTCAACCTAATTTACTTTACTTTGATGAATATTTTCAAACACATAATTAATTGTTATTAAATTTGATTGATACTAATAGAGAAATATCACATTTACATAGTTCTTGAATCAAAAATAAGTTGTAAAAGTAATAACAAAAAACATGATTATTCTATAAAAGGTAGACGTAAGAAACAAGTCCAGTTCGTATTCAAACTGCTTCTTAATTTCTCGCCAACCTAATCGAAATTTAAATAAAAAATCTTTTTTTCAAATTTCAATGGATATTCGTGGTATAATAATCAGAAAGATTTTTCTATCGATTTCAAACATTATAAATTTTTCGACTAATATAGAATGGAGTTCTAAATAATAGATCATGATTTTTGTTTCAATTTTAATTAGAAATGCGCTTAATTAACTCTTGATTATAAAAATATCGCAATTTCTTCAATTAATTAATAGTAGCAGACTTTTTGTTAAATATATGAATAATTTGCTACTAAAATCTATATTTTTACCACTCAGCCATATGGTGCTAAATGCGCTTTCTAAATACACCACTCCAAGTGTCAAAAGCAATTTACATTTTTATTAATTGTTGTCCATTTTACAGCATCAACTCCGGCTACTTTGACTACCATTTCGACGAGAGAGAAATACATTATCTGTTTTTGTCATCAATTGTCATTACATTAAAATCACTTCCTGATCAATGAAACCACAAATATTCACATCATTGCCGGCAAATAACTAGCTTCTAATTCAATTTTTATTGAACACAAATATGCAGCATATGTGCACGTATATATAAGTCTCCAAAAGCATACAAACTAATAAGCGCATATGTGTATCTACATATGTATGTGGACTTATGAATATGTATGTTGCTGAGATTTTGTAGTTTTTTGTTTTTGTTTTCCTGCAAATCAAATTCATTAGGTTAGTTGGTTAAGAGGCAGCCATCAGACACCATCAGACTACCGACCAAAGACAGCCAGTCAGGCAACCAGCCATGCAATGACCAACATTTCCCATAATTGTGGAAAGCATTTTACGTGTATTGTATTTGTCCAACTCTGGACAGACCGGCGTACATCTGTTTGTTATCCCGTGAGTTTTCTTTTTATTTTATAATCGAGTCTTATTGCATTTAGCCAGCGATGGTGTTGATTTTGCTTGACTATTTGGTTACGAGTGTTGCATGCAACACACATTAGAGAGCGGCAGCCACCGCCGACAGCCACATGCAATTAGCGTGTGTGTGTACATGAGGAGGTGTGTGTGTGTGTGTATGCGGTTATCAATATGTGTCTGTGTGGCAGACACTCTTCCTTCAACCACCAGCAGAGTTCGCTACTCCTGTTGTTGCTCGACGACTGCTGGCGCTCACAGCCAACCAGCTGAACATCTCGCAACACGTTTTACTGGCTTGCATTAATTTGACATCTCCGATTACCTTCCTTGTTATTATGTCAATGGGTCTTTGGCGTCATTTCCATATTTGCCACTTCTGGCTGGCGGTTGCAACAATAGCTATTTGTTGTTTGTTTGTATTCACTTTTGCTTTCTTCTCAATGGTTGCTTTCATGCTTTCATTGTTGCTGTTTAAAGTGTTGTCTGCATTGTTGTTTGTGTGTTGTTGTTGTTGACAGCGTCTTCATGCAGCGACAACTTTATCAGGTTTAGCGTCGATTATTTGTTTTCGCTTCACACACATTTTGCGTGGCTGAATCACGTCGCCGAATTCCCGCATTAAAGCTTGTGTTGTTTGCTTTTGACCACCGCATCCGCTATGCAACAGTTGCTACTAAAACTTAAATCACTTTTATTGTCATCGTCGCTTTTGTTGCTTGTTATTGTTGTTACTATATTGTTGTCATGTTGCAATGTGTTTATTCGATTCGTCTAACTGTCTGGTCACATGGGGTTTGCTCTACACGGCGATCATTACAGCTATTTTGGACTGTTGCCGCACAGTGGGCATATTTGAATGATGCTGTGTGGTAGTAATGATGTAAAAAGAGCGAAAAAAATTTAAAAAAAAAAATAGTTTAAAAAAATATTTTTTTATTTAAATTTTTTTTTCGTAAAATTATTTTAGTTGCCGCCTATTAATAAATCTATTATACTCTAGTTATATATTTTTTACCAAAAATATATATTATTAATCAAAACACCACACAGTGCACTCCTTATTTTTCGCAAATTCATTAATTTCTCTCTTTCCCTCTTTATCTGATACTCACATCTGCTTCCAATACATATTTCTTGTTTTGACATTACGCCAAATTAAATTTGAAATTTTTTTTTGCTGAATTCTTTTTTTTTGCTGTAATTTTTTTTGCCTGCTTTGAACTGGTCCAGCAAGCAGCCAGCCAGTCTGCCGCAGTCGGCGGATAATACGGCCAACAAGCGAATTTGTTTGCTTAAAGTCTAATAGCAGCCATAAGCGCTCTTAGTCTAAATAGCGCTTACAAAGCGGAGATAACAGTTTCGCTTGCATTGCAAACAGTCGCTGCTTATGTCATTCAACGCCGTCTAACTGACTGACTGACTGCTTAGACAAACAAACAAACATTTTTCAATTGAATACCCACAATATTCCCAAACCCCGTCTACGACTTCGGCATCCACCGCAGCTTTTCTCCACTTTTACTTCAACTTCTCTGGCAAACGCTTTATTTTACTATATTTTATTATAGCATCGCATAATTTCCTCTTTTGGTCTGCATTGCCTGCAATGCAATGCACTTACCCATATACATACATACATATATGCATGTGTGTGTCTGTGTATTGCTCCGAATTGCCCGTGCGCGTCTGATATATTTATTACGATTTTATGCTTTGGCATTTGCAAGCAGTTCAAACTAATAAACTATTGTTTGCTTGCCTTGCTTCCCGTCAGTTTGCTGTCAGTTGTACGTATGTAGCTTCAATAAACGTGAGATAAACCATGCTATTTCTTCCAGCGTTGCATTTTGCCTGCATTACGTTTCACTACTCCACTTTCCTACTGCTCTACTTTCTTGCTGTGTGTGCTTGTGCACTTCCTTGATTTAATTATGAAATCACAGGATAAACTTTGTTGTTGTTGCATAATAATCCAATGAAATACGTGCATGCTGTTGTTGTTGTTGTTGTTGTTGGTGGTGTTGCTGTTGCTGTCAACTAATTGCCTACTAAATGTTTATTACATATATTTATATCTGGCTTATGTAAATAGCTCGTATTAGTGCATGCGAAATTACGGTAATAATATGTATTACTTTCTTACGTCATTAAATGAATTATGTTTAATCAAAGCGCGCAGACACGCAGCTTTAAATAAATATCAGGATAGTATATACATACATACAAGCTTTTTAATATCGGGTTTTAAGAAAATTTTGAAAATTAAAATTTTTACATCATTCCAAGGATCTATCCTTTCCATCCTTACCTAAGAATATCCTTATATTTGTTGAGGTGGTACAAATTAGGGCTTGATCCCATTAGCCTATTATATTAGGCTGTCAAATATCTCCCTTCCGCCTTTTTGTCTTTTGAATTTCAGGGCTATGTAGAAGGCGCTACAGAGCTCGTATCTGGCAATACTATACGTCTTTGAAAGGTCTTGACATAACCTACAAAACGACGCAATGCATGATTAGTTTGGATATTGCGTGAAAACGACACCATGGATAAGGCAGCCGTCGGAAAACTTGTGACGAAGAATACTGATCAAATCATGGAAAACGTCTAGTTAGACCGGCATGTGACATCTCGTGACATTGGCAAGGAGATGGGAGTTAGTCACCAAACCATTTTAAACCAACTGCAGAAGGTTGGTACACAAAAACGCTTGATGTTTGTGTGCCGCATGATTTGAAGCAAAAAAACCGTCTGAGCCGAAATAACGCCTGCGATAGCTGCTTAAACGGAACGAACTCGACCCATTTTTGAAGCGGATGGTGACTGGCGACGAATAGTGGATCACATACGACAATATCAAGCGAAAACGGTCGTGGTCAAGCCGGCATTGACGGCCAGGAAGGTTTTGCTGTGAGTTTGGTGGGATTGGGTGGAAGGGAATCATCCACTATGAGCTGCTCCCATATGGCCAGATGCTTAATTCTACCATCTACTGCGAACAACTGGACCGCTTGAAGCAGGCGATCGATCAGAAGCGTCCAGAATTGGCCAACAGGAAGGGTGTAGTGTTCCACCAGCACAACGCCAGGCCACATACTTCGTAGATGACTCGTCAGAAGCCACGGAAGCTCGAATGGGAGGTTTTATCGCATCCACCATATAGCTCGATTATCACTCTGTCCATGGCCAACGCCCTTGGTGGTGTACAGTTGAACTCGAAAGAGGCTTGTTAAAAGGGGCTGTCCTAGTTCTTAGCAAATAAGGAGGGGGGCTTCTACGAGGGGGGTATTATGAAGTTGTCGTCTAGATAACTTTTTCTTTACATTTTCTCTCAATTAATCCAAACTATAGGGATTTGATTAAAAATTATGTATATAGAGCTTCTTCACTATCTAAATTGAATAAGTAAAATGTGATAATTTTGACTACATTTGACCCCACTTTCCCTTCTCAAATAAATGTCTGTTAACTTTTCATGCAATTCATGCCACTTTTAGCGCAAAATTTCATGTTTATGAATTATCGTCTTACCAAATTTGAAGCTATTAAAGTGAGTATTGCACAATTGCACGAATGGAAATGTTTTCAAACTTTTTAAGTACTGCAAAGGCAATCATAAAATAACTGTCCAACTATACACACACGCTTACAGCTGCTATCAAAGTGACCAAACTGTAACGATTACAATGAAAATGAAATGTTTTTTTTTGTATTTTTTGCAAATGTTTGTGTGGTAAATTGAATTTATAAGATCATAACAACAACGACCTTGACCGAAAACAATGAACCATAAAAGGTGTTGCTACCGGTGTACATATATCTCTCTCATGTGTGTGTGTGTGTTTCTTGCAATTACTAAATACAACTTCAATTGCCATTGCAACAGTGAAGAGGATGTGCTGCGGTTTTTTATTCGCTATTGCTTAAATAGAGCGAGTGTGTGTGCTGGAGCTTAGCAGCAAGCGAACTTTGTCCGCACTTTGAGTGTATACAAAAATACAATTTTATTTTTGGTAGCATTTTATGTGGACTATAAAATGAGGTACATATAGATTAGCTCGAAGGAGATTACGATTTTAATGAAAAATAAAAATAAAATATATATATGTTAGTTACTAGTCTTATTGAGTTAACTTTATTACATATCAAATAATGGTAATATATTTAAATGCAAAAATATTGCCTCAAGAGTCAAGTACATTAATATTTACTACTTCATTATTTTGAGTAATATCCAAGGCATACATAAAAATATGTATGATGAATGTATTAGAACTTGGTGATTGTGATAATACAGCTAAAGAGTTGTGACTTCGTTAAACGGGCCTCACGAAGGACTCATGTAGGTTAGGTTAGATTAATCTGACAGACAATGAGCCACACATAGACCTAATTTGGTTCATTTCGATACCAGAAGGAGTGCCGTCATGTAGTCAATGTGAAGTAGTCATCCTTTAGGATGCTTGCGATTGATGCGGATTTCAAAAGGTGATGTAGTTTCACTAACGATAATTGTTTCAGATTATCGTACTGTGAAGCCCCCTAGAGCTGAAGCCGTTGCTTTGACTCCGTAGGACATAGGAGATGTCCCATTGTTTCTCTGGTACCTTGCTCTTGACATTTCATTCTTCGCTTTCTGTCAGCCCCTATATATAGGACTCATATAGCTTCTTTATTATTTTTTTCTTAGTAGAGTTGATGAAAATATGCACTTCGATTTAAAAAAAAAACACCTTCAATGGCTTAATAAATAAGTTAAGGTGTGTTAATTGTTATACAAACGTCGTTTCGGAAATGTATAATGTGAGGTTTTATATTTAAATTTATTCTAGGATTCTTAAAATAATTTTTTTACATATACTGGTAGTCTGAAGTTCAATGACATACTTATAAAATTTTTATGACTACATTCCTGCAAGCCTCCGCATTCTTTGTGAAGTTAGGCTTCAATTCCTTCAAGAGTAAGAAAGCACTTTTTCCTCCTATTCTTGATAAATGTGAAAAAACTTTGGATTTACATGAGTCACTTTGTTGTTTATCTCACTCTCCAATAGATTTTATGTTTATTATTATGAAAATTATACTGTCTTCTCTTTATTAATGGTCTACATATATAGTTCAGATTAAGATTAAAAAATAAACTTCAATCAGTGGAGTCAGGGCTTTGTTTTGTTGTCGATTATAATATCGCTGTCAATCGAGACTCAAGGCTCTTCGTGCGAATGTGTGAGTTGTGAAAATAAAATAGAAATAATAATAGTATATGAGACTAATATTCACATATAGCTCTCATATTTCCAACTCTTATTCTTTATACATTTTTGATGAAATCGAATTGGACTCAAGTTTGTGTCTTAAGTCTTTTGTTGCAGAGTATAATAAAGGGTGATTTTTTAAGAGCTTGATAACTTAAAAAAAAAAAAAAACGCATAAAGTTTGCAAAATCTCATCGGTTCTTTATTTGAAACGTTAGATTGGTTCATGACATTTACTTTTTGAAGATAATTTCATTTAAATGTTGACCGCGGCTGCGTCTTAGGTGGTCCATTCGGAAAGTCCAATTTTGGGCAACTTTTTCGAGCATTTCGGCCGGAATAGCCCGAATTTCTTCGGAAATGTTGTCTTCCAAAGCTGGAATAGTTGCTGGCTTATTTCTGTAGACTTTAGACTTGACGTAGCCCCACAAAAAATAGTCTAAAGGCGTTAAATCGCATGATCTTGGTGGCCAACTTACGGGTCCATTTCTTGAGATGAATTGTTCTCCGAAGTTTTCCCTCAAAATGGCCATAGAATCGCGAGCTGTGTGGCATGTAGCGCCATCTTGTTGAAACCACATGTCAACCAAGTTCAGTTCTTCCATTTTTGGCAACAAAAAGTTTGTTAGCATCGAACGATAGCGATCGCCATT
The DNA here is from genome assembly GCF_028554725.1 of Zeugodacus cucurbitae. Lineage (NCBI taxonomy): Eukaryota > Metazoa > Arthropoda > Insecta > Diptera > Tephritidae > Zeugodacus > Zeugodacus cucurbitae. The sequence continues at coordinate 77,846,308 of NC_071668.1, read as the reverse complement.
CACCGTAACGTTGCGTCCAACAGCATCTTTGAAAAAATACGGTCCAATGATTCCACCAGCGTACAAACCACACCAAACAGTGCATTTTTCGGGATGCATGGGCAGTTCTTGAACGGCTTCTGGTTGCTCTTCACCCCAAATGCGGCAATTTTGCTTATTTACGTAGCCATTCAACCAGAAATGAGCCTCATCGCTGAACAAAATTTGTCGATAAAAAATAAAAAAATTTGTCGATAAAATTGGTAATAAAATTCAATGATTTGCAAGCGTTGCTCGTTAGTAAGTCTATTCATGATGAAATGTCAAAGCATACTGAGCATCTTTCTCTTTGACACCATGTCTGAAATCCCACGTGATCTGTCAAATACTAATGCATGAAAATCCTAACCTCAAAAAAATCACCCTTTACAAGCAACTACTAAATATATTTTCTAATTAATTTTCGATAAAAAAATTTAAATTTTTTTATAATTAAACCTAAAAAATAATTGTCAGTGACATATTTGCTGAAAGTATATACATTTTTAACAAATTATCCCTTCTCTGAGGTATAAAAATTTTTCAATTACCAAAAATATTGACACTAAAAATAATTACATTTAAAAAGTATATGACAAATTATAGGAAAAAATAAGAAATAAAAATTAGTTGCATTGTTGTTGCATATCAGCCAGAAACTTCACCAGTCGAGCACGTATTCAGTACAAAACTCAAATTATTATGATTTTTTGCATTTAAATGACAATACGATTTTGTGTTATATTATGTTAAACATTTAAAGCCATAAAAATCGATTTTCCAAGCCACATATATTAAAGTTATATATATTTGACATGAACTCACTGATTTTTGTCGGCTTTTCACCAAAACTTCTTAATACCGTCAGATTTACATAATTTCGAAAGGCAGCATAACATATTAAAATGCAAAGCTGTTGAAAGCTCTAAGAAGCGCTATTGTAATCCACGGTAAATTGGGTTTATATCAATTGGTTTATTATGATTTTTTTGTTGTTATACTTGTTATCATTGTTTGCACGAGAGCAGTTGCAGGCATTGTTGTGGGTTGTTGTGCGAGTGCTACTAGTTTAAATTTGTTTACTAAATTGGTCAAGGCGTAAGCGGTGTTTTTATTTATATTTCATATAACTTTTGAGGTCACAAAAATATTGTTTTTTTTTTTTTATTTTTCTTTATTAATACTAGTTCAACAATGATGCGTAGTTTATTTTCCGGAATTTGTGCTTTAAAAATAATACAATTGTAATTTTTGGGTTTTTATTAGTTGAGTTGTAATGATATATAATCAATAATGTTTAAAACAAGTTTATTGTTGAGTTCTTTAAATTATGTGAAATCGTATAATTTTAGATTCTCATATGACCTTTCGTTTAAAATTTTTTTGGTAGTAAGGTTAGTCTCTAAAGACGATCATCATCATTGAACCAGCTGAGCTTCCGATTCATAAATTTGAAATCATAAAAAAAATATTTTTTTTTCAACAACTATTCGAAAATATATCAACTACGTGTTGCTACAAACGTAAATAAATCGAATTTCAAAAAAAAATCCTTAACAAATACGTTATTAGAACTCAATTAGATCCCTTGAGCGGTTATTTGTTCAACTGAATTCTAAAAATTGAAAGTATTTGCGCTGCCAATTGCTGTAATTACCGATATTTTCGCCTTCAGTGCGAACAGTTAGACACCTAATGATCATAAATGAGTAATGATTGCCACTAAACGCATTATTAGTTAACACCTATTAAGTGGTTGTTGTTATTCGTTATTGTAGTTCCCATTTCGCTTTCAAACAAAGCTTAATCGCTCAATCAAATCGTTCACCTTTTCGGTATTTTGCATTTGCTACCGTTACCGTTGCCGTCGCAGTTTCCCATTCATTTTTTTCCAAAAAGACTGCCCTCTCGCCTGTGCTCTACACATTTGTGGGGCGTCAATTAGTACGCGTAGTTGTTTGTGTCTGTGTGATGGCTTCCACATTCATTTAAACATCGTTAGCTTAGCATCGGCTGCTTAGTGCACAACAACACACATCCACACAAACATGCATAAGATTGGAGGAAAACGCCAGTTCCAGCCTCGTTTCAAGGCAGCACCGCAATTAGTTCGCTAAGCTCACTCACTCGGCCATTTAGTCATAATTACTTACTTACATTTGCTTAAAGGCAGCGCGGCGCGGCACTTAGCGTTTGGCCACCTAAGTTGCCGTGGTCAAAGCCGCTGGCTTGCAACACACCAGACTCTGTGCCGTTGTGCTGCAGTTTGGGTATTACAACAGTTTTACAATCTAAGGGCACCGACGATCGTGAGATTACACTGCATGCGACCTTGAAAGTCTGTATTAAAATAAAATAATATCGAGATTAGCGGTATAACTAAAAGAGGTTTCTTATTGCTGTCGAAATTAAATTTTTCTCAATTAGTTGATTATCTGACTTCATCTTGGTGTTAAACAATAGGCACTTAGTAAGACGGCTATCAATCTCACTTCGAGTAATTGGAAATATTATCTTTCATTAAAATTGTTATCTGTTAAATAACACAGCATCATTAAAGGCATGTGAAATATCTTCTGGTACTTTCTCTCTAAACAATTTTGTTTAGAGACAATATGAATTAATCATTTATTTTTAGAAAAATGAGAAATCGATAGATTTCATTTCATTACTATATCTAAAATCAATCTATCTAACGGAGGTCCCTTCATCACCTTTGCGTGGCGGTATGAACCAATATCCCTGTTCTCGATTATTTTTATTATCTTGGGTTGTTTGTAACACTTAAACCTAGTCTAGATAGATATAGTGATATTTGATCGGGTAAAAATATTGAATTTTTAATGAAATTTGATACACTCTCGTAGAAACAACACAATTTTTCGGCATACTCTAGTTCAGTGGCATATTTGGATGTGATTTTTTTGGGGAAGTGGGCGTGGCCCCACCCCCTACTAAGTTTTTTGTACATTTCTCGCAAACCAATAGAGCTATATAAACCAAACTCCCTGCAGTCGTTTTTTTAGCCACTTCCTAATACAGTCCAAAAATGAAAGAACCAAACCAAAACCACGCCCACCTCCCATACAAAAGTTAGGTTGAAAATTACTAAAAGTGGGTTAACTCACTGACGAAAAACGTCAGAAACACTAAATTTCACATAAGAAGCGGCAGATGAAAGCTGCACTCAGATTTTTTTACAAAATGGAAAATGGGCGTGGCGTCGCCCACTTATGGGTCAAAAACCATATCTCAGGAACTACTCGACCGATGACTCGATCAATGAAACTTGGTTTGTAATAGTTTCCTTACATCCCAATGATATGTTGTGAAAATAGGCCAGATCGCTTCACAACCATGCCTACTTTCTATATACCAGAACTTTGGAGACGATCTGAATCGTTTACTTTACAGTATATAAAGTAAGCACTAGTGAAGATATCGGTGCAAAACTTAGCACAAATACTGTATTTATAGTGTGGCAGCCCCATTCTAAAAATCGCCGAAATCGGACCATAGGTTTTTAAGGAGGACCATATGTCGAACACGAGGACCTCGGTGCTTCTAACCTAATATTATGGTTTCCAACTTTCAATGGACTTTATACAATATATATGATGAATATGTGGGTCAAATTGTGTATTATATAATATAAATTAAGTTAAATAAATAAATTGCGAGAGTATAAAATGTTCGGTTACACCCGAACTTAGCCCTTTCTTACTTCTTGTTCGGCATACTCTAGTTCATTTTCAAAGGAAAACACTGTCAGTCATATTCCCAATATAAGGAAAATATAAATTTTTCTCTTTCTAGTTCTCTTTATTCTGTTTATATTGGTCAGAACTTAGTAGACATGTTGTGTTAACCATAATGTGATTAAGAAGTGAATATGAACTAAGTCAGCATGCATCTCTGTGTAGCAAGTACAGAGTTATAGACTCCATAATAAGGATTTTTGCATGCAGCATGTGAAAGATCAAGTGTGGTTAAGCCTAGGATGATGAGAGGTGAGTGTGAAGGAAAGGGATCAAGTGGAGTTGAGTGAAAACTGTTCATGAATTATTGGTGGTCTATATACGAAATATAATCTTTTTCGTTATTTGTTTATCTGAGATATCTCAATAAAATTGAGGAGAAATATTTTCGCGTTTTTTTTTTTTTAATTGAAAAGTAGATGACACCAGTCTTGACCTTCCCCTATCTCCGAGGTACCTAATATAGTGATTTACGATATTCCCTTTGATCGTGTTTCTAATATAATTTTCTGTGAGAAATATTATTTTAGATATACGCTAGACTTTAGGTATTATTTTTTTCCAACAAGGTGTCCATTAAATCGGCCAGTGAGGTGAAAATAGTTATGAGTAAGGAGAAGATCCTTACCGATTTTATCTCATTTTTTTATTATTATGTAGTTATGTTTAAGAGAAGGTGGGAAGGTCTAGATCAATTGTATTCATTTTCTGAACCAAAGCATATTGCGTTCTGGAAAACACAGCCCTTAGTTTCCTTTGGGATTTTTCATAGCCTTATCTATATATTCGATATAAAAAAATCGGAAGGAGGTATAGTTTCATTCTCGGGACCGATTTTCAATATATTTGAATGAAATCTCTCATGGATTATGGATTTTTGGATATATTAAATTTTTCTTAAGCTATATGTTGTGAAGTAAAGAAATAGGTTATGTGAAAAAGAGGCAGAGATTCTACTCGATATCCTTTATTCTAAAATTTTATTTTGAAATGGTTTAAGTTTCGTTATATTAGGCATTAAGCTATATAAAGTTAGCTCAAATTTGGACAAGTATTCGTTAGACGAACAAAACTATTAATACTGCTACTTAATGCAACACGTAGCGATAGCATAAAAATCATTGAAATATATATTTATTTTTACATTCAATATTTAAAGCCATGTACATGAAATGAGCAACAACAAATCAATATGCAGTTAACTTATTCCATTTCCGTGCTTTGTGCTATGTGCGGCAATGTAACGCTATGCAACAAATTTGTAATTTGTAGAACCAAGAAGTTGCGTGCAATTTCAGAGCCGCACTGCCGCAATAGAATAAATAATCAACTCTCGGAAAACGCTAGCGAATTTAGTGTGGAATTCAATGAATTATATTATATAATATATTGCAAAAAGTAGGCAAAGCGCAAAGGCAATAATAAATTTACACACGCACACACATGCATACATATACATACAAATATTACTCATGCGATTGAACACATATGCGCATATGAAAACAAAAATTCGATTAGACTTTGACTCGTGGTGCCCATTCGGCTGTGGTGAGGCATAGGCCAATTAGGTTTATATTTTTTCCTCTCTTTTTCTACTACTACTTCGTGTTTTTTTTCATTGTAATTCCTCGACTAGCATGTTGTGTATTTATTTTTATTTATTTATTACAATTTGATAGTTTTGCGTTCATGCTTTACAGCGGCGAGTGCCATTTAATGCGCCCAATGCTTATTTAGCTTAGTGAACGCCCCGCACATACGCTTTTGGGTGAACTAACTAATTTCAGAAATGACTGTGTAATTAGTTGACTACAATAGAAACAAGCCAAAAATGGTATGAAATCACTGTTGTTGAGCATACCTCGGGTCTCATGTGTAGAAAAAATAAAATAAAAAACATAAAACAACAACAGTGTAACAATTATTGCTACAGTGGAGAGGGTAAATTAGGGTGGGTCGGTTTTACAATGAAACCTTGCAAACCTCCAGCAAACCTTGCATAAGTCCTTGGAGAATCATCTAAAATCTATCGGATAAAAAATTTAGTTTTATAAATAGATAATCCTGGGCCTGATCCGAAGCTTTTTTTTTTAATTAACAAAATGGCGGCCTCAGGAAATTTTTTTCTAGATTTTCGAGAAAAAATCAACAGTTAATTGGTCTTAAAAAATCGATATTTTTGAAAAAACAAATCCTTTGATCAGGCCTGAGTTTATTATGTATTCTAAAAGCTGTATGAATTTCATTAAAATCTACTAAGCGGTTATCGAGTTGCAGTTGTCACCAGTTAAAAAAACATAGTTTTGAGATAAACGCATTTAAAGTTTGACACTAGTGTGTTGGAGTGCCTGAGCGCTCTTTGTTATTTGTCAAATAACTCGAAAAGTAATTATCGGGTCAACTTCAAATTTTCAGAGAATATTTTTAAGATTTTACTCTTAACGAAAATACAAAAAAAAACATGATTTTTTGAAAATCCAGACTACCCTTTACTCCTTAAAATTAATTTCCTCAATTCAAAATAATTTTTAGGGTTTCCTACACTGTGGTCCCCCCTTAATGTTGCTATAAATTATGTGTTATAAGTTTATAATGTTGCACATTTGGGCAATTGGCGCATTTTGTTGTTGCCAAAATAATGTGAAAATTTAGTGAATCGCAACAATTGCCTCATAGAGCGCTTAATGAGTTTTGAAAATTGTGCAATTGAATAATTATGGAGCAACTAAAACACTAAATGCTAGGAAAAAGTGCACTGGAGTAGGCGAAAATTCGCGTATTGCAAATACTATGAGAAATGTGGAATGAAAATAAAAATAAATAATACTATTTTTTAAAGAAAAAAGAAAAAAATAGAAAAGAAAAATTAAAAAAAAAATAAAACAGTTTTTTTTATTCAGAGATTAATAATTTTAGATAAAAAATTATTTTTTTTTAGTAATTCAGCAAATTTTGAATTGATAAAAATAATTTCGCATTTTATTTTAGAAAATTATATACAGGATTATTTAGTACATCTATCTTTGCTTATAAACTTTCCATTACAACACAGCAAAAGACTTAAGTCACGAACTCGCTGATCGGCATAACTGGTAATTGTCATTTTCTGCTTGTCAAATTCAATTATCACCATTAAGAGAGTTGTCATATAATTTTAATTGCTTTCTATTTAGGAAACTAATTGCTTTCGCTGAAATCTATGCGATAAGCTTTTGTGTAAAATGCCCGTTTTCATTATGCGCCATAAACGCTGGTTTTTATCAGAAGCGTGTTGCAACTTGTTTTCATTTCGGTTTCCTATGTCGTCTATCTTACGGCGACAGTAGGCGAACAAAAACATAATTCATTGCTAGTTAAAGTCTGAGGCACAAATTAGCCGCCAACTAGCAGCTAGCAATGAGGCGGAAAGAGCAGCCACAAAATCTGCGCCAACTTGTGAGTTCACAATCAAACACCTTGAGCTACTCTTGGCCACAATTTGATGAAAATGTCTTTTTAGCGCTCAAATCGCGCGTTGACAAAAGTCAGAAAAAACTGTTAAAAATATAATTTCAAAACACGCTTTGCATTCGTATAGTTTAATAATAGGAAAACATTTAAGGAAATGCGCGCCCGGCACTCAACACCCGAAATTGTAATAATAATACTGGAGCAGTAAAATATTAAGGAAAATATGCTGTATCCCGCCAAAATGCCAGTCGGCCGCCAGGCCTGCTCGGCCAGCTGTTTAGCGCTGCGCGCGCAGAGTTGTTTGTGTTGTTGTCGCTGCTCACTTTTATAAACATTTCCATACGCGGCGCGAAATAACAGTGCAATTGATGCTGGCGGCGACGCGCCTACCGGCTTTTGTAAATGCGGTTTTTTGCATTTTTTTTTTGTTTTTGCATTTGGCCGACTGACTGCTAGTGCGTTGTGTGGTGTAAGGAGGACTGCGCCACAGTTGGCCAACTGGTTGGGTCACTGGGGCTTGGTGCTGCCACAACGGGTTTGATTACAAAATTGATTCAACTCCTTTTTTTACTTTTTTTAAGGAAATGGGATACGTCGAGTTCCTAAATTTATTACGCCGCTGAGTTTCTGCTTGCACAATCTTTTGGTCTCACGAGAAAAACGAAATCAATTGCAAAATGAGTATCGATAACTGATAGATAATATGCTGACAGCTCTATTTTTGGTCAGTTTGCTATTTTTGTTATATGAAAAAAATATTTGAACGTTTTTTTATATCTAGAGGTTCAGTTTCGTATGACTCCATATGATATTATATATTTGTTAAACCAAATTGAAAGAAATGGTGAAGATTGTTAAAGAATGATAAACTGGCGCATAAATAGGTTTTTTGTATATATCTCTCTAATTAATAAGGCTATACAAACCCAACTTTCTGCATTCGTTTCCCTTACGTACCCCATCATACACCACGAAAATAGATAAATCGGATAATAACCACGGCCACTTTGTATGGGAGGTTTATGTTCAAAATTACTAAAAGTACGTTAACTCACGAATAACATCAGAAACCCTAAATTTTGCGGAAAAAATCTACTCAGATTTTTTTACAAAATGGAAAATGGGCATCGCGCCGCCATATCTCAGGAACTAATCGACCGATTTCAATGAAATTCGGTATATAATATTTTCTTGATTCTTTGAGGACACGTGTGGAAAATGGGTGAAATCGGTTCACAACCACGACCTTCCTTCATAATATATACATAATGAACCAATGAAGATAGTGTAATAAAACTTTACACAAATACTGTATGTGATCAGTATCAGATCATAACTTGTGAAAAAAAAATTGAAATCGGATTATAACTTTTCGATGCCCCGGATATCGAATATAAAGTATTCAATGCCTTAGGATAATATTTCACCGAAAATATCGGTAAATCTGTTAGATATCTTAATTTAATTCAGAGGGAATCTTTTTCTTCTAATAGTGTGCCTCTGTACTAAAAATTTTTAAAATCGGTTCATAACTTCCCCTAGCTCTCATATACCTAATTATAGGTTTTTCAAAAATACGATATGAAATATCTTAATTGCGAGAGTATAAAATGATCGGTTGCACTCGAACTTAGCCTTTCCTTACTTTGTTTTAGTTTTATAAGCAACTGCATAATAATTGAGGCAGTAAATCAAAGTTGTAAGACATCGATATTACTTGTTTAAAACTGATACTGTTTTCTTAAGGTGTGCAAGAGAATATGGACTTTGGTTTTTTTAATTATTCATTCGCCTTTAAAATAGTCCTCAATCACAATTTGACCCACATATTCGTCATATATATTGTATAAAGTCCATTGAAAGTTGGAAACCCTAATATTAGGTTAGAAGCACCGAGGTCCTCGTGTTCGATATATGGGGCCCTAAAAACATATGGTCCGATTTTAGCGATTTTTAGAATGGTGCTGCCACACTATAAATACAGTATTTGTGCAAAGTATTGCACCGATATCTTCACTAGGCTTACTTTATATATTGTAAAGTAAACGATTCAGATCGTCTCCAAAGTTCTGGCATATAGGAAGTAGGCGTGGTTCTGAAGCGATTTGGCTATTTTCACAAAATATCATTGGGATGCAAGGAAGCTATTACAAACCAAGTTTCATTGAAATCAGTAGAGTAGTTCCTGAGATATGGTTTTTGACCCATAAGTTGGCGACGCCACGCCCATTTTCCATTTTGTAAAAAAATCTGAGTGCAGCTTCCATCTGACATTTCTTATGTGAAATTTAGTGTTTCTGACGTTTTTCGTTAGTGAGTTAACCCACTTTTAGTAATTTTCAACCTAACCTTTGTATGGGAGGTGGGCGTGGTTATTATCCGATTTCAACTAATTTCATGGTGTGTGGTGGGGTACGTAAGAGAACTGACTTCAGAAAGTTTGGTTTATGTAGATTTATTCGCTTTCGAGATATATACAAATAACCGATTTGGGGGCGGGGCCACGCCCACGTCCCCATCCATATAGGATCCCAATATGCCCTTTCCTAGTGCGATCCTTTATTTCAAATTTTACTGTTATAACTTTATTTATGGCTTAGTTATGACACTTTATGTGCTTTTGGTTTTCGCTATTTTGTGGGCGTGGCAGTAGACCGATTTTGCCCATTTTCGAAAGCAACCCTCTCACGGTCCTAAGGAACATGTGTTCCAAGTTTCATTAAGATATCTCGTTTTTACTCAAGGTATCGCTTGCACGGACGGACGGACGGACAGACATCCTGATTTCAACTCCACTCGTCATCCTGATCATTTATATATATAACCCCATATCTAACTCTTTTATTTCTTGGTGACACAAACAACCGTTATGTGAACAAAACTATAATACTCTGTTCAACATGTTGCGAGGGTATAAAAATAATCTAGAACAACTCCAATGTCTCAAGTGACCTTTTTTTTATTTTTTCCCGGAACCAATTGAGCATATTATTTGAGGTTGAAAAATGAATAATAATCTCCTTTCTTGCTCCACAGGTTTTATAGGCTAAAAGCCCATACAATTTAAGTCTCTTCAGGAAAAAAAATACTATTGAAGAAACCTTTATGTTTATACAATTCCAAACCAGTTTTCTCACAAGTAATTGAAAACATAGTTTTTCCATTTTCCACACATCCAAGGGGAGTTAACAGGCCCATATATGCATGCACATGAATTGCTAATGACAACAACAGCTGTGAACTTGCCCTAAACCTCGAAACATTGACAAAATGAATACTCAAAATGGCAACACAAAAACGTAAACAACTTAAAAAAAAATAAAAAACAGCTGATAACTGCGCACTAATGCTTCATGCGTGTTTTTTTTTTCAAATACTTGAAATGAAAAGAGTCAATCAAAAGGAATTGGCAAACAAGAAATGCACTACGCACAATGCCACGCACTCGACGGCACAGCACGAGTTAATAGACTTGAGAGGGGGAAGTATGGCTATTTCGTGGTGACTGGACAATGACGACAAACACGCGCAAAACGCAAAAAATGGCTCAATTAAATCGGCGTACAAAAAAAAAAAACAAATTAAAAGTTGGTTAGTGAGGAAACTGTAAAAAAACAACAACAGCAAAAAAAGCGCATAAAAAATGACAGTTGAACTTTGGCAGCACAATTTGCGGAAAAGCAAAGCGTAAAAAGCGCATTGTGAACGCACCCAGCTGACTGGCGTTGCCACACAAAGCCGTTCACGTTTGTGAAAAGTCAATAACAATGTGCGAGAAATTATGCTATGAATGTACAGTAATCTCGCAGAGCATGCTATTTTTATCTACCTGTGTGTATACTATATGTGTGTGTGGAAACAGGAAAAATTACTTGAAAAATTTAGGAGAAAAAGTTGTGGAAAATTTTTAAATAGACCGATAAGATACGTGCACCGGCGCCGTTTGGGAAATGCAATAGATTAAATGCGTTTTGGAGCTGCTGTTTTCAGGTTTGGTGTATAGTTAACAGGTGTTTAAAAGGTGTCTCGTTGAGTCAGATGTAAAAGATCTTAAAAAAAAATTGGGGATATTCTTTTGGACTCTTTAGACATCTTTAAGATTTTTCTGAATATTTAAACTTGAGCATTTTCTGGCTATTTTTCAAATCACTTGAGAGCCATAGAGAAACTCTTCATAGAAAACAAGCTAAGAGTATGCTAAGATTGTGAATTTTTCTTAAGTTGGATGCAATCTGATCACGCAAACACATATGTTTTGAGGAATATCATTTAAAATAGCAATCCAATTGAAGAACTTCAGGGAATATCTTACACGCTTTCTTCAACAGCGGTTTAAACAACGACATCAGTGTCCATCGAGGAATATTTCGATCAAACTCCCCAACCATGAGAGAACCACATCATACCGAATCACCCTTTATGAAATTGCACAGCACAGTGGCTCAACATGCTGTTCTTGACAATATACATATTTTTTATGTCTCTGCTTTTGATTTTCTCCCCACGTTCATTACGTAATCACTGCGCAGCTAAGTGCAAGTGTTGTTAATTGCAAGTCAATTTTTCACAACAACAGCGAATTTCGTGAAAAGAAAAGCAAAACAAGCCAACACATGCACTTTCACACACGCGCAAACGGGAATGCTGCCGCCGTCATATATGTTGCATGCGCTTGCATGATTACTCACACATATGATTATGTAGCCCACTCGCTGCGCCGTAACACTTTCGTAAGACATATTTTCCATACCAATAAAGCTGGACAACGAAAATTCCGCGCTATCAATAAATACAAGCAGTCGGAATGGCTAAAAAACGCGCAGTCTGCTGTTGACCGGCGCCTGTGGCACTCACTTATGCTGCGAACGGACTTTTGTTGCAACACAAGGTGGCCATTAGTGGATATAAACGGTAATAAGAGGATATAACAGATCTGTGTACTTTTGGCTTTTGCTTTAAATAGTCCTAGTTCGTCTAACATAAGTCCAGGTTTCAAGTTGTTCTGAGGTTTGATAAAATGTTAAATATAATATGAGGAATCTCTAAATCTCTTCAGATTGTTGGAAAGTTAGGTTTTGAGTATCCTTTTTATACCGAAGTCATGACGATGGTAATATTCCGTAAGAGAAGATGGACTAGTGGGCAATATTATTAGATTCAAAATTCCTTTATGGTGCACTATAAATATCTCTACCATCACTCATTTCATCTTTCATCAAAAGTTGAACAAAGGAAAAATATGGTTTTCTTTTTCAGGACTCAGGTCCCTTTGAGTGAATTAATAACTTGATAGCTACGGTAATGTAGTTGATACATGATCGAAAACTACAAAATATGATCTCTTAAGATTTTTCACATCTGTTGCAGTTTTCATGCGATCTCATTTAATTATGTATTGGGTTCCCTGAGTTCAGAAAACAGAAAAGCAAAAATTCCAAAATTTCGCAGTCGAAGCCTCCACCCTTCATTCCTACGGTAGACGAAGAATTGAGTTCATTTAAATTTTAATTGACCACATAAAATGAATGAATAAACTAGTTACTGCTACCATACAAGTCTGCCACCAATGCCACTTTCGTACCGGCTGACGCCACCGCGCTCGCCGCACGTAACAATGAGGAAGTTTTACAAGTTGCTCCAGATACTACATATGTGAACTAATACGCAGAGGCGTTGAAAGCAATAAGGCAAAAAAAGCACCTGACGGCGATTTAATTAATTTTACTTTTAATTTCAATTCGCTATTTTTATAAATCCAATTGATTTCATTACTTTTGCAGTTGTGTTTTTAATATATCATGCAATATATTTTAAATAACATGTTATAAAAAAATAAAAAGTAAAAAAATATCAATTGAAATTAAATATATGTAGGTAAAATCGATTATGAAGGAAAATTGACACTTAATTAACTGTTTTCAATTACTTCTATTAACGTCAATTATTCATTTTAACTTATTATTAACATAAAACACTTTTGTATAATTCACATATTTCACTCAACATTATTGACAAACCATTGAATACTTACTGTTCAGTCTGATCATGCCTGAAAAATGATGAAAAGCAGGCGCATGCGTATGTTAAGTGCAGCAATAAATTTTCCCACAAGCACTTGTTGAACTAACCAACAACCATTCATCCATCAATCACTTCAATCACCCACGCAGACTTGAGGTGGTTATTTCCTTCTTACATACATACATATATTATGAACCAAAGCCTATAACCTAAGAATTGTAGGGTAATTTCCAAGCGATAAAATAAATAAAATAAAATTACAAAAGAATTCAAGCATAAATTACTCATATTTATTGCATTTTAATTGCACTCGTTCCTTTAAAAAATATTTATTGCGTCGAACCATAGATAGCGAAGGCTCACATCCATTAAAACATTGAACTACCAAGTATGTATATGCTTTTGGTTTTCTTGTTTGCAGACACTGAATATAAATATTATTTGCGAGTCAACTGGCATTCTGCGCGCACTAACTTTTTGTGTTGAGTGTGAAAAGTTGCATAAGTGGTGGGTTTCATGTAATTTATCGTACAACTCAATGGCACTCCCCTTCACTCTTGTATAGAGCAAGAGCTTAAATAAGTATGCAATAAAGTAAATTTACCAATTTTCATTGAGCTAAAAATAGTTACTTTGAGTTCTGTTGATTTTGATGGTTTTTTATATTACAATTATTAACTTATTGAAAAAAAAATTGTTCTTTGATCTTGTTGAGAGTCTGTTCGACCCTTTCAACAAAAACGCACGATTATGAAAAAATAAACACACTCATGATTACATATATATATGTATGTACATATACACCATTTTAATGATTGAGACTATCTTATTATTATTGAACAAAGCAGACTTAAAGAAACACAAATAAACATACAGCTGTTTGCACTAATGTTATATCCGGTTTAATAAAAAGCCAAGTACGACTTAAAGCTCACGCTTTGCTTAAAATACAAAGCTTTATCACCGTACTGTACTTTTTTCTCAATAAATAATAAAGCTCTTGCATAGTTTTAGGCATTTTATAGAAGTTTAAATTTTTTTATGCAGAGCTGGCAATTTAAGGAGCAATGAGGCGCTGAAAATAAAATGCTTTTGGTTGCAATAAAGCTCTTCGAAATAATTTCATATACTTCTTGAGAACTATTAAACAGATTTGTGATAAAGAGACGAGCGATGGAGAACAAACTGACTAACGAATATTAAAGTATTTAATGGATTGCAAGTATTTAATGGATCTTCATATGACATCACGTTATCAGGACGAGGTCATTGACTCGACCAAAATGTAAACAAAAATATCACGTGATCTTTATCTGACATCACGTGATCAGAGTGCGGTCATTGACCTCCCCCAAAAATGTAAACAAAAATATCACGTGACCTTGGTTTGACGTCACGTGATCAGAGTGGGGTCATTGAGTTCATTAAAGGTAAACACGTGGTCAGGATGGGGTCATTGACCCCCTCCTAATATTTAAACAAAAATATCACGTGATATTCATTTGGCATCACGTGATCAACAAATGTAAACACGTGATCAGGATGGGGCATTGACCTCGACAAAAATGTAAACAAAAGTATCACGTGATCTTGGTTTGACATCACGTGATTAGGATGTGGTCATGTGGTCATGGACCCCCTCCAAAAATGTAAACAAAAATATCACGTGATATTAATTTGACATCATGTGATCTTCATTTGACATCATGTGATCAAAAAATGGAAACAGAGATATCACGTGACCTTGATTTGACATCACGTGATCAGTGTGGGGTCATTGACCCCCTCCAAAATCTAAATAAAAATATCACGTGACCTTGGTTTGACATCACGTGATCACGATAGGTTCATTGACGTCATTAAAAATGTACACAAAAAATATCACGTGATATTAATTTGACATCACGTGATCAGCACATGTAAACACGTGATCAGGATTTCGTCATTGACCCCCTCCAAAAATGTAAACAAAAATATCACGTGATTTTCATTTGACATCACATAATCACGATGGGTTCATTGACCTCATTAAAAATGTAGACAAAAATATCACGTGATCTTCATCTGATATCACGTGATTACGATATGGGCATTGACCTCGGCCAAAAATGTAAAAAAAAAATATCACGTGATATTGGTTTGACATCACGTGATCAGTGTGGGGTCATTGACCTCCTCAAAAACGTAAACAAAAAGAATGGATAAGTTCTAGTTAATTCTTTAGACTATAGATTTAAGTTGATTTCTTGAGAGCGAGAAGAAGAATTACATATACAGAGGACTCTAACTCGAATCACCATTATCCACAAAAAACTTCGAGGTATAGAGACTTCGAGTTATAGAATTTTCATTAAAACATATAAATTTTCAAAAATCTTTAAATTATAGATTTATACACTGTTTCATTTATTTACTCGCAAAAAAATTTATGAACATACGTTAAAACATGTATTCTGTAATTTTGTTTGTCGCATTTTGGTATTGTTTGGCTCTTGACGTCTATATCTCATGCCTTTGTTAGATGATTTATGCTATCCAGTAGTGTAATATTTTATATTTTGTTCGCCTCCGTACGATATAGAGGGACTCATTTAAAATTCTGCCTCGATAGTAAGATTTTTAATTTTGTATTATGCCCTGACCAAAAAGTTCTATTTATGGAAGGAATTTTGTTAGAAATTTGACTTCTAAACGCTATTGCCAATTCAAGTGTTCCAGTTATGGAGATCTACGAGTGATAGAAGTTCAAGTTATGGAAGTTCCACTGTATTTTCGAGATGAGATTACGCCATTTAATAAAGAGCTTCTAATATAATATTATTTCCTATATATATTTGTGGTATTAGATAATTTTACAATAATATATATTGAAGAATAAAAATTAAGAAAAAATTATGGTGCAATGAATTTACTTATTTGCTGTTGTTGGTTCTGTAAGTATCGATACTAGGCGTCGTGGAACCTTTAGGGATTGGTTCGGGGGATATCAAAAAAAGATATAAATAGCGTCTATATACATAGATATCATAGATAGAGTCAGGATTTAGTATAGGAAACTGAACTTTAATTGCCATGTGGATTATTCCGAAATGAACCAAGTCCTAAAAATCTAAAAATAAAATTATGCACGATGAATTTCGAAGAAATGAAGGATAATTTTTTATGCAAATGATCATATGGCTTAGCAATAGCTTTGGAAATTGTTTTAAAGATAGGTGGGAGATATTTGATCAATAGCATGGAGAATAATTTGAGAATAAAAAAGTCATTTTCAACTAAGAATGTTCATTTTGCTTTTCAAACAGGTACTCCTGTTCTAAGATGACGTTAGTAGCACGGCAACCTCAAAGTATTTTGTATGAAAAATAAATCACAAGGTTTTTCTTATATATTCTTCGATAAGGTTTTGTCGTCATTTTATTTACATAATTAAATTATATACAAATTAATAAATCGTACAAAAACAATGTTCATACCATTTTGTTTATTTTTACAGAAGATATGATTGATGGAGACAAATTTCAATATCAAGCGCTTGCGAAAAGTTTCAATAAAGACACTGCCAAAATATGTGGGTTTTATTTGCATGTGGAAGAAAACGTTGCGAACTACGAATCTGTGCTTTTATAGAAAAATAGGTGTGGCAGGCAAGTTTGTGGACTTTGTAGTAAATGAAAGGAAGTGATTTGAGGCAGAGAAGAGCTTGGTGATATATCCTGGTCTAGTATTTACATTTCACTCGGCTCTTTTTGACTCAATAATCCCTTCATTGTACGCTTAACTTATGTAAGTTCCACACCCTCCATTCGTTTTCCGAGTTGTTCGCCCATTTCGCTTCAAATACGTTCCACTTTTGGCAGTCTCCCCGCACTTTTCGCTGTTGCGTCGACATCCATTCATCGCCTTCATTTAATTCGAAATTTTTATCACAAACTAAAACTAAATTATACATTGGGAAAAGCAAAAGTAAGAAAGAGCAAGAGAATACCATAGTCTCCTTCTTATTCCACTTCAATCCACATTTCAGCGCAATTTTTTTAATGTAATTTTTTTCGATTCGAGCAATGATGGCCGTTCATTTTAAATTCTCAACTAATTAACCGTAATTTCTAGATGTACATATGTAAGTCTGCTGCCTTTTTACTAAAAGTTCCTCACACCCTCAGCGAGTCAAAGCATTTGGCAATTTACTTCTTTTTGTGGATGTGACCGTGTCCGTAGCTGATCGAATGACCGCCATAGCCTCCGATGGAATGACCACCAAGACCTCCGATGGAGTGACCGCCGTAACCGCCGATACCACCATATCCTCCGCTGATTATTGTAGCCGCCGGTGCAACGTGGCTCTGAACATGGACGGGCACTGGAACTGGCACTTTGTAGGGCACGTGTTGTTCAATGGCCACTGGGACCTGCTGTTCGACATGCACGGGGCGTGGCACATCGACTGGTACCTTCACGGGGTATGGTACTCTACGCTCTACTGGTACAGGGATCTCCTTGATGACGGGATATGGCCTGGGCACAGCAACTTTCACGGGTACAGCTACTGGACGATCTACTGGCACTGGCACTGGGTGATCGACGGGCACTTGCACGGGTATGGTGACACGTTTCTCGACTGGATATGGTACGGGCTTCTCGACAGGTACTGGATATGGTTTATCTACATGAACTGGGTAGGGACGATCGACGGGCACTTTGACTGGTACTTGTACGACCTTTTCGACGGGGTAGGGTTGTGGCACATGTACGGGCACTTTGACGGGCACTTGCACGATCTTCTCAACTGGGTAGGGTTGTGGTACGGGCACTTTAACGGGCACTTGTACGATCTTCTCAACTGGGTATGGAGCTGGGACGGGCACCTTCACTGGCACTGGGCGATCAACATGGACGGGTACTTGTACGTGCACGGTCTTCTCGACGGGGTAGGGTTGTGGAATATGCACGGGCACTTTGACGATTTCTCTGACTGGCACTTGAACGGTTCTCTCAACGGGGTAGGGTTGTGGTACAGGTACTTGAACTGGTACTTGAACGATTTGCTCCACTGGGTATGGCACGGCACGTTCAACTTGATAAGGTACAGCGACTTGACGTTCCACATATGAAGTTTGCACATTGGCGGGTACAGAAAGGCCACCGCCTAGTCCACCACCCAAACCACCACCCAATCCGCCACCGAGCCCACCGCCGCTAATTATGGCACCACCACCATAGCCGCCACCATAACCGCCACCATAACCACCACCATGTCCTCCACTGATAATGACTGCACCACCATGACCGCCGCCTTGCAAGAGGGCGCCACCACCATGTCCGCCGTAACCGTAGCCGGTGCCATGGATGATGCCACGTTTTTCTTGCTTCTTCTCGGCTGTGCTGGATGGCTTCACTTCGCTAGCGGCTGCTGCGGGCTCAGCAGACTTGGGCTCCACCGATTTTTCCGCCTCCTCTGCGTAGGTGAATGCTGATAAGGCCAAGAGGCCGAAAATGAACTGAAACGACAAGCAAAGTGAGACAGTGAGCTTCTATGTCACTCTATGGATGATTCGCAAAAGACTTAAGTGTCCAACTCGAATCTTTAGGTTTTATAATTTGTGAATGATTGTCAATTTTCTAAAGTTCTGAGGATTTTAACTTAAAACTATAGACTAAGGAGTCTCATAAAGTTTGTTTGCTCGGATTTCTCAACATGTTTTCCACCACTTTAACCTATCCATATTTGATTGGCCGATAAGTAAATATTATATAACAAAAAGTAGGCCATCAACGCCCATTTGGCGTGCTAGCACATTAACCTGCATTTGCTGCTGCACCAAAAATGGCAGCGCTTCCGCACCAACCAGTTCCACGTCGACGGCTGCAGTCCGCATTTGGACGGCTTTGGCCATTTCTGGCTACAACGAACGAAAGCAAAATTAATTTTGCTAATACATAACAATAACAACAACAGTGGCTATAAATAGCAACAATTGCGATGCAACATGTCGAACGAATGCCGAGCGCTTCCTTTTCCCGTGCGGTCAAGCGATGTCAGCGACCAAAATTGCGTAGCAATTTATGGCGAAAATGTGAAGCTAAAAGCGCTGATAGCAGAATTTATTAGGAAAAGCAGACGAAACGGGAAAACAATTAATGACATAATGAATTGCAAGCTTTTGTTTTGGATTATTACATCTACCACATGTTGCACGGCACGTTAGTTGGTCAGCTGTGGCACGGCACGGTGAGAAATACTCCTCAACTGGCAGCAATAAAGCGCCAAAGCGACGTGTGCTACTACATTGTAGTTGTTGTTAGTTGTTTGTATTGTTGTAACTGCTGTGGCGTCGTACGTGCTATGAAATTACATTTTTTCTTTGCTTTTCGCGATTTCGTTTGTGCGTGTCCGTGTTCACACTTGCTTCGCTTCTTTGGGTTGGGCGTTTTTGTTGCTTTTGTTTGCACATCATCAACAACCGGCTGTGCTTTGTTTTGGCTGCGTTGTTTGTTTTTGCTTTGGCTTTACGCCAAGTTCAATGCGAATTCGCAGTGCGAGTATTTGGTAATAAAATTTATTAAAAGAAATTTGGATTTTATTTTATTTTTGTCATTTCGCTTTTTAAGGGTGCCTTAGCATTTTGCTGGCAAGGCCGAAATTGTCATGAATTATTACGTCTGTTGTACGTGCGAGGGAAAAGCTGGCAGACAGCAAATATTATTTTTGTCAATTTCTTTGATTTGGAGGAGTATTGATGATTTGTATTTCGAAAATAAAATAAAATTGAATGATCATGAGGTTTTCATGTTTATGAATAATCTTTTCTGTCTTTCCTGTTCTGCAATATATATTTTTCAAGTTTTCATAGTCAGTCAGAAATGTCTGTCTAAGTTTTTTGGCGCCATATGAGATAATATGGTAGTTATTTGAGTTGAAAATTAACCGAAAAATTAATACAGTTTAAAATTAAAGTGTATTTATAATAATCCGTAAAGGCAAAAAGAAAAAAAAATAGTCCGAAATGTCAAAGCTTCGTTAGGTTATAGATATTTTATGAAAATATAAATTATTAATAAAAGTAATATACAATTTTAATATAATTTTTAAATCTCGTTTGTGCAAATAATTTGACCCAATTACAAGAAAAATAATAAGCCACCTGAAATACATGTGTCAAATTGTAAACCACTTTTCCAATTGGAATTTTCCAGTTAATAAATTACTTTATTTAGCTGTAATGTAGTGAAAAGTTTGATATTCAGAGAAAAAAAGCTTTTAAAAAGTTCTATCTCATTAACTAAATCACGAAAAAGCTCTATACAAAAGACTTCAGGCACAAACTCGTTTCGATAGACTGCAATTTCGAAATCAAAATTGAATATATTTAAAGTTATTTTATTTTTTTTTAGCAAAAATAATAGAAATTTTGAAATAATTTTGAAAAATATTTTTTTCTGAATCAAGAAAATTATTTTAAAAAATATGAACTAATTTCGAAAATTTTTTTTTCTGACTCAAGAAAATTATTTATTTTGTAATAATTAAAAAGGAGGTGTAAATATTTACGACTTTCATTAAATATTATTAAACATTAAAAAAAAACATTTTTTTTCTGAAATTGCTTAAAATTCTCTGAAATTGTTGATACAAATAATTCTCTCAGTCGTTTTCACATAAAAACTGCTAAAAAAGTATTGAACGAATGACGATGCATTTCAAGTACTGTATTAATATAAAACTTGCTGTAGCTTATTGTTTAACTCCACTTGTGTCTACAAGCTGCACTTTCGCTTTTTCTCAACATAGTCAACATTGTGCAAAAATATTCACTCAACACTGTTTTCTCATCGCACCATTAAGTCTTTGAGTCTCTTACAACTTCTTAGCTTATATTTGAATTTCTGTAATTTTCACACAACATACCAGAGATTTCATCTTGTTTCACAAAATTTAACTAACACCAACAATATGCGCGCTGCTTTAACCACTTGCTTTGCTCGTCTTTTTAAGAATAATTCAGTTAATGAAATGTAACGAATCTGAAAACAAACACAAATATTTTAACAAACTCAAATGCAAGCGCTAAAGTCAAATATATTACTTGGAGGCTGAGGTCGTTCTATATACAACGAACCTACAACAGATACTGAATAATTTTGACCAGCCGCCACAAGCTTTTATACCGACGCACGCCGATAGAACCACGACCAAGCGTTGACGGGCGGTCTGATTAGCGGGCGTGAAGGGAGAGGCACGGATGCCACCGACGACAGCAACCGCAAGCGCAGCAGCAGCAGCAACAGCAGCCAAAAGTGAGCTCTGCATATGATTGCCGACAGCGCCAGTGCCACTCACGAAGACTTTTGCAATTAGCCATTATTGCTATTATTGAAGAAACAGCAAAGGCAGTTAAGCAGCAGTAGTCAATACGGCTGATGGGAGATGGGGGGTCGCTGTAGCGGCATGTAAAGGCATTAAATGCGCAGCTAGTGCATATGACGATGGTAAACTTATGGAAATTAAGCGCAAGTAAAAGACTTGCGACGATGCTGTTCGTAGCTTCGCTGGAGAGCGCGCTTCAGCGCGTGTAAACGCCAAGTTAAAGCGTCGCAAAAAGCTTGAGCCAAACGCCGTCACTCGCGCATTTCGTGTACATATACGCGCTGTCGTATTGTAATGAAATCGAAAGTGTTTCATGCACACTGTACGTGTGCGCCGTGGCCGTTGTGTGTGTGTGTGCGGAGAGCTTTCGATTTCGTGTTCGTACACGAGAGAGCCAAGTCACACGTACAGTGTCGGTGTGTAAATGAAGATTTTCGGTTTATTTCCTACTTACTGGAAAAGTGTTGATTATTGTAACAAAATTACGGATTGGTGTTAACATCTTGGACGCGTTCTAAAATTGTTGATTTTTAGGCAATTACAGAATTCTGTTTTCAATTAAGAGTAGAAGAAAACCTTAAGGAATATATAAGAAAATAAATTGTGTGATCTGTAAAAGTTGTGCTCGTAGGCTTCAGATTTTTGTTATTATCTTCTCATATAATCAGAGCTTGCATTTTAAGGCAGTAGTCTGCTTTAGAAGTCGAAAAAAGTGTTTTTTAGCAATTTTTTTTGAAAGGGAAGGAAATGATTGCGGTTAACGGAATTTTAAGACGATAGTGTACTATATTTAAGGCTTGAAAAACAATATTTATTATTAAAAAATTTTGAAATTTTTTCAAAGTTGTAAGTATTTTTCTGGAGCGCCAGGAGTCTGCACTTGAAAATCGGTGCCGGTGATGGAGGTCGTGCGATGCATCTGAAACAGTCAAACCAATTTTTTTTTTTATTTTTATAAGTTTCTTTTCTTTATGAACTAAAAAAATACCGAAGAAGTTATAAAATTCCAAATTTTTTCGATGTTTGAAAAAAAAATTGACTTTAAGTTGCAAAACAAGTAGTTTAAATATTACTTTTGTCCAACTTTTTTAGTTCAAATAGAAGATAATTTAATACTGAAGCTAGATCACTTTGGTTTTTTTTCGATCGGACATATGTATGTATTTTCTTTTTGCTATCGCCGGCACCGTTTTCTAACACTTGTGAAAACTCGAGAAAACGCGCTTTAAAGGTCTGCCTGTGCATTCGCACCTGCTCGACGCTCGGCCACTAAAACTGCTCTAGCTTCGAAAATATGTTGAATTGGCCTCTGGAATTCTAAAGACATATTCTTGGATAGTTTTGTAAGAGATTAAAAACAAAACCAAAAAATCGATTTTTTGAAGCCTGTAAAGCAGCCTTAAGTAGATTATGAAAGAATTCGATATACTTCGTAAATAATTTCGGCTATGCGATTTCAAAACTATTTTAATTTCCAATAATTCCTAGTCAATTGCCTGGTATATATTCAGTATAAAAAAAAAAAAACTAAATAATCAGTTCCCAAGACAGTCGGTTCTGCGTAAACGGAACGGATCCGGATTTTTATCCGTTAAATCGGCAGCATTTCCTAAAATTATTTGGAGATTGTTTTATATCGTTGCAACAACAACATGGAATAATATTTGAACAAATACTTTTCTGAGTTCGTGAAAAGTTGGGAACATCGCATAGAGTCTAAAAGATCTTTCTTATTCTATAGATTTCCATTTCTATTCTTGGCCTTGCATATCAATGAATTTGCTTGATTTTCCAAAGGAAATCGTGCTCTTCTTTCAAATTATTTCGGGTCATAGATATTTCACCATTTCAGTTATTTGACATGCAATTTTCAAAACAAATGAAAACACAGATTTCATGAAACTCCGTTGAAATTAGAAATTAAAAGAATGAGAAATAGTGCAAACCACAACAACAACAACAAGGTAGTATGTTAGCAGTTGTTTTTCACAAGCCAATGACATCTGGAAACAAGCATTTATGCAATTTACCATAAATGCATTTGCACGCCACCAAGAAACTAGGTTAGTTCATACTCGCATGGAACTGAAAGCAAGTATGCCTGTACATAGCATAAACTAGCACAGCACATACTTTGCACAAACTTGCACACACGCTCGTTGCATTGACGCGCAGAATTTTGCCATAAAAACTAAAACTAAGTTAGCGTTCGAATCGACAAATGTACACCTGCAAAGTGTTACAAAAACATGCATATATACAAGCAATAAGCAACAAGCAACAAGAAAACAAAAACAAAAATAAAAGCAAAATAGTTAATCGCGACTACTTGCACATACATACATATAATTTAACGATTGCAAAATCGCGCTGAAATCATCAATTAAAAAATAATGAAAAAGAGTTATAAAATTCTATGAACTTGCTCTGCGCATGCGCGGCATACATTGCGCACTATATTTGCCACAAAATAGCGAGTAGTTTCAAAAGCTCTAAATAAATATAAATGCATGTTGTTGGATATATGAGTATAAAGTGTTTATTATATAGAGCTATATACGTATATCCGCTTGGTATGAGTAAAAATTAGCTAAGCTTTGCTCCACTTATATACACGTACATATCTCTAACTAAGCACTTTAGTCGTCGTAATTATTCTTCTAATGGCACTAAGTCGTTAATTGAGTTCAATGTTTTTAATTTATGCTTTATGTTTATTGTGGGATTTGATTTTTTCAAGACATATTACTTGATCTTAGAATATTTTGTTTGGAATTCTAGTCCATTGTTATAGACGTCGCAGGCCATTGTTTGGGCTCAATTTGAAATTAATTATTTTTATTAGTTTGTTTTTCATTTAGCATTAATTTGGAACGTTTTTTGATAACATTTTTTTGTACTTATTTGATGCACGTGTATGTATGTGAGTATGTGTGTATACGCGCTGCATTTGTTGGAGCATTAACAATTGTTTAATTAGAAACATTTTGGCAATTTGTTGCAAGGCCTTTGATTTTGTTTCAATTTTAGTCTTTGATTATTTTAGTCTGCTATGCAATGCTAAGCAATGAAAAAGTTTGTGAAAAAAATATAGAAAATAAATAACACCGGTCAACACGATTTTTGGGTCTGACATCTATATGTTAAATTTTAGTTTCTCCTATGACAAAAATATGGAAAAAAATTTTTTCCGGTTAAAGTTTGCTTTCGTAGAAATTAGAGCAATTTTGTGATTTTTAAGCAGAAGTGACTGATTTTTATATTTTTTCAACAATTTCACTATAGATTATTTTACTGACTGGCTTCATATGCTTCGCAAAGTTTCAAATTTGTTGATAAAGCAAATTTTGACTTCTAACTTTAATACCGCAAATAAAACAGAATGAATCAACATCATTTTGACAATGACTTGATTGCATTTTTTAACTGAGTAATACACTAATATTGTTGTTACAGCTATAATAAACAGGTTAACATTCACTACTGTGCCTCTTGCAAATAATAATAGTGTTTACTATCGGGTTAATCAAAATGCTGCCATCTTTGATTTATGAAATAAATTAAAATATACTTATCGATGTATATCAGCCCAGTTTGCTTTGGGCATTAATATTTAAGTGTTTTCCAATGTCTAGAATCAGAATCCAAGCATGAGAACAGAAACAAAAAAAAAAATATGTTTTTTGTTGACCGGTGTAATTTATTAAAGAAATTTGTTCCCCGATTTATTTTTTGTACTTCTTTCTTGTTTATGCGAAAATAAAAATTTTTTCGGTGGTTGACTGATGAGCTGATATTTGGAAAGCACCTTAAAGACTTCATTAGAATAGCGACCCAATAAAAACTAACTAGTTGGAAACAAATTGTTGCAGAACTTTTTAAATTATATCACTTTAATATTTATTTTTAGATTTTGTTTACTTTTTAGATAAAAACTGTCCGTCACAACTGTTTAGATCACGAATATGACGGCATAACTCGATTTAGAAAAGTTAATATGCACTTTATGTTAATATTATTTAAATAATCACAATAAATTTCTATTTATGCCAAATTTATGCGTTGGTCAAGCCAACGAAATTGTTTGATTTGAAATTGTTATAAGTTAAATAATTTATTATTTTTATTGGCTACTTAAATTTAAAAGTAAGAAAATAAAATTTTAAGCAAAAAGTGGGAATTTTACTGGACTTATGCAAGAACTTAAAACAGTTTTAAAATTTCGTTTTATTTTTTATTTGGAGTCATATAATATAATATTATAAGGAAGAATCTGGTTGTGGTGAATAGCTTTTCATAACAGCAATAATTTCTTAACTACTTTTTAAATACATTTTATAAAATGGTAATGACGTTGAAGTGGTTCCATATAATATAAAAAAGTAGACAACTTAATACTAACTATATTTTATGAAGCATCAAAAAGTTTTTTTTTATTACAATTGTACCTAGTATACAATGAGTAAATACTAACAACAATTCTATTCTAATAACTTAAAAATAATAATTAAAAGCTAAAATGTTAGAGAAATTCATTTGCTGTTACAGTTGCCTTGCTAAGTCTGAAGGCCTCTAACGTTGCAGTCGGTTTTCTCGTTCAGCAGTGCCGATGAGTTTGGATGACTCTTCATTTACATGCTGTATAAGCCTCATTTCGTGAGCCTTTGCAAGTTTGGATATTTCGTTTACTACTGAATTCACACCAAGATCACGGTGAAGATCAGCAGATCTAACATACCAAAGAGCATTAACTATACTTCTTAGTACCTTATTTTGGAAGCGCTGAATGCAGGCAATACAGTTTTGACTTGAGCAACCCCATAGTTGAGCTCCATAGGCCCAAATTGGCTTTAGTACTTGAGTACATATAAACAGCTTGTTTTCGATTGAAAGCGTGGATCTCCTACCGACTAGATGGTAAAACTTAGCAAATTTTAAATCAAGCTCACACCTTTTTTCTTTCCAGCGAAGCTTAGCATCTAGATGGTGATTCCTAGGTACTTAGCATTATTGTGATGTAGTATAGGAGTACCATTTAGATAAATGGGATGGTATGATGTTTTTTTTTAAGTACAGTCTACGTGCATTGATTTGGAATTGTTCAATTTAATGCGCCACTTGGAAGCCCATTTAGTAATTGCATTGACTGCTGTTAGCACTCGTAGGGTATATACTGAGGTTGACTCTCCTGCTGCTAACAGGGCTGTGTCATCCGCAAAAGTTCCTGTCACATAACTTGAGTCATTGGGATATAACTCATAAAAAGCAAGTAAAGCATTGGCCCCAGCACGCTTCCCTGAGAACACCCGCTTCTATCGGTTGCAAGTTTGAGTATGCATCCTCTTGTTTTATGCGAAAGTATCTATCTTTTAGGTAGGAAGCAATTATTTCGGAATATTGTTTGTTTTGGCGTCAAAAAGCAATGGATCTTCTAAAATGCGTCGTCAATTCTTTAATATTATTGACATAAAAGAGCTGTACAACTCTTCTAGTTTAACAGTGGAATACAAACTAAATCAAAAAAACAAACTTTTAAAAACTATTGTAGTTCTTCTTATATTATTGTTTTTGTAGCATTGCTAGACCGTTCCAAATAACTTGGTAGAATTTTTAAAAATTTTAGAACTGCGTCAACATACCTAGACTGAAGGGTTTTTTTGTATAAAGACGGTTACTAATGTGGATGTTACAAATGTAGATGAGCCTGAGACGCACTTTTCTTGGCATTAAAAAATAAAAGAAAAATTTCCCGCAAATTTCTAGAATTCGGCTCAAAAAGTGACATTTTAAGTTGAGAATAAGTTTGGGATGCAAACAGATCTCTACAAATATTTTGTTGGGTTAATGTTGACACAAATAACCAAGATCGATATAAAACGATTTAATTGATTTAATCGACCAGTGCTTGACCCTAGGAACATCTATTGGAAAGTTGTAGACCTAATAGTTGAATACAAACTGAATCAATAGAAAGAGAATCACTAAACAAATTTGAAGTTCTTCCTATATTGTTGATTTAGTAGCAGCGCGAAACCGTCACCAAATAACTTCGCGGAATTTGAAAAATTTTAGATGTGGACCTATAAGCCTGAACCGAATAAAAATTGGTGTCAATTCACCTTACATTGACTTGACTCTCGGGGAAACTATAATTCTATTAAGAAACAAAATTTTCTACAATTATAAATCTTGGATCGCTTAGAGTATCAGTGAAATTTTCCATAAAGAAACTATGCTTGAAAAGTGCACACAGAGGGCACTGTAAAAATCCACAAATAAACAGGGGGAAAACAATCAGCATTTCAAGTTCAAGTTCAGCGAAGGCAGAGAAATTTACAACACAAATGCGCTGTAAAAACAGAAAATAAAAATCAAAAATGAAAACAAAAACAAACATAAATACCAGCGAGCAAACAAATCTAGAGCAAGCGTAAAAACCGAAGCTCGTGACTAATCCAAGCATGGGTCTCAAATAAAAAGCGATGATGAGCAAAAATCAATAGAATTAATAAGTTAAATAAGACGCTTAAAACAAAATACTGAATATTCATAAATTTCTAGCAAAAAATTGTATTCTATGACGTAGTCATCTACAGTTGATGGGAGATTGGAGATTCTTCATTTAGGTTTTTTTCCACATAAATCGCCGATAGTGGAAAGCCAGAGATGAGTACGCTGCTGGCTCATAGTACTCACAGCATCCATATTTGTTTTTGTTATGGCAGCTGCTGTCTGGTCTTCCGCACACACCGCGGCAGATGAACACTCGAAGTGTGAATGAAGCTGCCGCGGATGTTGGCGCTAATGAAGCCATCAATGTTTACATTAAAGCTGATGCGCGCTTGAAGACCTAAGCGTGTTGCGCTACAGCATTCGTGTGTGTGTGCCCGTGTGCGTTTGGTGCGTGGCTTTGGCGTTCGCGGTAAATATGCTGGCGATGTTTGTTTTTATTATTCCGTGATTGCGAGTGTCTGTTGCATTAATAACAAATTGATTATGGCGTTCAACTCAAAAACTTGCTAATTGACATGGCAATGATGAATGGACGAGCAGAATTGAAGGTGTTTGAATGTGAGCGATGAGAACGTGTCTTTTATGTCACTAAAATTCAAGCTAGAGTACTCATTTTTTTTTTGAAAATTCTGATAATTTTGTAAGATTATATCAATCTAATGTAGCTAAAATCACTCAATTAAGAATTTATAGAAAACTGTTAAATGTTGTAGTAAGCTATATTTGGTTTTCCGCTTTATTTGCGGGAAAAATTTGTCTTCCTCAATGACAGGAAATTATATTTGTTTATTTACTGAAGGTCGTTGAAATGTGAAAACTTTAAGTCGTGAGTAAATTGTATCAATTCGCAATTTAGAATTCGATTAATAAACAATTTTGTATGTGTGTGAGTTTGTACTATATCTCTTGGTGTATGATGTACATTATAGATAAGAAGCTTAGTCTACGATTTAAGATTAAGCTAGATTAAGCAACGAAATGAGCGTACGAATATATTTATTAATATACGATTTAATCTATAAATATATCTATATTAAAGTTGTGTACCAACGCAGCTTAATTAAGGGCGGCTAATACAAACTGATTTCCTGTGATTTAAAGTTAATTCAGTAATATATAATTTAAAATGGCGGAAATCTATTAGAATAAATAATTAAAATATATTATTGTTTTTATTTAACTGGATTATGTTGTTTCTGTAAGAATCTGTTAATTGAACAAGTTCGTTGCTTAAGTCTTTTGTACTCTTTGGTTTTCGAAGAAAATACACAGAATTTGAACTCTTGCCAAAAATTGTAAACGAAGAAAAACAAATTGCAGCCTTGATTATTTGCGGCAAACATATAATTATTTGTCGAAAATTGCCACAATTAAGAGATAATGAAGCGTGGAAGAGTCTGCCGAGCCACATATGTCACGGTCAACTCTTCAGTAAACTATTTCAACAGTCACTAAGTTAGCCACAACAAAGGTAAATTGCTTGTTATTTAGCGCAAATTTTTGGTTTTGGCGGCGTACTTTGCCGCGTATAACGGTGCAATGTGCCAGTTCAGTTGGTTTTCGCCTCCAGCAGTAGGTGCTTATTATGTCTTATGTAATTTCCGTTGTAATTAGTTGGTTCTAAGGAATTCGCAGCTTATTTTCAAATTTTCTAGCATACAAGCAATCACTTGTCACCGTCACTTGTCGACGTACATACTCGTATAACAACAATAAAAGCGAATGCGCATAAACATGACATATTGTGATTACAACAGCGCCGCTGCAAAGTCCATCACTAAGGTCACTGTGTGGTATGCACCGCTGTATTCGCGACAAACAGCAACTATGAAACAGTTACATTTGTCAAATTGCTCTCCTTGTAAACATTTTTTTTTTGCCGCTGTGACAAGGTAACCTTCGACATTTGCTTTGAGTGTCTTTATTTTTTGTTGTTTTGTTGTTGTTAGCGGTTTTTGCTTTAATTTGGCCTTTATTTTGCGTCATTATCTTAATATATGCGCATTATTACATTCAATCTAATGTAATTTTGTGGTATTTCAACTTCAAATTTTGTGCAAAAAGTCAAGTAGGAGAATAACAAATTCAGTGCTTTAGAGCTTTGTGACAAAAAACTTTTTCACAGAGATTCGTTTTTCAGGTATTAATAAAAAATATTATTTTAAATGTGTTTTTTGCTTTTGAACCAATATGATTTATAAGTTCTCGTCTGAAAATTGATAAAAAGTTAGAATTGAAGCTCATCAATATGCAAGCACTGGGTTCAAGCACCGTTTAGGCTCGATATCAATTTTTTGAGACAAACGCTGAGTGCATTCCACTTTCGAAAAGGGTTCTCATAAAGTACAGCAGTTATTTGGAGACGGCTACAAAGTTGTATATATCTGCTTCCCGCACGAGAAATAGCAGGAAAGACAACTGACACTACATAGTATTAGTCAATTATATATAAAGCATATTACCAGTGTCTTCGAGCTCTAGCCTACCTTAACACTGAACTACTTAAGGTATTCTTTGCTATTATTTCAAATTGAATACTTTATAATTAATTATTTGCCACTACTCTGTAAGCGTGTACCACGACACGCATAATCTCACGCCCCTTTTGAACAAATAAACTAAATAGTTTGTTACTGCCACGTCACCAGCTCCGCTATTAATCATTTCCTGCGATTAAGCTTAATTCGCCGACACCGCATTTAAGTACCGCTTCTGCTTTTGCGCTCAAAATAGCTTTTCTCGGCTGCGTCTTTGCCATTGTTAAACTAAAAGCCATTTGACCTTTAACACGCTGTAAGAAATGCTTAAAGTGGTTTGCGGTCTCAGCCATTTGTGGACTGACTAGTCGTTGACTTTTCCACTCTGTTGTTGTTTTGTGTTTATTTTGGAATTTTTTGTTGCTGTAAAGTTGTGCTAAGAGACTGTCTCTCAGCGCATCTTCGCATTTGAATAATTCAAGCGAGAGCGTGTGGGTGTCGTATTTGCTGCTTAAGGCAGCTCGTTTAGTCGCTAATATTCGTTAGTTGATTATTAGTTGTTGTCGTAAAAGAAGATTTTTTTCATTTCTTACCTACAAACAGCGTTAAATATTTTGCTATGGCTTGGAAGATTTTAGCTTGAAATTGATTCAAGTGGGTCATTATCAAAGCAAATATTGAATAGTTATTGGAACATGATTATATGAGCATAACCAACTTGTATTTGTTGACAAATGGTATTAAGTAATATTATTTATGTTTTGAAGTAATATGAATTGGTTTTCACATTCTCTGAGCACTCTCTTAAAACTCCCCAAAAATGGTGGTCTATTTACTCTATTATATACTTTACTTTACTATACTAACTTATCCCAGAGGTGAAAGTTCTGAGAAGACTTTATTAACTTTTTATACAAACTTTTCCGTTCCGCGAGGTAGTCTGTCTCGAGGACTTATCAAATTTGAACATTTAACCTAATCCTACTAGCGACAAATGGTGTGGACGAAGCCGCTGGAGAAGAGGGAATTGGAGGTGGTGTCTTTAGTAACGAGTTTTCGCTTCAGGTTACCAGACTACGGCAGATGAAGTGCTCCAAAGTACGGTACCCTGCAGGGAGGTGAACATCCACTCCGATGGTATAGTGCTGTTATGGATTTAAGCTCGCTGAATGTGTGCTCAAAGCTGTTTAAAGAGTATTTATGCTCCTTGTTAATAGCATCAAGCTATTTCACCATCAGACTCGCTTGGGTGCTAGAGAAATGGCTGACAACTGCAGTAGATGAGCTCGCGAGAAAGCCAAGTCACCTGAGTCCTTATTATATCATGTTGGAAATGAGCCGGGGCTCTGTTGTCCTCGGTAAATGCTGGTCAACAACTAGTACCTGCTCAGTTGCGAGTTCTTTTTGCCCAGGTCGGCTCAACTACTTGCTTTTAAAAAGGTTCACTTTACCGCAATAGTGAGAGTACTGACTGAACACTGTGGAATAGGCACACTTGCGATAAGTTTAGGAATCATATCGGACATAAGCTGCCATAGCTCTTTGGAGGAAGTCAAATGCATCCTCTGATACATCGCAAACCTTGTCGCGAAGGTCAGGCTCTGAACCTAACCTAACCTAACCTATCGATTGGCTTCTTTGAGAATTTTAACTATTCCGTGAAGAGCTCTTCAATGGCTGAAAGTTCGCGTATTTAAATTTAAATCTGATCCCTCTTCATTACTTATTAGGAAACAATATTTAAAGTTGTCTTTCGAATCAAGGGGAAATATATGCGTCTTCACAGTTACACTTAGCACGTGAATTACAATTAAATAAACACTTCCAAACTCTGTGCGTGGGGATGGCGGTGTCGGAATGGAGACACCCACAAGTGCTACCACTAACAGCTTATTAAACGCCGCCAGCAACACCCGAATCGTCGGAAAGCTGCAGACAAGCCCAAAGCAACATCTGCAACTTGCACGAAAACAGCAACAACAACAACAACAATACAACAAGCAAACATGCTAATGACAATATGCTTTATGATGTCGTCAACATTACAGTAACAACAACAACGGCAGTGGATAAGTAAGGGGTTCAAAACAACTGGAAACACCACGCAAATGCGAGGAAGCAAAAACAACAGCAAAAAAAGAATAATAAAAGACACAGAATTTACAGCGATTGCATTGAAAGTGGCACAATTCCCACCGAAAACCAACACAGTTTGGCGGCAGCGCTGTCTTTGGTGTGATTATTAAAAGGCACTTTGTTGTTATTGCCGCTGCCATTTCGGCAGACAATGCTAATTTGCGGGCGCTACAAACGCCATGGCAGCACTAGTGCTAAAAGAAGCAAATGGCAGAAAAGAAAAAATAAAATGATCATGATAGTAACGCTCGTTCATAGCGAAAATATATGGCAAATGCTTTTGATTTATTCACAATTGTTTTAGTATTTCATTTTTATGTCTTAGTTGGTTGCTGTTGTTGCTGTTGTTGTTGGCGCTTGTTTGAGCACGAAGCACGAAGGAAAATTCTCAGCACTCACACACACACATGCGCAACAACAACAGCGCATGAATACACACTATGTGACAATGTCTATGAAGAAAAAACAGATTTTTCTCGCATGCAACACAAAAGTTGAGCAACACCAAAAACAACAAATTAGTAATACAAAAGTTTAAAAATAAAATACTTAGCGCTTTCAACATGTGCTAAAGCTGGGCGGAAACACCCTCTGCAACTGTGAAACCAGTTCGCAGCCAACATTCAAAGTTCGATTCCGTGTTGCAGATAGTTTTCAACATTATTTCATGCATGCGATTTTTTTTTTTGTTTTTCTGCGCATTAGAAGAATTAGTCACCTCGAGTTCTGGTTTTGCGCGCAAATATTTACATAATCGCCATATAACTAATGCGCTGGCGTGCGGTAATTGCATTGCAACATTGCACTTTCGGTGCAACGAGAGTTTCAAGGTGGTCGCGTTTCGGGGGGCGCACACTTTTCGGTTGACACACTTGGTGAGCGCCGTGGAGCGACCAAACAGCGACCGGTTGCTCGAGCGAATGCGCGAATGTCAAAAGGCAAAATAGAATCTAAATTTAGATTTTCATTCACTTCGAGCGAGCTCCTTTTGGTCTACAACAACGAATGAGTTGTTATACTCACTAGTCTGTAAGTTTGCTAAATCTTTCAATTGTTCATTCATGTTTGAGTGTCGTGTGGCTTTTCGTGGTATTGAGAAATCAATCTTGGGCGCAAAACGTGCAAATCACTGACAAAAGATCAAGAGACACATATGTACATGCATATATTATTTAGTCGCATGATATAGATATTCGGGGGAACTATAGGGTTGAAGTGAATTTTAGAACTTTATGAAAACAAAGTTATACCGTTTTTAAAAGAAACTACAAATCCGTAAACCAGTTGCTTAGCATTCATCTTTTCAAATTACTTTCAATTCCAAAAACATAAACAAGCTGTGTTCAAACAATAACGGGAATTTTTGTTTTTGAAAAAAATTTTATTAATTCGTCTACGAAATATCGTCTTCAAAGTGGTCTCCAATCGTCGAAACTTTTCTCAATTCCTTGTTTTGGTATAGACTTTGGTTCTTTCAGCGATTTTTCGTATGGTTGTAAAATAATGACCCTTTAATGGTACCTCTTTATTGTTGGAAATAGAAAAATTCTCACAGAGCCATGGCTGGCCACCCTAATGGCCAATAGGGGCATCAATAAAGTATTGTTTTTGACCCAAAATTACCGAACAAGCAACGAAATGTGAATTTTTACCAAATAAAAATTGTCAAAATAATAAAAAATAAAAAAGTTTGACAATTGGGCATTCTAAAATTCCCGTTATATTTTGAATACATAAAATATTTAATAATAAAATTTTTTTTTAAGACCAACACCATTTGTAGTCCACAATAGGTGACTAAAACAAAATAAATAAATAAACAGCTGCTAAGCTCTTCTTTTTGATAATTACCGCTATAACAAATATTAATTTTTTTATAAACATTTTTTTAAATTATTTTTTTTGTTATCAGTTTTGAAAAGTCAAGGTCAAATTTAATTCAATTTCAGCCATTGTCTGCAGTCGATTTCGCATTGAGTTCGAAGCAAATGAAACATAAATACGGTGCTTCTATTGTTGGCAGTGCAGAAGCGTTTGATTGACAATAGACCCAATAGAGCAGCTTAGCAAAGACATTGTGATGCAAATTCTGCTAACAAGACAACAGTTTGCTGCTGAAAAATATTAAAGTTCGCAAAATAACTGAATTTATTATTAAAGACGCGAATATTAGACAACAAAATAAGATTTAAGTTGAAGTAGGAAGTGTTTTTGCAAAAAAAAAAAAATAAAAACAAATTAATAAATTTGAATTTTAGTTTGACATTTTTACAAATATTAATTTTATTTTTTAAATATTTCTCTTAATAATTATTTTGTGTGAGAAATAAGGTCCTTTTTGCAAAATTATTTATTTGTAATACTATTGAATATACTGTCTGGAGTTAGATGTAAGGCAGCCTTTTAAACTTCCGATCCACTGCAGTATTTTTCAAGCAGAGGTGTTTGCTATTGGGAAACTAGCTATGCGGCTTTCCTCAATACAGCAATCGGCTACTTCAAAGTCAATATCTACGTAGACAGTCAAACAGCAATCAAGGCAACATCCTCGGTTTGCATTTTGGCCAAAAGTTTTTTGGATACCAGGGTGGCAGTGGAGAGAGACGTGTCTTCACTTCTACTGGGTACCAGGACATAAAGGCATTGAAGGCAACGAGATTGTGGACGAACGGTGTAAAACAGTATCCGGAAACGCGATCGACATTGGCAAACCCATGTACTGTCTATACGATGATCTGGACAGGGGCATGACAAGAAAAATCTTAACACGTTGGACAAATATACCGGGTGTAAAACCGCTAAAGCCATGTGAAAAGCGGTAGACCAGAAGTACACCAAACTCCTAATGTCACTCGATTGAAGAGACTGTAGGAGTTTGGTGGTAATACTCACTGGCCACTGTCTGGTGGCGGCACATACCTACAAAATGGGCCTTACGGATAAGATCGGAAATGTCAGGAGCAAGGTGCAATAGATACAATGAAGTTTCTTCTGCGCTCTTGCCCTGCATTGTCACGGCAACGACTTCGCTATTTGGGGATCCTCACAATATGAGAATCTGGAAGAGGTATCGAAAGTGAAGCCACAAATACTTTTAAAATTCGCGTCAAGCGCAGGCATCCTAAAGGATAACTACGCCCCGTGGACAACGTGACAGCACTCCATCTGGTATCGCAAAGGACCAAAACTGGTCTATGTGTGGCGTATTGGCCTACAGTATAACCTTACCTAACCTAATACTATTGAATATTTTACGCGAATTCTCACCTTGCAAATGCTTCTGGATAAATCCAGTAACCGTTAACCCCTTTAATTTACAATGCTTAGATGAAAGCTTTTATATTGAAATACAAACACTTTCTAGAATATTTTTTTGTGATTTTTTATATTTTTTTTAAATTTTTTTTAATAAATATCCGTGAAGTCATAATTAAAAAAAAAAATAACTAGGAACTGATATTTGGTCTGGTTTGCTAATGACCAAAAAATATCCAAGAAGGAATTATTTGTCATAAAATTATAAATTCAATAAAATTTAATATATTCTTTATGCTAAATTTTTTATAAATAAAATAAAAAAAAATCATATTTGCATAACAAATAACAAATAAAAATTGCATGAAAAGGTAAAAAGCAAAGAACAGCTTTAGGAACATGGCGATTTGAAAGTGCAACATGAGCCGTGCACACGGCAGATCCGCCATCCGTCAAGTTGGCGGTCTAAATTTGTCAACAACAAGTTGACAAAGTTAATTGTTTGTGTGGTTTCTAATGCGCGCACACAAATGAGTTCTGCGCTTAATTTGTGCAATTCGTATATTTTGTTCAACTTTAAAACGCTATAGGAACTGGTACTAAAAATAGCAATAAAAATTATACAAATAAATAAGCTACATTTACCGTATAAGCATGCAGTTAATTATATATATAATGGCTATATGCCATAAACCAATAACAACAGCAACACTAGCGCGGTTTCTATGATTTCCTCAACTTGTAGGCTTTTGTTTGATATACGAGAAGAAGTTGCGGTCTTAAGTCTTTTGTTTGCCGCTGCAATTGTCGAAATTGAAAGGCAGATTTGTGCATCACAATGCTGGTGAAATATATTGCTGTATAGAGTGAGAACAATCACAAATCACCTATTGCTGCTGCAGAACGCGCTTTGACAACTCTTGGAAGGCGAGCACAATTACATGCCAGCTTCAACGTAGAAATTTACATAATCCAATAACGCTAGAAGCGAATGCCACTAGTTGTTAATACAGCAAGTATTCCATTTATTAAATGCAGTTGGCGCTTATTGTTGGCAATCGCCTGTCTGCCTTTGTGTTGCAAGATGCTGAACTTGAACTTGGTGGCCGACCACTCCTATTTACATCACAAACAACGTGTAACCGGTGTTAATAGCTACCAAACAATGAAAAAAAAATCGTTGTAATAATAACTGCAACCTTTGAGTGACCCTTTTGTAGAGTGGGTTACCATTATATGTAAAATGCTTTGCATTTGAAAGCAACATTTTCCATTCGCGCGGACAGTGAATGACATGCAACAATGAGAACGACGCACACCACTACATATACGTATGTATTTATTAATCAGCAATAAACGCCCAAATAATGGAAGACTTGTAATTCATGAAACATACAATGAGCTCTAATAAAAAAAAATTGAAAAAAAAACAAAAAAAAAATGATTGAAAAAATAAAAAAAAATATTAATAAAAATTATTGAATAAATAAAAAAATTAAAAAAATAACCAAAAAGTATATATTGAAAAAAAAACAAAAAAAAAATTATTGAATAAAAAAGTTATTAATAAAATAAAAAATAAAAATATCCACGAAATAGTTTTACTAATCAAGCAACGACTCTAATGATGTGCAGTCAACCATTGTCTTTCGTCTACGGCTCTAATTAATGCAACGCTGTTGGACAGCAATTTACACAAAAGCAATAAAAAAAAACAAATATTTTTTTCGGCTACCAAAAACACAAAAGAAATGCAGACAATGGATGCGTTGAAGGGAAACATAACTTGAACGACCTTGACCTTCAACTTTTCCCCTGCCGCTTCTTCAGCCGCATTACAAGCCATTTGGTCTTCTCAGCAGTCACTAACTGTTGGCTGTTCGCACTTTTACTGCCATCTGCAATGCCACGCTGTGAGCGCCTCACCTTCGCACGGCGTCGTCGTTGTGTGTCTGTGCCGGGGTGTGTAATATTAATGACTATAAAATGTAATTGCAAGCACTTTATTTATATCACGAAAATATTTTTTTTCTTTGTTTAATGTACTTTGAATGCGCGTTAGTTAAACTTAATGGTTAACTGTAATTACGTGAAGGTCGTCTAAGTAAAACAGTTATAAATGCAAATGAAGTTTTCTTAGAAGCAAAAAAGCTTGATTTGTAATATTCAAAAGTGAATTATATATATGTAAATTCCGATCTAAAGATATTCACCAGTATCCAGATTTTGAGAGTCCTTTTTTGCTCAAGTTGACATAGATGAAAAATGTGCAAAACTATTCGTAACAAGAGTTAAGGGCTTTGAAAGTCTTACGGGAACTTCAGTGACTATCAAAGATTGTTCTGCTATTGGATACTCATATGGATTCCAATAGAAAACAATGTGTACCCTATGCTCAAATCATCTAGTTGTAAATTACTTTCTAGCACAATCTAGATGATTCCGAACTAGTCAATCAACTCCATAGATTCGATAAACCCACTTCTATCCATTAAAATATTTATTGATTCTTAAGCAAATCATGAATATGAGCTCGCTCACTAAGAAATATCACCACCAGAGCTACCTAATAAGTTAAAAAAATATTATTATTCGATGCTTGAAAGCCTTTCTTCTTAGTTTCAGTGATTTACGTATCATATAAAAATCTTTTTTTTTTTGCCTTAATCTAATATATTTTCCAAATGTGATATATTTCCCACATGTGTTCCTTTCACTTCACTTTGTGATACAAATAGAGTCTTTTTCTGCATTTGACTGTCTGCGCCACCACCAGGACGCCAAACACAAATCTCAGATATAAATGCGCGCCAAGAAATTATGCAGATTACAGTGCCTCCATATGTAATCTCCATATTCACATTGCGTCACATGTCTGCAGCAGCGGCAAAGAAAACTCACACACATCACTCCACTCAGCCACTCGCGAACAAAAGAAAAGCCAAACCACTGTATACCGTTAGTCGCTGTGAGTGCGGGTGGCAAGCCGGGCATCATTAAAATTTGTCTGCGCCGTTGATTATTACGATATTAAAGCATATGCTGAACGGGGCTGAATCGGTGCAGCCAATCGGCAAAAACAATAAGAAAATGCAAAATCACAGACAATGGCAATAAATCGCGGCGATTTCGCATACAAGTAGTAGGTGCGAGATGGAGGTTGGAAAAGGCTCGCTGGGGAATTCAGGCTGTCACACATATGTATGCACCACTTATGATATTATACAATAAAGCTTATGCTATAATAGCTGGAAAATTTACTGATTGGCATAAGTGGCAGGGAATATTAGAAAATGTACTGGATAGAGAGAGAGAGAGATAGCGAAAATACTCAAACTGCAAAGTGTTGCTTTAAATGGCGCATTACCAGCTAATTTGACAACAACAACAATTGCAACAAATAATTCTACTAAATATAAAAAAATATTGGACAAATGCAACAACATTGCGCATATTACAAAAACTCTTAAGACTGTTAATGCTGGCTGCTACAAAAATTGAACAAGAAATATCGATGCCTTATACCATTGACTCACTGCCTCACTTATTATGCAGTTGCTTATAAAACTAAAAAGAAAACAACAACAAAAATCGGCAACAAAATTGGGCGTACTGCCTGCGGTTCAAAAGTGCAGTCACGTTTCGTGTCCGCAAATTTTAATGAGTCGAAGTGGTAGCAAAAAAAAAAAAAACGAAAAAAGGAAAAAACGAAAGAGGAAAATTAAAAAAAAAAAATACTAGAATAAAAATATGCGAATTATTTTAAACAGATTTGATTGAATGGCAATGAAATTGAAGAATAAAAATAATACTAATATTCTTTAGTTCAAACCAAGAGGCTGAGTTTATATTTGATATTCAATCATAAAATCCAAATTATAAACATAAGAACTTTTAGTTTGGTATTAGAGTAGCTCCTGTTCCATTTTCAATTGACTGAGTGTGGGTTCTGAATGTTTTAGTATTTTTATTTGAAGACAAGAAAAAACGTTAACTTCGGCTGTACCGAAGCTAATATACCCTTCACAGGTGCATTTCTTTTAGTAACTATGTGTTTAAGCAAATCTAAAGACGTAAGAAAAAGTAAGTAAAAAAAATAAAACATTTTACTAATTCTTTTTAGCCGAGTTGTTTGTTACTCATGTCAAATTTCGTGAAGATACCACGTCAAATGCGAAAATTTTCCATACAAGCCCTTGATTCCGATCGTTCAGTTTGTATGGCAGCTATATGATATAGTGGTCCAATATCGGCAGTTCCCGACTCTTTGAAGAGAAACAACAACATAACTGCAAAATTTCAAAACGATATCTTAAAAACTGAAGGACTAGTTCGTATATATTCAGACAGACGGACATGGCTAAATCGACTCGGTTCAATCATTTATATATATTTATATATACTTTATAGGGCCTCCGACGCTTCCTTCTGGGTGTTACAAACTTAATATACCCTGTTCAGGGTATAATAAACTGATTTGAGCCTACTATAAAGAACAAAATAATTTTAAACTAACATCTTGATGCATTATATAAATATAATGACAGTATATTTTTCTTACCACGATCTGCAGAGCACTCTATATGCAACTCTCTTGCATTAAAACACCATTTAAAAGCTATAATATGCCATTCTTAAAAGGCAAGAAGACAAAAAAAAACTGAAAACCAATAATTTATTGCCACTAAGACGAAGCTAAAATGACAGCAATAAATTAAGGTTTATATGTCAATTAAAACCTAAAATGCCATTAGACACTTAATTTGAAGAACAATAAAATGGTATAGTATTTTAATTTGCAAAGTCGCTCTATTGCAGTGCAGTATATTGGTGTTGTTCTTGTTTCTTTTTTTTTTTTTAGTAGGAAGCAATAGCTCAAACTCACAAAAATATATAAAAACAGTCAGCCTGCCAGCGACTTCCAGCTGCAAAAATTTTGTTACAAAACTGCCAGCTGTTAATAGCACGCTCGCACTTTGCCAGCAAATTAAAATACAGTTAGCATAACGGTAGCCGCGGTGGCAATAACAGCTCAATAAATAATTTGCCTGCCAAGAATTTGCAATATTTTCATTACACATTAAACAATTTTCGTAGCAAATCCATTGCAATTTGTTGTTCTCCTTTGTATTGTCTGTATGCTATAATATTTCGCACAGCTGTTGTGCGGAAAATTAGTTGAAAATTTGTGATAAGGTGGTGAGAAATAATAGTGAATATAGTATGAAATAGTAGTCCACACTTGTATCTAAGTATTTCCTTGTTGCAGAATTCTTTTTATACTCTTGCAACATGTTGCACAGAGTTAGACTAAAACTAAAAGAGTTCGATATGGAGTTATATCTATCAAAATACTCGAAGACGAAACAGCCCGCTAATGGGTCTCAGTATCTACTCGATCAATTTCATCAAAAATTGATACACACAATTTCCCTCACACTCTGATGTTATACATGAAACATTGGAGAAATTGGTTTTCAACCACGCCATCTTCTTCTTCTTTACTGGCGTAGACAGCGCTTACGCGGTTATAGCCGAGTTAACAACAGCGCGCCACGCATCTCTCCTTTTGGCAGTTTGGCGCCAATTAGTAATACCAAGTGAAGACAGGTCCTTCTCCACCTGGTCCTTACAACGGAGTGGAGGTCTCCCTCTTCCTCGGCTTCCACCAGCGGGTACTGCATCGAAAACTTTCAGAGCTGGGGCACTTTCGTCCACTCGAACAACACGACCTAGCCAGCGTAGCCGCTGTCTTTTTATTCGCTGGACTATGTCTATGTCGTCGAACAACACATAGACATATGTTTAGAGGACCATAAATCTTGCGCAAAACCTTTCTCTCGAAAACTCCTAGTGTCGTCTTATCGGATGTTGACATCGTCCACGCTTCACATCCTTCACATCGTCCACACGTAAAGTAGGACGGGAATGATGAGAGACTTGTAGAGTTTGGTTTTTGTTCGTCGAGAGAGGACTTTACTTTTCAATTACCTCTCAGTCCTTAGTAGCACCTGTTGGCAAGAGTAATTCTGCGTTGGATTTCAAGGCTGACATTATTATCGGTGTTAATGCTGGTTCCCAGATAAACGAAATTATCTACAACTTCAAAGCTATAACTGTCAATAGTGACGTGGGAGCCAAGACGCGAATGCGCTGACTGTTTGTTTGATGACAGGAGATATTTCGTCTTGTCCACGCCTACTTCCCATATAAAAAAAAAAATTTAATCTGATATCGGGATAAATCTTTACAAAATCACCGCATTGGAGGTGTGGCAAA
Organism: Zeugodacus cucurbitae; assembly: GCF_028554725.1. Classification (NCBI taxonomy): domain Eukaryota; kingdom Metazoa; phylum Arthropoda; class Insecta; order Diptera; family Tephritidae; genus Zeugodacus; species Zeugodacus cucurbitae. Next base: position 77,804,033 of record NC_071668.1, on the reverse strand, counting down.
GCTTATCAAAAAATTGTCAAAATGGGGCGATAAATTTCCAAGGCCCCAGATATTGAATATGAGAAACTCAGTATAAATGGATACATTTTTACAAGAAATAACGGTAACTTTCTCAGATATTTTAAGATATTCAAACGAAACGTTTTCTTTGTAATATATATATAGCTTCTATATACCTATAGGGTTTTTAGACATCCAGTGGACTTTATAGTGTATATTTGTTAATATGTGAGATATATAAGCAAAATTGAGCGAGAATTTAATGTTGGATATAATGAAACTTGGACGCGAGAATGGCTAGAAATGGTTAATGAATTACCTCAGCCCCTTTATGACGAATAGGTGGGTCAAATTGTGAGAGCATGAAATGTTCGTTTATACCCGAATTTACACCTCCCTTACCTGTTATTAGTTCGCACTGCCATTATTCTATTTCTTATTGCCATGTTGTTCTATTTCTTATTAAAAGCTTCGGAAATAGTTTTTACTGATTTTATTTAATGACATTGGTGGTAAGATGGTAGAGAGAATTAGAGAATTTCATCGTTGTACGGCCGTACTTACTAAAAATAAGGCCTCCTATACCTCTAAGCTCTGATTGACCCATAATATTGGTAAGGTTTATCGCTTCGTTCGCATTTTCCAATAATAAAGTGATTAACTTTGTTGAATTTCGCTTTCAAAATCCATCATGCGTAAATGTTTTATTGTTGTTTATTGCATGCATATATTTATGTGCGCATTTTTGCGTTTGTATGTCTGTATGTATGAGAGTGCGCACTTGCATAATGCTCGTCAAGTACGAATACAATAAGAAATGTTGCAATAAATACCAAAGAATTTTCATATCTCAATTTGATTTATACAAGCTACCAGCTATGCGCCTATCTACTCTATGTGTGTGCGTGTGTGTTGAGTTTCACTAGACGATTACAAAATATTCGGAATTTAGTTACAAGGAAAAACCGAAATAATAGACAATAGCACATTTTTATACCGACCAAAAATATGCGTTGAAAAGAAAAATAAAAAAAAAACTGAAAATAAAAACAACAACAACAGTTGAATAAATAGCAATAAAACTAGTAAAGCACAAGCCGCGCAGCAAATAGCTCATGAAGTAATTGTCGTGCAGGCCGCTCTGTGCGGCAATTAATATTTATTGCAATTGTGGAAAAATTCCCTTAGACACTTGGTGCAGATGATAGCCTTTGCGTGTTGTTGTTGTTGTTGCTGCTGCTGCTAATTAAAAACTACTATAATATAAACAGCAGGCAGTAGCAGCAGCGAACACAACTGATCTCATTGCTGCTACAAATATGCTACATTGAGACTCATATGTGTATGTGTGTGAGCATGTAGTACGTTGTATTGTTGTATTGGTGTATGTTTGCGCTTGCTGACATGCTGACAATCTGCAACAAATAAAGTTGGCAATATTACATAATCTCAATCGTCAAGTATGTATGACTGTGGGCACTCGCATTGGTAGCCATGTAAAATTTGAGGCATGTATGTGTATGTGTGTGTGTGTCTGTTTGGCTGTTATGGCTGCTCTGTGGAAAAGTCACAAGACTAGAGCGCTCGCAGCGTTGCAGTCACCAAAGTGGAAAAGTCAGCCAGCCAACTAACAACGCTAAGTATGTCTGCGAAATTCAAACCCCCCGCCCCTTCCGCGTTAATAGCTTGTTCGCAGCGACACGGAGTTGCAACATCGCTTGGCCGCAAAGACGAAGCGCGGCTCGCTATTTAGAAGCAGTAAGAAGGTGAATGCGAGAAGAAGCGGCGCTGGAAAGACCAGATGTATGTATATACGTATATGCAGCTACAAAAAAATCGGTCTAATGAAGGTACTGAAACGCTATAAAAATAAATAAAAAATAAAAAAAATAAATAAAAAATAAAAAATTTCAATAAAAAACTGAAGCAACAAAAAAGCTATGAACGAGCTGAGCATTAAATAAAATGTAAAAAAAAATTAAAACAATGCTGCCGAAATGTTGTTGATATACAAAATATATAAATTTAAAAAAAATGCTAAAAAAGTAAAAAACAACAACAACAACATAATTTTTGTATATTGCTAGCATTAACGAAACGCTAGTTTGAAGGTCAACGCGGCATACTTCGCTCTGATTTTTTGTTATAGTGCTAAATATAAAGTCGTAGGTGGTTGACAAATTATTATTAACATTTGTTTTTTTGAGAGCAAATTGGATGTAAATTATCTTATTTGAATTAATATGACTGAATGATTCGAATAAATATAAAATATCATGAAATGTTTTGAGAAAATATTGGAGGACTGTTGTTATTGTTGTATATTGTTGTTATTGACTCAGATATGTTCTGATCTATCTAAGAAGGCCTTCATCTTAAGAATTTTCGGAGCAGAAGGTCTAATTAACTCCACTAAAGAAATTTATAAAATTTTCAAAGTCTCCTCTTGCCGGCCAAACTCACACGACTGGATTTTTTCATGAAAAAGTTGTTTAAAAATCCTGTCATCAGTTCGGGTCAGATCGAAAACAAGCTGTTTATATATAATTATGTACTAAAGCCGATTTGGGCCTATGAAGCTCAACTATGGGGTTGCTCAAGTGAAAACTGTATTGCCTGCATTCAGTGCTTCCAAAATAAGGTACTAAGAAGTATAGTTAAGTGGCCCACCTGGTGTAATGGCCTAAAAAAAAGGTGATTTTTGGAAATTTTTATTAAAAAAAATGCTTTATCAATTATTTCAAAATTTTAAGAATATATTTATACATATTTCAAAAATATACAGTAAATTTTTGAAGAAAAAAACTAAATATTTTTTAAGTTACTGTCGATCTCCAACGGCGCGGAAAAAAAGGTCCTTCACTGCTGCAGTGATTCCGGCCTTCTCCGTGGATGAAATCTAAAAAAGTTCTCCTTAAACTATATAATATTGTCTGTACAATGACCTACGACAAAAAAAAAAATCAAAAATTGACAATATGGCGGCGTTTAAAAAAAAATAATCGAATTTTACCCAAAATTTTGGTAGTTTTTGGCCTGCCAAAATTTGATTTTTTGATCAGATCAAAAATCGATAGGTCATTGTACGGAGAACTATATATAGAACATGGAAAAAAATCGATAGTGATAGGATCATTTGTTTTTGAGTAATCACTGCAGCAAATTCAGAAAATGCTGTTTCGAGAAAAACGCGTTTAAAGATAAAATGATCGTATTCACTGTAACCGAGCGGCTGCTCTTTAAATTGCTATAACTCAAAAACTATTTGAGATATCGATTTGAAATTTTAATATGTAATTTTTAAAGGTGTAATCTACTGAAATATTAAACAAAAAAATTATTGAGGTAGTAGTCTGCTTTACAGGCTTCAAAAAATCGAATTTTTGGTGTGGTGTTATAAACCTCTTCCAAAACTAGCGTTCCAAAAACATTTTATTAAATCAAGGAGGAGAACTCTGACTCTTCTTATTTTTATTCCCACCTCTTCCAAAATAATATTGCTTGAATAAAAACAGAGATCTTAATCTCTTCCAGTTATTCTTCTACAATTAGAAGTTGATTAGAACTACCAGGATTACTGTTTAGGCGTCCGAACTCTACTCTATCTTACTGCAAATCTGGGGCTATAGTGCTAGTGGAATGCTCTTTATTGTGTCTGTCCATACAGCGTTTACAAAGTATCATCAGCAGCGGCAACAACAACAATAAATACATATTACAAAATTCACTTTTTATAGCACAACAAAACTGGCTGGCATTTTCAAGCCTTTTATGTTGCGAAGCTGCCATATGTTGTCCGGCTGCTTTTGCTATGAGATAGCCAAAGAATTTGGTCACAAAATAATTGCACCAGTTGCTCTAGTTGCCGGCCAGCGCCAACCGATTGCCGATCATTGCCTACAATAGCAATATAAATTACGCCAAACGCTGCAACGGGACTTTAGTAGCGGAGCTGGTGGCAGCGGCTGTTGTGTGAGTTACTGTGTGGATGCATGCAGGCAATCTGCTTGCCACACTTACTTACACTTGTTCATCGCTGATGTGGTTAACGGCCGCTTCTCGAACATTTTCTTGCAGCTAACCGTTATGCCACTACTTGTTGTTGTTGCAGTTGTTCTGCTGTTTGCTTTGATACGCCAGATGACGAAATGCATCTTTGTTATGGTTGTTTGGTCGCCGGCGCTGCTCGCATTCGTTGCACCAATTTATCGGCGGTTGTGCATCATTGGTGTTCTGTTGTTGCGGTTGCTGTTGCTGTTGTTGTGTTTGTTGTTTTGGTGGTTTTTGTTGTCGTCGTTAACGATGTACGTGTTGTTAGTTTTGCTGATTGCGGTCACTTGTGTGCCGCCGTTGCACCGCAGCACTCGAGCGCTCAAGCAGTGGAGCAGGTGAATTGGTTTGACCGAACGCCATCAAAGTGGAAAAGTGAAGCGCCGCCGCAATGGCTTCTCCGTTCAAATTTATGCTCCATTTGAACGGTAGTTATGGTTTGTTAAAAGTGCTTGTTTTTATGGATTTTGCTTTATTGAATGCCACCATTATCTGTTATTGATTTATGAGGTTGCCGTGGTCGCATTGCACTAACATTTACAAGCTAATATTGTTGTTGCAGTGCTGCTGCTTTGGGGGACCTCAATATGGTCAACAAATCTCACACAAGGCAGTTACGTAATAATATGATCGTAGAGCGGTTTATTTTGTCGCTTCCATCCAATTCAGATGACCCTTGTGTATGTTGTGGACATTCCAAGATCGCTCGCTTGCGATCGGTTGAAGAATCGAGTACAGATCAGTGAACTTTTGGCTTGTGTTTGAAGCTGGAGGATAGACAGTTCATTGAGTACTAACCCATCTAACCACCATAAAAGAATGGCTTTGTGCTCGTATTCGTAGCTTTCATTGTAAGGAATATGAATATTGCTAGGCGATAATCGAAGGTGTGGAACATTCATTCATAGATCATGGATCAAGAACTCTTTTACGCATGTATATATGTAAAATTTATTTAAGGTCTCTTAGTGAGGATCACCTCGAAGAATCTCTATAAGCAAATGTGGAATAATTTTTTTGCATTGGGAAGGTATCTTCCCGGAGGGCCATGGGTTAATAGGCGGATAATCAAAGATCTTTGGAAGTAGAAACTCATTAAACCCCCTTATAACGGCTCATTATATAAAGAAACTCAGATTTTAGGCTGTAGTGTTACTAGGTTTGCCTGAAAGCTATCAATTTATGGTATCTTGAGTCCAATTTTCGAGTGAAAATTATATTGCAAATACTTATTTTAAGCAAAATTTGAATGTAAAATCATCTGACAGTAACAGCAGCCATTACTTTTCGCTTGATCATAGCAATTAAAGAAATACTAAATCTGATGATCAGCTCAGCTACTCACTAATTTAATCTACAACAGAGCAAGGCAGCTGGCATGCGGCATGCGGTGAAACTAATTAAATTGAACAACTTCCTTGTTGCAAATAAAAATGATTGCGCTTACCACAAACCAAATCGAAATTTAAAACAACTTAATAAATGGCGAAGCGTTTGCACAATGCACCGTTTGAATGCATTGGCCAAATGTGCGCATCCATATTGGTACAACACAGAGCAGTAGAGACAAAGAGAGAGAGTTGAAAATGAGAGAGAAATGCGCTAAAGAGCGCATGGATTTTACTAATGCACACAGAAAGCTGAAAACAAAAGACTCTGAAACGCAATTCAATTGAAATACCAAAGTACTTAACAACTATTTGCAACAGTAGCAACAAACAACTGGCAATCGAACGCTATTAAACAGTTGCGCGTCGACAAATTGTTGCGATCCGCGGCGTGAGATGCCGTCTGTGTGCAATAAGCCAATTGGGAAAATTTATTGCTAACTCACAGCCATCACAACAACAATGCGAATGTATAATTTTAACAGCAACAACAACAACGAAGCGAGCAGCAGCAATAACGTTGGTGGTATCCCAAAGTGGCAACCGCATTGTTGCAGCTAAGTGCTGCCATCATTTTCAGTGCTGCCTCACATATTGCGCTGTGCTTTCGCAAAAAGTTGCATAAGCTCTCAAGTCGACGGCGGCGGCGGCGGCGGTGGTTTTTTTCCTCGCGCCATGCACTGGAAAGCAGCGAGAAAGAGTGAGAGTGACTGCGCGGGATTTGTATGCTGGCGCGCCTGTCGTCTGTCGTCTGTTGCATGTTGATGAGACATACTTTCTGTTGTGGCACACATTCGCGCCGTTTCCATTTCATTGCTGATTGTCTGCATTTATCAGCTGCTCAACGACTCAGCCAAGCGTCATCTGATCGGCAGCACTTACATATGTGTGCGTGTGAGCGTTTGCACGCGAGTTGGTATGTTTATTTGTGTTTCGGTGTTGTTGTTGTGCCTGTGTTAAACTCAGTCAGTCGGTCAACTACTGAATCAGTGGGTTAATCAATGTGTCACAATGGACATTTTAATGAATTTGATGATGCGCGAATTGCGTCTTCTCTTGTGAGTTAGCAATCTGTTGTGGTTGTTGTAATTGTTGCGTTGCATGTCTCCCCGATTACCATTATCGCATAAGTGCTATGCTATTAAAACCTAATGCCTGCCTGCATTCCTCGGCATATCAGTGGCTTTGAAGATGTGTCTATTAGTGAGTGGTTAGTATACGTTTTTTTGTATGTATTTCTTAGTTGCTGTAATTTTATACTGATAACAGGTTATGTATTTTGAAGTAAGAAAATATTTACATTTAAAAATAACCTATGTTACCTCTAGTCTTTCATTAGTATGTTTTATGACTTATGGGAATACCTTTAAAAGCTAAAGCAGTTTGGAGCTAGGATCTTGAAGCTCTTACAGGCCTTAATTTATATCATTTGATATTTGACAACCACATAAGCTAAGACCAGTGAAATAATATATAACAGTTAATAAGAATGATTTAAGAAACGTCCAGATCTTTCGAATTTACAAAAAATGATTGGTTGGTTTGTAGGAAGGCGAAATCGAAAGAACGCTTGACTGCAAAGTCGAGATTCATTAGATCACTGTGCTCCCATGTGAGTCTCAAGTCAACACCAATCTGTTACTAGCTAGATTTGATAAAACTTTTCAGTTTTTATAAACCTAGTTGCTGGCCTTTATAAAATTGTGTGTTCTAAAATTTTATCAGCCTCTACACTTGTTTTGAATTCAGCCGATTCCACGTTACTAAGGCTCGGAAGGTGAGTATTCATGAGTAAGTGTCGTGTGATTCCTTCTCGATTCTCAATTATACCAAATCAGCATCGTGATTGAGGTTAAGTGACTTATAGCATGTTTACATATGAAAATAATCTCATTCTAAGCTCGTTCAATAATCTAACCGTTTACATATAGCCAAATGAGATTATCAATTGTCAAATGTGTTGTATTTGTTGTTGTATTACACATCTTTCTCTCGCTGTCGGCCATATTTGTTTAAATTTTCATTTGACAGTTCTCCTCTTCTTCGCAAAATTATTGATAAAACTAGGAATAACACCGAAAATCTAGTTGTATAAAACGTGATAATTTTATAATCTCGGATTATCAAGAGAGCAATTTTGTATGATAAATCTCGTTTCTCAATTACAGATAATCGAGTTAAGCTCATAAATGGAGATAATCTCGTTATATGTAAACATAGTATAACATGAGTGTTCCGAAGATTTTTTTCATTTACAATGACTGGGTCCTTTCAAAATCTGCTAAAGTATTTGAGAGTACCACATAGTATGATTTAATTTTGTATTGGGAAACATGAGGCAAATCTAAATGTAGACTATTGTCTAGAAATGAGATCGAGACATAAAACACACTGGATATAACACCTCAAGTGTGAAGAGAACAAGAAATACAAAGATAATAAACGATAGAGGTTTTAGATGATAGGGTTACAATAAAAGTGAACTATAATGGGAAAATGGAAAAGAGTCCCAGAACACAAGATTAGTCAAGAGCCACAAGGAGATATACCCTACAGAACTTTATTTGTCATTACATTTCAGCACAGCACATCAAGATCTTATATATCTGGTGGAGACTAGAATGATAACAAGACGATATTTGTACATTGTAACTGTTGAAAGCAAAAGCTTTGTGTTCGCTTCTAATTACAAACTCAAAAGTAAATTTTTTTATTTCGTGGAAATTTATATTAGTTCTTTCAACTTTAAGTAATTTTTTTGAAAACAATACCCAATCAACTCAAGCCTAATAAAAGTCTGTCTAACAGAGCCAACTAATCGCTGGCATATTGAAACAAAAACTTATTTTGGTAATATTTTTCGACATTTTGGCTCAATGCACTCGATTGCACTCCATTGTCCGTGCAAATGTGGGGCTAACATTGATTAATGGCACGCAAGGCATGTTGCCACAGTCTTTTGTATTGATAATCACTTCTCACGTAACCGAAGCACAGGTGCATAAATTACGCGAGCATCATTATTACGCTTTGGACACATGCTATAATATACTACAACGCGTTCCCGTTAGCAACAAGTTGCACGCTTTGTCTACTTTGTTGCTATTTGTTGCTGGCTTTACAATGTTTGTGCAACATCGCACTCAGACCGCAGTTGGTCAATTAAAATTGGCAATAATATTGTTTGCACTCGGAAAGTGGATGACTGTTAATGGCTTGTGAAAACAATAACAAACACTAAAAAGTCCGTTACAATTCATTAAAGCAAGAAGACGGCGGACAAGTGAAAGGACAATTACGAGCACCGAGTGTGGCACACCTAAACGAAAGTGCACCAACAATGAAGTGCGCACTTAAGCGATTCTTTCCATTTTCAAGGAGGCCAACTAACTCATGCTCTAATACAAACTCAACTTAGTGAACAATGGGTAAAGCGTGTGCGCTAGAAATGCTGAATTTGTGCCGACGAAAATGCAATTTTTGGCATATTGCGCAATTATTCAAATGATCGGTTGTGGCTGGTGGTGGTGGTGGTGTGCGCACGGCAGGAGAGTGTGCCGACTGTCAGTCGGTAAGTAGCAGGAAGAAGTTTGCGACAGCGCACTGATTGGATACTACATAGAAGCGCCGTTAAAGGGAGTCAGCCATTGGCTCCAAAATGTATGTGTTTAGTAAACCAATTGAACGGTGGTGTTGTTGCGCAGAAAGTAGGAAAATTAAATTTGTGAAATATGTCAAAAAGCACAAAGCACAGTGGGGCAAAATACGAAAAAAAAAATTATTTTAATTCCTTTGTAATTTTTGGAGCTCCTAGTGCTCTATGCTATCGGAAAGCAGATATAGACCACTTGTACTAGAGACTCTTCATCTATGCTTTTTATGGATTCATTATTCTTTTGGTTGATTTCGAAGGGGAAACCAGACTGTATATTTAAATAAGATGGGCATCATGGAAAGACATCAGTATTGTGTGTTTCAAGATTAGAATCTTCAGGAATATATTTCAAAATATACAGAAATTCAAAGGTGTCTGGAAATAACTTAATAATATCCCTCATTACTATCGATAGAGCCAACAGGTTGGCATATGAAGTCATAATATATACTTTTTTTCATTCACCAAAAGAAATTAGTAATACATATAACCCAGATAATGATTAACATTATAATTTCAAAAAAATATTATTCTCTAACTAACTCAATTGAAGTTCTTTGAATAAATATAGAACGCTCTCGTGTTTAACAAAATAAGAATATGTTCATATTTAACCCCTTTTGACACACTGTAAGTGCCGTAGAGCATTACAGAGCATTAGAAACCAGTCGCCTGACTTCACCCAATTTGGCCGAATTTTGTATTACGCTGCTAAATGCAGAATAGCTGCTGTTTATGCAAATAACGGTGAAATTGTGCCAAGGCACAAAAATGCAATTTTTTGGCGGTTGCATTGCATAATGCCAGAGGGTGAGGAGAATGTGACTAGCTGCCCGTTTGGTTGGTGTGTCGACTAACTTACTACCTGACTAACAGCTTAGACACAGACGCAGATGCCACAAACGGTGGCAACACGGGTCGCCGGCCGACGTTACATCGCACTTTAAGTGTCAGGAGTTACAAAAATGAATGTAAATAAGTAAGGTAGGCTCAAGTGCGGGCCGCAGTTGGACATTAGAATTTTTTGTAAAATTTAAGAATTATAGAAGTGGATTGATAAGGGGTATTAGATGGTGGCACATGCAAAGAGGTATGTCGGGGTCCTGTCTGGATAAGTAGGTTAATCTATTAAAGTATTCAGAATGAAGTTGCACGAGTCAACTCGAACTCAGTATCTGCAATGGCTGGTGATTTGACTCCAAGGGCGCCATTCACTGGGAGGGAATCGATGAAAGGGTTAACAGCTCCTCTGCGAATGGCTCGGCTTCTAAAAAGGGACTGTAGGGATGATTTCTGCGAAACCCCCTAAACCGAAACTGTTTGGAGAGCACTCTGTTACGATCATTTAAAGAAGCACCGGGCCCGTGGTGTAGGTGTTCGATCGGAGGCATCAAGAGACAACCTATAGTCATAGTCCGGAGTTCGGTATTTTGACAAGTCTGAAGCTTCCTTATCTGCATCCAGGCATTCGGTGTCCGTAATTTTGTCAGGCCAAGGGCTGTCAAATCTGCAACATTCCTGAATATTACTTGTTGCATGTTTTATGTCGGTAAAACTACAAACAACCGTTTTCGACCTTTTGTGTTATATGAGGGATACTATTTGAGGGCAGATTGTCATGAAATAATGTTTTGTGGATATGGCAATGGTCCAACTCACAACTTATAAACAACCGTTAGTAGCACAAAATTATTGTACTCACTGCAACATGTTGCAACAGTGTAGAAATGGGCACATTTGGGATGAATTGCAGAGTGATGCTTGCAGCTTGATAGCAGCAAACCGCACCAGACGGGTATTAAATGTGGTGCAGCAGGAAAGAAAGGCGAAACGGCCAGTCCAACAGGCAGGCAGGAAAATATTGTGCACAATTTAATTGCGACCGCATTGTGTGTGCAGTGAGCAGTGGCCGCCGCGCCGATTAACTAGTATTTGTCGACCACCACACGTATGCAAGCAAGCAGCGCCACCCAAACACCACGGCACGTACGTCGCCCAGGCAGCCCGATACTCAACTCATAAGCGGTAGCATTCGCTGCTGGCCGCACTTGAACCGCAACAGTTAGTGCAGTGAAGCCGCAAAAGCCACACAAAAAGCGGCAGAAGTGAGGCACATGTTGCACTAATGTACATTGTGGTCGCTCATATGTCTGTTTGTTTGTATGTAATATGTGTGGTGTTGTGTTGCGCTGAGCTCAACATTTCTTTTCCTGTTGGTTTAACGCGCCGCGCAACTGATCCCATCACATTCACGTCGGCAGTTTTGATTACGGTAAATATGATAGATAAACTTTATGATGGGAAAAAGTTGCAATTGAAATTCATATGTTAATCGCGGCCAAAATGAAGTGAATTAAATGCAACAAAAAAGTGAATAAAATTGAAATTTTTATTGCAATTTTATCGATTCCATATGGTAAGAATGTGTATACTTTCAACGAAAAATTGTCAGAAATGCAAGAAATGTTTATGTAACTGCATTTGAATATTTTACTGTTATAATTATTCTTGCGGCAAACGCCAAAAATGTTTTCGCTCAATTTCCAATTTTAATTTTTTAATTAATCTATTTTTTTTCTGAATAACAAGCCCTCTACTACAAACAACACAAATTAATCGAAGCAATGCGAGTTAACTACGCGCTGCATTAGCGGCTAATTTCAAAAGTTGATTGCGCTTCGTGTTTTTTTTAAGTGAGTGCAATTTAACTAAATCAAAACTGACTGATCGGCGGCGTAAATGAGGTTGCATTTTGCATACTGAAGCAGTTGAAAGCGATAAAAGTAATTGGCACACATTTACAGCAGACACATGCAGCAGCAAGTAATCAGGTCGATGTAATCGAAAGACTTAAGCGCCAAACCCGTTCTCGCTGACCGAGTGTTGTGGGTCAAAAGTGCAACCTCATTATTTGCACGTGGAACGCGGCGCTTCCCCACCATTGCATTGCATGCTTGTCGCTGTTGTTGTTGTCATTGTCGCTATCATCGCGCGAATGTTGTGCTAAATGCGCGCAATTAACTGGTTATCAGTTGGTGGCATTTATTTCTGCTTTGCGCTTGCCACACAACACGTGCTCTGCAGCGTGTTGCATAACTGACATGCCCTTGCAACACCCTGTGACGCTTTGACGGCGCTTGAGCGTAGCGTGTGCAGACGCTTTGTTATGACATCGCACATATGTACGTGAACTTGTCCGGCAGCGCGCTGTTTGGTCGCGCTGTTTGTGGCATCTCTCTCTTTCGAGCCGGCAGTTTAACCTTGAACGTGTCGTTTGGTCGCACATGCCCTCACGTTCACCGCTACACGTATTTGGCAAGCTGTGCATAGCGTTAAAGCGGCGGACGTGCGCGTCAACAGTGTCTGCAACATCTGCAGCTAATTGAAAAATGTCAAGAAATGTAACAAGTAATTAAACTGAAAGTTGTACGAGTTTATAACAGTCAAAGGCAAAGTGTCATCAGTCATCGCTTAACTCATGAGCATCAGATGACTGACAATTAAAATGCCAATTCTGCGCTGCTTTTGAAGGCAAGCGATTAAGTTTATTGATGCGTTAAAAATTTATATGACAAATCGCTTTGTATTAAGAAAATATTTCGTTGACATTCAAGGTCGTTGGAAGTATGAATGTCAGTTGCGTTGGATATTACCAAAAATTTGGACAATTACTTGACAAAGAAGCGTGCTCAGTGGCCATCAGATATTGAATTGTATTAAAATTTATATAAGAAACAATGTTATTAGGTTTGGTATATATTGGTGTACAGTTAGAATACAACTATAACTACAACTTTGCTTCCGCCGTTTTCCAATAGGGTCAAGCACTGGTCGATTAAATCGATTAAATCGTTTTATATCGATATTGGACATTTGTATCAACATTAATCCAACAAAATATTAGTAGAGATCTGTTTGCATCCCAAACTTATTCTCAACTGAAAATTTCACTTTTTGAGCCGAATTCTCTACATTTGCGGGAAATTTTGCTTTTCTTTTTTAATTCCAAGAAAAGTGCGTCTGAGGTTCATCGAATGCTTTCGGATACGTACAGTGAGGCTGCCCTAAGTGAAAAAAGGCCTTAAATTTAATAGAAATTTAATTAAATAATAATAAAAAATAATTAAATTTTTCTAATAAAACTACTGTCTGTCCTAAAACTATATTTGAAGGCAATTATATTTATTTTACCAATTTTTATTTTTTTCGTAATAAATTACAAAAATTCCGGAATTTCGAAATTTTGAAAATATACTGTGAAATCAGAATTACAACTTCAAATATATAATATTTAAAAAGAAATTTTACTAATTTACTCTGCAAGAAATAGAGCATATCATCATTTAACTCCTAGTCAAAATTTCAGACCATAACTTCATTTTTTCGTTTCATAAGAAACTGGGTAAAAGTAATTTCCATGATGGTGCAACCGTGATGTGTCTAAATTATAACATTTACCGCCCCTATATCTATGTATATCAAACCAAATCCCCTTGTTATGGAATAGACTAATCGTAATATCTCGAAATAATCTATATGAAAAGTATTAGCTTTTCTCTCGCTTGACCCCTAAAAATGTAAACAATCACGTTCCGCTCTCAACTTGCCCGCAGTTGAACCCTTTTGAAGAAACCTCTCATGGCCTCGCTTCATTGGTCGAATATATATTATATATCTGGCGTAGAAACCGCTTTAAGCGATTATAGCCTATCTACTACTTCAAAGGTATGACTGTCAACAGTGACGTGGGAGTCAAGACGCGAGTGCGCTGACTGTTTGTTTGATGACAGGAGATATTTCGTCTTGTCCTCATTCACCACCAGACCCATACGCTTCGCTTCTTTATCTAGTCTGGAAAAAGCAGAACAAACGGCGCGGTTGTTTCCTCCGATGATATCAATATCATCGGCATACGCCAGCACCTGTACACTCTTGCAGAAGATTGTACCTTCTTTATTTAGCTCTGCAGCTCGTATAATTTTTTCCAGCAATAGATTGAAGAAGTCGCACGATAGTGAGTCACCTTGTCTGACCTGTCTGAAGCCTCGTTTGGTATCGAACGGCGCGGAGAGGTCCTTCCAGATCCTGACGGAGCTTTTGGTGTTGCTCAACAGCTCCTTTTCCTGCTATCGATGAAAAGATGGTGAGTATCGATTTATCTCTCTAGGGTCTTTTCCAAGATTTGGCGCATGGCGAATATCTGGTCCATTGTCGATTTTCCAGGTCTATCAAATCGAATAGTTACTCAAATATGGAATTTCATCTAGAATAGATATCAACAAGAGCCTTGAAACTTAAAGTAAGACAATATTTTCAGCAGCCATTAATCCAAATAAGTTATTACTCAAATAAATGACTTTGATTGAAAAATAATTTGTTCAGCTATTTTTTAAGTTGAGATTAATTTTACCGGCTTGGCTAATTATTACAAGAAGTAATTAATCACGGCGATTAAAGTGTGGCTAATTGGAATTCTTACATATATTTAAGACCACCTGTCTACATTACAAACATACATACATATGTATATTCACAAACCGATACATACACACATGCGCAATCGCTCAAAACCAGTGTTAAGCTGCCAATTGGTTGCCTCCTGTTGTTCCTCAGTTTGATAAATAGAAAAAATATTAAAATTTATTATTTTTTATTTATAAATTTTTAATCGTCACAACAACAATAAGTTTTAATCACAAGCATTAACCTACAAATACAAATAGAGAGCTGCGCATGTGTGGAAGTATATGAAAGCCAACCGCTGTGTTGCGCAATCAATCTGCGTCTGTGTTTGTGCTCAAGAAGTGTTATTAATAATTCCTTCGCAGTCGACTACATCCGCATATGTGGCGTGAAATCGTCGCCACAGACCAAATAACTATGTGGCAAGTGGTAAACAGAGCAGCTTTTTAGTCAGCATTCGATTTGACCTTGAACGGCCACGATGACTTAGAACAACTATGGCGCTCTAATTGCACTTGATATTTGCTCCGATACCGATTTAATAAATATGCGTGCGTTTGTAAGCAAATAAGTGTAATTATGTGTGTTTGTATGTAGAGTCTGGTCTGGTCTAGTCTGTTTGGCTTGTACCAGTCGCCAGCGAGTTATGAGTCAACAAGCTGGTGTTCTTGCTAAGAATACTCTCAGTGCCCGAGCAGTCGAGTTCAAAAATAGTCATTAATTTTATTACAAGTAGCTTGAGTGTTCGTTGCATGACATTTAGTTTTTCGTAGTACAGGCAATAAGATACGTACTTTATGTATTTGTTTAGAAAGTAGTTTTCGTACTTTGCGGTTGCGATTGAGATTCAGATTGCTTGTTCCATGATTAGATTGGCTGTAATTTTAATTTGTTTGTATGGAAATGTCTAGATTTATTATTAGAGAGATATTACTTTGATTGGCTTATGTTAATAAATTGCTTATTAAAAGAATATTGAGTTTGAGTTTTTGTTGATTGCTTTGGAGTTGTACCAACGTGGCCTTGAAGTTAATATCAAAAGTGATATTGCGTTAAATTTTCGGTAGCTCACTGAATCTTCGTATTATTAGCGCAATGGAGTATTTATTTTCTTCTAAATGCATTTTGATAGTAATTTTGCTTGACCGCAGTTTTTGTTGTTCTTTAAAATGTCATAAAAAATATTTAAATTTGATGAACATTCTGGGCATAATGGTTAGATCTTTTTAGTTGCAAGAAGTGGAATTGCTGAAATTTATAAAATCTCATCAGATTTATTAAGATCTTATGTTTACTCGGAAATTACTTGGATTACTTATTGAAAGCAGAATTATAAGGGGACGTCTTTAATGAAAGCCTGTAAAATAGGAAATCGTGAACTCAAGTTGAAGACTCATGAATGAAGTTTATGGTTTCTGGATAGCAGTAAAATAATGGTGTAATTAATATTATTTTTTTCCGCATACATCTGTCTGTAAATCTCTCACTCAGTGCATTTAGTAAAGCTAGCAAATTTGTGCTTTCATAAGTGAAAGCTTCAAGCTTTCGTTAAAGCTTTTGTGCAGATGGTTTCGAAGTGTGAATTTAAAGTGTATAACATTATTCGAAAGCCATTATTATTATGAACTATAATATTTAAAATAAAAATATCGTGAAAATTTTATATTAAATGGCCTTTTTTATTTCCACTTGTCTTTACTGAAATTACCAATAATTCTTTGTGATATCTTTGAGAGCATAATATTTTAATATAAATAACTGAATATTTATTATTTAACTCGAATAAACTCTCAAATATAATCTTCAATATTATTTCAGTCATTTCGGAAAGTTTTAAGAGAGCAAATTTTATTTGGGTTTTGGATTTGTGTTTCAATATTAGTTTGATATTTAAGATATGGGATTTTTTATTGTTGAATTATCGAAGTTCGCTTCAACCTTTAATAGGATTGTCTTATTTATTGGTTTCAATTCAATTTCTAATAACCTCCTTGTAAGCCTCTACATTAAGATTAATATCACTAGTAGAGATTCTCAGTAGCTAACTTTTTCATCACGATCCCCAACCTCAATTGAATTCAAGCGAATTGTATTCCATACAAAAAACGTGTTTAACTATTTTTCTTACGAATTTTTATTATTCAAAAAATCATTTCGTCTTAACACATATTTACACATTTACAAAATACATACATAGTGTACATATATAAAATTAATTTATACACATACAATAAAGATAGAAAGTGTGAGAGATAGAAAGAGATGTTCATTACAAATACGAAACGAAATATTTCCGAATTTCGAAATAATTGATGATGATTGCGGCAAAATGACAAGTGACAAAGTTAAAATTAAAATACCGTTATTTAATTTGTTGTTACTTGTTTTTGCATTTGATGAGAAGAATACACTAAATGTTTGCTAATATACACACATATATATGTAAGCAAGTGGCATGAGTAGTAGTAATAATGATAGCGCTAAAGGCTAATTGGCAAATTTTGAACAAAATGCTGTTGAGTGCAGTGCCTCGTTGTAGGCGCTGCAATGAACGCATTCTTTTTCAAGTGGGTTTCAATTTTGGATGTGTCTACTGACAACCGTCGACACAACTGTACCGTTTATATCATTTCAAATCGGTTTCTGTCAATATAAGCAGCCAGTTATGTGTTGTCCTAGACAAGCAGTTCTCTTTGCTTTTTTAAATAATTTACAAAAGTTGTAAATACTTAAAACTAAGTGGCTAAGGGTTTACATATACATTGTTAGCAATGCGAGATTTTCAGTGGCCGAGGTGAAGTGCTCTTGTGGGGGAGGATGAGTATTTTTATTTTGAGTGACCGTGTGTGTTCTATTCATATTGCGCTAGTTAAGTTAATGTCAACTCGAATCCTTCGTTTCGGTATTTCTCTCGGCCACATCGTGAATGTCTTCGCGTTTGTGTATTTATGCTTGTAGTTGTTGTTCATCATTACAGTTACTTGAAATCCAGTGAATTATTCGTGGCAGTTGATTGCTTGCTTTTCGTTTTACTACTCGTTTTGTTCGTAATGTTCTTCTGCTTTCTTACTAAATTTTCCGAAGTCGTATTGCTAGCGACTTCCTTCTCCACATAATTTCATAATTATAACTAAAATTCATTCAATTAATTCCGCCTTCAATGCTGAAATCATATACACAGTAATCGTAGAAGTAGCCGCTCGCTGAAGCTCCGCAGGATCGCTTACTTCTTTTTATGTGCGTAACCATGACCGTGGCTAATGGACGAGTAGCCGTAGCCGCCGCTGGATGAGAAGCCGTGTCCACCATAGCCGCCATCATATCCACCATAACCACTGCCGCCGCTGATAGCAATGGCGGGTCCATGTTCGACCACCGTGTGTCCGGCAACGACTGGCACGGGTACGGGTACGGCAACGGGTTTCTGAACATGCACTGGCACTGGGCGTGTCACGTGCACTGGGTAGGGACGGTCGATGGCCACCTTGACGGGCACTGGCACTGGACGGTCAACAGTGTAGGGTACATGCTTTTCGACGGTGTAGGGTTGTGGTACGTCGACAGGTACTTTGACGGTGTAGGGACGATCTACAGGCACGGGGTAGGGTCTGTCGACGCGCACTGGCACCTCAACCTTGACTTGTTTCTCCACTACAACTGGGTAGGGTTTCTCGACGGGCACTGGGTATGGTCGGGGTACTGCAACTGGTACTGGACGATCGACTGGCACATGTACGGGTACTTGAACGTGTTTGATGACTTCGTAGGGCTGTGGCACTGGCACTTGAACCTTAACGGGCACTTGGACATGCTTGATCACTTCGTAGGGTTGTGGTACAGGTACTTTGACGGGCACTTGCACATGCTTGATCACTTCGTAGGGTTGTGGCACGGGCACCTTGACTGGGTAGGGGCGATCTACTGGCACAGGTACTTTAACTTCGACACGCTTCTCGACGGTGTAGGGTTGTGGCACATGGATGGGCACCTTGACGTACTCCTTGACTGAAACCGGTACTTTGCGTATCACTTCGTAGGGCTGTGGCACAGGTACTTTCACCTCAACGGGCACATGTTTCTCATGCACAACTGGATAAGGACGGTCGACGGTCACTGGCACCGGAATGCCCTTGGTGACGGTGATGGTCTTGTGTACATCGGCGGTTTTGCTAATGAGGAATGGATGGTGAGCAACACCAGCCGACGCATAACCGGTGTGTCCATAAGAGACGGCGGGAGCAGAGTGACCAGTCGCAATGCCATAACCATGTCCGTAATCGACGCTACCATGGCCGATATAGCCGAGATCGAGTCCGGAGTGGCCATAGCCGTAGCCAAGCTCAAGCAGACCGCGCTTGTCGAGCTTCTTCTCGAGTGGCACTTTCTTGCCCGAAACCGAGCTAGCTGCGGCCTCAACGGTGGCCTTCTTGGCAGTGGTGTCGCCAGCATAGGCGGTGGCCACCAGCAGAGCGGCGAAACAGATCTGAAAAGGTGCATAATAGTTAGTTTATTCTAATATACTTGATTGTCAATAAATAATTACTTGAAAAATACAAGACTTGAAATAATCTGACTTCTAGTGTGTTGGAACTCGTTACTTTGCTCTTTTGTTCAAATAAAAAGGCCTACAACAATTATGAGTACTTGACAATGCATGTTAATTTAGTTTTATAGCAACAACTGTGTGCTTGTTACAAAAACAAAAGAAACATTACGCAAAGTGGTAAACAACGCCAGTGTTGCATTTCGATTTTCATAACATTTCTATCAATCAATCGCTGCTTAAAGCCATCTGTCGTACGTGTTTGACATTAATAAACGAAATTAGTCGAAAGAAAAAAGGCGCGATTATTTCATAGCCACAATGGAACGCCAATTTGAGCAATCGGCAAGCGAAAGTGTCAGCGCGCAATGACCAGCGGTGCACATGAATGGCAATTGGTGAAATTGCTTTTGACACTCGTCGATAAATGCTAATAAAATTATATAACATCAAAATAATTGGGTGGGCACATAACGGTGCAGTGCAGTTAAAGCGCCTTATTAAGCATTAATTAAAATGAGCGGACAAAAAGCAGAACGCCTTTGAATTTGTGTCACCTGCGGGCCTCAACAAAGTAGGCCTCTACTATTTGGTGTACATATGAAAAAAGTTCCGCAAGGCGTTAATTTCAAACAAAAATGCCTATGTGCAATTACGACTAATTAGTCGCTGTATAGCTGGCGAAAAAAGGCGGACCGCTAACTGATTAACGGTTTGATTGTTAACTTCGAAAAAATATGGTTTGTTGCATTAGAAAATACTTGTTAGTCAACACTTCCTTGGCGTTTAATTGGTTTTATTTATTTACTTTGATTACTTTTGGCCATGCTTGAGCGCTCATATACACGATGCATTGCAAATAATATGGCATAACGGTAGTGGTTGTATGCCGTGCGGAAAACCAGCAAACAAACGAAAACATGATGAACCTACAAGCTTCAAAGATATGAATGAGTAAGCCTTTAGTTACAGTTATAAGTTGCTTCGCTTCTATTTTCAAGCGCTTCTCTTGTATTTTTACCGTTTCTTTATTTTGTTTGTGTGCTGAGAGCATTTTCATTTTGCATGCACATTTGCACTGTGGCCATTAGCGATTTTATGACTCTTTTATGGCCTGTTTGTTTTACAATGTGTCTGCTGTTGCTGTTTTATTTTTTATTTCTTCAGCCAACTGATTTCAGTTTCTTGCTGTTTTGCGGTGTTTGAAATAACCGGCCATTGTTTATGTTCAGTTAAACTCGTATGTCAAGAAGTGCTTTGACAATGGCGCGGAAATGTGGCAATTTCGCAAAGTGCTTACTGCCAAATTTATCGCCGCATATTACTTAAAGAGACCGACCGCTTTTGACTGCTGTGAGATGGCCATAAATCTAATGAACTAATGGCTAATAAATCTTAAGATTGCACACATTGATGTTGTTGGCAGAAACTTTTTGGGAAATCAGGTGTGTAGAGTAGGTCAGTGTTTGATTTGAAATGACTTTGAAATTGCGGGCTCTAATTGGTGGAAACATTTAAGTTTGAGTTCGAATTATTAAGTATTTTTAAAAAATACATGAAATCCGATCTGAGTTAATTTGAAAAGTTATTCTAGAAATAATTTAGTTTTCTATAATTACAGTCTATAAAATTCTAACTAAAATGAGATTATAATATTCTTATATGAAAAATTATTTCAAAAAAATTATTATAAGAAAAAAATTATATTTTAATGAAGGAAACCATTTTTCTTAATTGAATTGAATTTAAATTACTACCTATAGTATCCTTTTCTATTTAATATAGCTTTAATATTAGATTACAAATTTAGTTAGTCAATTAAAATAAAATTCTTCTAAAAAGTGTTTCAAAAAAATTAAAATTCAAGAATTCAAAATTACAAATTTAGTTAATCAAATTAAAAAAAAAAAAATTAAGAAAAATTTAACAATTTGTTGTTTTTTTTTGAGAATTTTAGAAAGAGTTAATTTAAAAAAAAAAATATTAAATGAAACCAATTTTAATAAATCCTATTTTTTTGCGAATTAAAAAAAAATATGTTTTTTTCAAAAAATAAATATTTCACAATTTTTCAAAACCAGCGTTTGTACTTACAAATAATTTCATCTTGAGCGTTCCTTCTCAGTCAACAGCAAAATTAATCACAAAATACCGCCAAAGCACAGCTACGATGACACTGCAAATATTAAACAGAATTTGTAATTACTCAAAGCGGCTTCACTGAATTTAAAAAACATTTTTCAAAAACACGTTCAAAATATTTGAATTACGAAATACAGCGTTTTTGAAATTCTTGACTTCGTTATTTCTGGCCACTAAACACTTACATTCACAGCACTTGCACTAGACCACTTCAAAACCCAAATGCAAAATAATACAGACAAAATTTGAATTCGAATTAAATTATATAAAACTAAAGCAGAATTATTTGTAGAATCGCTACGATTCCAAAGTTTTGACTGGATGCTGCTGTTGGCCAGCTGCTGGCTTATATACCGCGGCACATATTTTCAAAATAAAAATTCCAACTCGCAAAAGTTAGCGCTGAGCCACCGAAAGAGCCAAAGCCATGGCAATGTTACGCAGTGCCGCACAGCAGCGCTGCCGGCGTCGATGCGCCGCCAATGAAATCGAAATCGCATGCGGGCGAGTCGCCGTCGTGCTGCGTGAGTGTGCGCGCGCTCAGCGAGCTTTCGCGATTACAAAATCGCAGCACGCAGCAAGAGCCAGCAGACGGCCTCTAACGAAAGTGAGAGTGCCTTGAGTTTTGAGCGGCGCGATTCAGCTGGCTGGCTGGTTGGCTGCTCGCTTCAGTGCTCGGCGAGTTCGTTGCTGCAGTCTTTTGATTTGCTGCGCTCAGTGCGACGGTGCTTGGCGAGTGAGCAAAGAGCTTTTCTGTTGCGTTTGTAATGGTGCGACTGCCGGTCGAAGCGTTGTGCCTGTGTTGGTAATGTGCGATAGTGTAAGTTTGCCGGTTAAATTTGCTTCAATAGCATTTTGTACTGAAGTTTTAGTGCGGAATCAATAGTTACGTTAAAATTATATAATTTCCTTTTAGCTGTCAAAGTTATTTCATAAAATAATGAAAAAGCATTTCAGTTTCAAAAAAATCATAAAAAATATTTTGATGATATTCGAAAAGTTGCCGTGCTCACCAATACATTGGAAAAATTAAGAAATTTGTCAGTGTGCGTGCCTTGCGGTCGTCAGCAGTGGGCTCTTCACTTAGTCCACGCATACAAGCTCATCTTTGGTTACTCATACCATCAAACTTGTATTTTTGGCTGTGTTGGAATTATTAAAATTTTATAACAATTTTTGGGTTTTTTTTTATTTTGAAATTTTTTAATTTTTTTTCCAATATTTTTAGCAACCATAGATTCAACTTGTATAGCAGCAACTCTTTGTACAAAATTTCCGCAATATTTCTAGGTAATTCATAATTATAATAACATTATGCATGTAACGGGTTAATTATGGCTGAAATTAGTAAAGAAGGAAGAATTTTTGCAAATATTCGTTCATAACGTTCAATGTGGCTGGGATTATGGAAATAATTAGCTATTTAATCAGATAATTAGCTCAAACTGGAGAAATTCTATGGGTATTTTTCAAATATGGTACATTATGGATCTACTCATCAATGGAACTTATAAATTTTTAATGAAAGGAGTTTCCTTAGACTTTCTTTCGAGTTTTCCATGAAGCCATAACTTTTTCGGAACTGGTCATTTTGACTTTATTCATACTCAGGTTGGGTTGCCATTTCATAATGAAGAGACTTACTCCTGCTGCTAAAAGTGGTCGAAAATTGCGCCTCATGGCTGGAATTTATCCGAGCCAGCTGCGGTGGTCTCTTGCTTGAATTCATTGTAAAACATAATGGCAAATCATTTATCTTTATAATAAAGCTAAATTCAGGACCATAACATTAGTTTATAAGGTAGGTAGGTAGGTAGGTAGGAGTGCTGCCCTGTTATAGCTCGGGCTCAATTAGCACTATCTGTGCCATTTTGATGCCACTAGTCGTTGACCTTTTTATTTGCTATCAAGTTCAAGCTTCTCGTTCAAACCATTTTGTGGTTTCGATGAAGCTATTAATATCCGTTATGATTTTTGTAGACATCCATTCGAGGTTTGATACTTGATGGATTCCCAGTGCTCTGTGTAGGATCTGCGATAGGGCTGGACATTCACAGAAAAGGTGGAAACTTGTTTCCTTATTCCCTGTTAGTTCGCGGCTTCGGCATATGTTATTGTAGGACATACCCATTTTCGACGCATGTTCTCCAAATTCGTTGCCGAAAATGTTCCTGTGGCCGGGAACACAGATCAAGTCTAGGATGAGCTTGTATTCTAGCGACTTCAGTGCCTTCTTGCAATTTAGGACAATTCTTGAATTAGTCATGGGCGACGACAATGCCAGGAGAGCCGCTTGGCTATCCGTGTATATTGTTGCTTTATGTATTCTCTCATAGCTTTCCAATAGAGCTTCGCAGGCCCTCTCTATGCCTAGTACTTCCGCTTGGAAGATAATAAAGAGAGAAATGTCTAGATCATCGTGCCTACACCGCAGTCCATTTTGGACCCGTCGGTATAGACTGAGATGGTATCTTCCTCCCCTATTCTTCCCCTTCTCCATTCTCGTCTACAGGGAAGTTACTATTGAAATCCAGCTTTGGGAGAATATAGTCTGATTTATAGACTTGTTTACTGAGTTGGTTTAGAATATCAATATGTCCATCGTTCTTCTGATTCTGGTTAGTTTATAAGAGTTTTATATCTTCTTGAAAACTACATGTCTTTACAAGCACCCGTTAGATGGCAACCCTACTTCAAAGTATGATAAACATCTCCATTTTGAGCGTTTTTATTTAGAAATCGTTGGAGTATCCATCCTTTGTTATTGTTTTATTGATCGGCTTAGAGTAGATTCAATTTAAACAATTTTTATTAATTTTTTTATAAGCCCTACAAGCCTTCAGATGTATTTTCATAAATACTGGCAAAAAGGGTCAATCATTTGTTTATTATTTGCATCAAATATGCCTACATGTCGTTACCCAGATTTTTATTAAAGTTTATTACACCTTCTCATAACCATTAGCATTAATTACTGAGCTTCCAGAAGAGCGTTTGACACAAATTGTGTTATTTGCCGCTACCGAAGCAGCTCCGGTTTTCGGTACGTAAATTAAAAAAAATAAAAAATTATTGCACGGGCAATGTACAGTTTTTATTTTATTTATTTTTTTAATTTTTTGAAACTGGTTCTTTTATATGGGCGTGAAAAAACCCGCGACGACGTGCGAGAATGTCACTACCCTTAAAATGAATTTTGAATAATTTGTTTAATTTTTGCACAGAATACAATAAGTGGTCCGGTTGGTGACATGCACAATTTGTTGCTCTATGGTAGTGAACTCGCATTCAGGTGTCAATGTGCCACACTTCTGCTTTGCCTGGGATATCACGTAGGGCATAAATTAATATTTGATGGTTTTAGCGTTTATCCTTATTGATTTGAGCTCGTGCTGGCTTTATGGGTTTTTTAAATTATCAAACGCAGGCCTTTGATGTGCTAGTGCAACAGGCATAATTTATGGTTTAATTAGGCATTATGACAATTGAATAAGTTTAAATGAGAAACTACGCCATAAAATTGGAATCGGTTGAAAGTTGAAGTTGTTGTGCTGTTAAATTGGTTCGGCTTTTTACTTTAGAATAGTCAGCGATTAAGATGGATGATATATGTAGTTAGTGTCATCAGGAATAGTTTCTGAGTGAAATACTTTAAAATAGGTAGCTCTAGATATCTCTTATAAGGTATATAACATAAAATTAACATTTCGAAATGGTTTTCAAAAACCAAAACCTTTCGAAAATAGATAGCTCTAGATAAAAATACAATATCGAAATAAAAATTCTCTTATGCCAAATACGAAAATTCCTTTCACATGGTTTTCAAAATGGTTTCCAAAATTACTCAATCAACTTTCAGATGAGTCGACGAGCCGCAATTAGTACCAGCCTATCTACTTTACTGCGCATATCAAATTTCACAGTAATTATATATTTTTAAGTGCGATTACCTCAACGTTGCACTCAAAAATTTGATACCGTTAGACAAATCCACGCAGCATTTCACTTTCCAGCCATTCACCTGTAGATTCTTAAACAATCGACACACTCACAGCAGTCCGCAATTGTGCGCAGCTAAGCTGTAATCAGAAGTTGTTGTTGTTGCAATGCTCCGTTGCACATGAAGCTAACTGCAAAGCCCGATCTTCGCATGCATTTACAGTTATAAAGTCATTTTCTATGCTGGCGCACATTCGCACGCTCAACGAGGGATCATTCTGCCGCGCTGAGGTAAACAAATAGCCGCGCATGTGCAACAATTACTTCTAGTCCACAGCGTGTTGACGGTGGTGCAGTGTGCGGGCAGTTGGCTGGTAAACGCTTAAAAAGATTCGGTCAAAAGTTGCGAGCCATTACTCATGCTCGACTCCAAAAGTTTTTTGTTTGTGACATGCATTGAACCCAAACCTCAAATGTGGCTTGTATGCCGCTGTTTGATGGCGATATTGTTACGATTTTTTTCATTTTTGCCTATATTGTTGCTGTTGTAGTGTTTGTGCTGCTTGCGGTTCTACATTTGCACTTGCAGACATAAATTCAGAGCAGCGCCATTCAAGCTCACCCAACAAACGGACTGCGAACCACTTGCTTGATGTGGCATGAACGCCAGCGCGTTGCCTGTTGCTGCATTCACTTGCTGCGCTGTAATTGATATTTTTTTGGCTCTTGGTGAGATATCGCGTTTTAATTCTTCTGTTAAGTCACCATTGTTGCGCAGCTTAATCCAAAAACAAACAACAAAAACAAAAAGCACAAAAATGTGACACTTTTTCTTACGATTCGTTCCCGAAAGTCGCTTACTTAGCCTCAAACACGTACGCGCGCACACCGTGTGTCGCCGGCAACATGGCGTGGCGTATACGTTACATTTTTATTTTCGGTTTTATTTTCCAATTTTTCCCGTTTAACCGCGTTTAGTGCACTCTAAATCACACATGCCTCGCTGTTTATTTATTGTCCATTGCCCGGAGCGGCTATTGCGCTTGCATTTCGACTCGGCATTTGTCGTTGATCGAAAACAAAAACAAAAACAAAAACAAATGTAACGCCTGTGGGGCTGCTTGCTGCCTCTGAGTTGGCCTACATTTCATATTAAATGGATCTGACCGCTTTTCCGGCAGTTTTGGTACAGTTTAGTGTAACGGCTTTTTATGATTGTGCGCGTATCCATTATTTATGCGCATATAAATTGTAGAGTGGCGATCTCCCGCTTATGCAAACATTCGCTGGAGCATAATGAAGCACTTTTTATCCTCATCCTGGTGGGTTATTAAAATCGAAATTTTCTTATATGTTAATTTTCATTATTTATTGCTGTTCATTAGAATGTCATTATGCTAATGAATGCGGGTAAAGTGGGCAGTGGATATTTTTACTTTTATATAATGTAGCATTAAATAATTGAACCTCGTCAATTAGAGTCCAACCTATTAGTTCGCAAAGTATTATTTTGTTTCTAAAATCAACGCGGAAAAAATATTTTTGAAATAATTATCTAATTTTGAAATCTATAGAGAAATGTTGATAAAATACCTGAAAGTAACCTATAACTAACCTATAGGAAGAACTTACTAATAGTGGTTAAAAAGTGGCGCTTTCCACAATATTTATACTAAAAATATCAAGCTTTTTCTAGACAATAAAAATCGGTGTATTATTTGTCTTATTTATTTAAGAATATATCAATCATTATTCAAGAACAGAATGCTCCTGACCTCTGCTTTCAGTCATACCGCATGCGTTCTTAACATAATTATCACATAGTCAAGGCATTCCAAAGACAAACGTGGAATGATCCTCGACAATTGACAGGCAATGCCAGGTCTTGATGAATATATCCAGTAGCTTCATCTGAAAATAAACAAAGAACTATCTTCATTGTAATCACTCAATTAAACATGGCTTGCCTCTTAAGTTACAGTGCATTTAATTAAGGCGGCTTTTGTGACTTTCTTGTGGTCGATTGCTAAACATAATACAATGCTTAACCAATCGCTTGACAATATTTTGTATTCTATGCGGTCGCAACAACACAAGCCATCGACGGTCACAACTGGCATATTGAATGACTACTAGAAATTCTATTATTATTATTATTAATTAGAATTATTATTATTAATTAGCGCTAGTCACAAGGCCTATCAACTATAAATGGTAAGCTTTTTGCGCAAATATTTGTAGCGATTGCCTCGAACTAGCCAACGATTACACAATTGTCATTGCATGTTTTCTTGTAGTTCGGCCGCATCCAACCCACCGCCAGCTGCTTGCTACCGTCTATCTAGCTTGTCTTTCGGTTGACCGTACTTTAGCTGGCCATTAGCCTTCTAGGCGTTCATTGTACATTTGGTTTTGGCGATCCTATTTGCTCGCTCACTGGCAGTCCATCCATAGTTGGATGTCATTGCTTATTGGTGCTGCATGCGGTTAACATGTTAGTGTGTTGTTCTTGTGTTAATGTAAATTTTGTGGTGGTGACATTAAATAGCCATTAAAAGGTTTCAATTATGTTTGATAAGTTTAATGGAGCTTTAAGTAATTCTAAATGGCAGGGATTTAGGCTCAAATTAAACGAAATTTTAAGCTTTCTCAATCTTAATTTTTAAGTAGAGAAACATTCGAGATGTTTGTGTGTTTTAAGCTCGATAACTACTTATATGATAGGTATTCAGTACGTTTACAAAACTACAACAATATACAGCAATTTCTTAAATGCCAGGTCTGAACCACAAACCATATTTCCAAACTCTCCTTAATACTTGATTTAAGTATTTTTATACTAACTTGCATTACTTTCTTCAGCATTTATAAGATTTTTTAGAACTATTTCAAAGCCATAATTGTTTTGTATTTACAAAACAACTCTTATATGAATGTCTTTATGCAATTGTAAATGTAATTAAATTAATTTAAATCCCGCTTCAGACCGGATCTGTGTTGTGCACTTTTCTCTGAATTGCTGCGTGTAAATAAAGTAATTACTGGCGTACAAATTAAAACGGATCTAGTGCAAAACATTCCATTGCTGTAACTACTACAAGCTATTTTTGTTTGCATTCTAATTTTTTTTAGTAATTACACTAGTTTTTGCGAAAATGCGTACGAAAATGCTCAAGGAATTTGCAATCGTTTGGCAAAAAATTAAAATTGTTGTTTTTTTTTAATTTATACTAAGTGAGGCGATAACTGATTCGTTGTTATTGGGAATTCGATACAAAACAGTTGAAATCAATATATTTAGATACTTTATATAAGCTTTGTTTCATATGCAAGCCTTGATGTTAATTTATATTCAATTTGTACAGAATTTTGAAAAAGTTTTTGCAAACTTTATATAAAATAGTGGCTTGTAACTCTTGTCAATGAATGAATGTAATGAACGTTACAATAATTGACTTTTGAATTGATACAAAACATTTAAAATGACTTGTTTTGATTATTTCACACTGTAATTATTGTTGAGTTCATTTGGGTAGCCTTTTCACATAGGAGCTAATTGATCAATTAACCGGTCTCTTCTCGATTAAAACGCTGAATAAGATCGATTGACCATACAAAATAAAAAGCCGAGTAGACGGCAGTGTGAAGGGCAAAAAATGGTTTCCGAGTCAAAATTTTAATTGATCAATTAATTTGGCTGTGTGAAAAGGCTATAAGACAAGTGCAAATTTAATCAAATCAAATGCTTGATTTTGCGCTTTAAACTGCTTATTAAAGTGTAATTTGTGTATCAAATGAGTTTATTGTATATATTTATACATTATAAATGCATTTAAAATTATTTCAGTTTAATCAACTAAATTATAAAAACCGTGAAAATCTTTCATTATGTGATTAAATAGATTTGAAAGCTATGCATGTATAAATAATTCAGCTAAATTAAGTATAAATCACTAGTATTTAGTTATTATAATTCAAATCAGTTGAATTTCAATGACTGTACGAACGACAGCTGAAAATATGCCTACTTTAAGCTAACGACGAGGCTGTTCATTCAAATTATGTGAACAAAACAAACAGAAGGCAGTGCATTCCAGTAATACCAATGAAAATAATATGAACGCTAATATTTTTCATTCAATTAATAAAAGACGAGGTGAATAGTTAAATGGAAAAAAGAAGAAAAAATTGGTAGAAGTAACGAAAATCGAAAAACCATCATCTTCATCAATAATAATAAGGCAAAAGTTCAAGAACAATTGTGGTATCTCTATTCTCTTACGGACCCGCAGATGTTAAGCTAAATATTTGAGCATCAATTTAAGCTTCTTCGTTAGAAATCATCTAACTTCTTCTGCCTTTTGACAGCTAAACACGAAGTAAAAAGGATTTGTATATAATAAGATAACATAAGCGATACTGCAATGTTTATATATAGTAGGTAGGTCGGTAGATAGGTAAAGTCGATGTCTCACCACGCACTTAGGCCTTTTGGAGGCCCATTGTGACTAATTTATGTACAGTAACATTCATCCAAAGTGTAGCTAAGCAATTTTTAGCGATGCCTTGTAGATTTTATCGCACATCACATCACAAGTCCTCAAATCTGTTAGTAATATTTGAATCACGCCTCCTAAATGGCTATCAACATGTAATTTTTATGTTAGAAGCGGCGATGAGTGCCAACACTTTGCACAGCCATACCCTCTCTCCGCAGCGCATTACGCTTTTCACTCAAAGTGCCTGGAAGGCTTTTCAAAATCCATAAATGTAAATATTTATATTTGGAACGGCGCCTATGCTTGACTAACTGTAACTAAGTAACTGTTTTTTTGTATTGTTTGCGGTTTTTGCCACCAATTTATTCTTGTTAACAATTTACGCTATTAATTGCCGTTATAAGGCAGCTCGCCAAGCGTCAAGCACTCGTATTGCATTCAAACTCGTTTTTCCTATTGCTCACCGGAGACGTAAACATTTTGCAATTATTTCTGTTATTTTATGAATTTCTGTGCGATTTTTTCGGTTTTTCTTTTTTTTTTTTGAATTTTTCGCACGCTAACACGGTCCCAGAGTTGCACTTACGAAAGACATTATGCGACGCTGCACATTGCTGCTGGTGAAAAGCCGCAGATTTTGCAATGAAACTGTAACACGCCATGGAAAAATTTCTACGGCGGCAAATAATTAAATAACCAACAGGAAAATAAGTGGAGTAATGCAGTAGAAAGAAACTGGGGGATGTTTGAGTGAGCGCAAGAAGCGAATTTAGTAAGATATTAGGAAGGATATTCTAGAAAATATTATTTTACTCTGGATTCTTGGCAATCTTCATGATGAATTATAGATAAAGTCATCAATACCTGGCAAGTAAAGAGTCCGATGTGAGACTGGGGTAAAAAAACCCTTATTGGATGTACTCGTAATTAGTACAGCGAGTGAAATAAAATCAATAAAAAAACAAAAATATAAAAAAATAGTAAAAAATTTCCTTTCTAAATTCGTCAATAAACCACCACCACCAGAAAAGTGTTGCCTTTCCCAGCACCGCTGAATACTTTACTATGTCAGTATCAATTAAAGCACCACCTCGTTTGCTTTATGGTTCGGCAATAAAAATCAAAGGATTGCCAAATCGAACCACATTCTCAACGATATCGACCGCTCAGCACCCGTAGTCATGGTGAGCAACATAAAAATAGATCTTGCGCCATTCGATACAAAATTTTATGGCAATTTTTAATTTCTTTTCCACACACGCACGCGAACATACAGTCAAGTGGAAAAAATAATAAATGTGAAAAAATCGGCGCAATTAAATAAGACAAAACGAAATTGCTGCCAAGCGCTGGGCGGACAACAGTTCAATCAAATTGAAGAAATGTAAGCCGCTGTACGAAACGAATTGAAACAAAGTGGCAACAAGAATTGTAAACATTTTCGTAATGGTCAACTGGTGCGCTGGAGCGCATTCAACAAGCGGCGGAGTGATGGTGTGCCGGCTGGAGACAACCAACGAGCGAGCGAGTGAGTGAGCGCCTTCGTGCGTGTGCTAATTTCGCAACTTTTAATTTGAGTCATTTGAGAAACGGCAGCAAAATGTGTTATTATAGAAGAGCAAATGTCTGCTGCGGGAGGGGCAGGCTGCGGCAATCTCGTATATAATTGTTGACAGCACTGCCTTCGAATGTTGTAGTACCCCACCAGCGCAAATGGCAGCGATAAAGAATCGGCAGTTGCCAGCAGCTTCCGACTGCCATTTCGGTGATTTGTACCAAATATGTGATGGCAAACATTTAATGTCGATTTGTACAAGATGTTGGGGCGCACAGGAGCCACAAACCGACGCGTCAGCGCATGTGAGTGCCAGAGTGCTGGCTGGCTGGTTGACTGACTGACATAGCGACAGGCAGTCTGCTTAACCAGCGCACAAACAGTGTCATTCCGATGGCGGACAGCCATTTGACAACTCGACAGACAGACACACTTCGCTTTTGCTACTCGCTATAACAGAAAAAATACCGCCAGCCGCCTCCTTGGATTGAGCAATTGGCTTTGGCAAGCAGCCTGTAGTTATTTGCTCCAAATTCGCATTTTACCTGCCATCATCATAACCATCGCGCACTCGCCGGCCACTTGCTGCCGTCGTTTGGTCAAATGTGGCAGCTGCCACAGTCTCAGCTGGTCTCTGCCACTTTGGTTGCGTCTTTAGTCTCCAACCAGCCAAGTAATATTTGCCAGTTGCCAATGCAATTGTGCCTAACTAGAAGTGTAGCAACTAACCGAATTGTGATGCCGTCCGATATGAGTGAGTGAGTGGCGGCGGCTGGCGATTGGCGGTTAGCGGAGGCAATAATTTACGGTGATTATTGCACTTAACGGATTGCAAATTATGGTGCGTTATGTGAGCGGTGATTGGAAATATTTGTGCTGTAGTTTGTTCAAACTATTTTAACTACATACTTAAGTACACAGAAATGTGTAAATGACACGAAGAGCAGGTGTGAGACTATGTTGATGATGTGACGAATTTTTGTGTGTCAATATGTAGTTCGGTTACGTTGCTGAAAAAGGACCTTTTGTGTGTGCAGCAGGTTAGTTACTTTAAGGCACACACGTAACACGTAACATGTAACATAGAAGAGAACTGGATTGAAACAAATACTATTTTTTCTATTTATTAATAAGCCAGAAGATGCGATCAAGTTGCTATTCCTGTTAAGTATTTGTAGAAATGATATTATTGGAAAAAAACAACGAAGAGATTGACATATTCAAAATATTTTTACATATTTGTACCCGATTTTTTTTCTTTCTTTCCTTCTTTCCTTCTAAACAAGTATAAATTGTAAGGCGTATTGTTGTCTGTATCTTGATTATATTTCATTGTGAGCAGCAACGCTCTAACTATGCTGATTTATTTAGTCAAACATGTGCCTAAATGGCTACCCGCGGCTTTTAGGTATGTAGTAGAATCCATCAGCCTTTACAAAAATTTTTCTAGTAAATCTAATATATAAAATTCTCGTGTCACGGTGTACGTTATTGAACTCCTCGGAAACCGCTCCACCGATTTTCGTGAATCTTAGCCTGCATATCGGCTAGGGTGGAGAATCGGACAACATCTACTTTTCATCCTCCTAAAGGTTAAGGGTGGTCCACACCTAAATTTTTTAACTTTCCGCGAAGAAAATTAAAAATTTTCTAAAATCGGGAAGTTATTGGTTGTTGAAGTTCAAACCGATCTGGCTAATTTTAGTCTTGAAATATTCGTGGA
The DNA here is from genome assembly GCF_028554725.1 of Zeugodacus cucurbitae. Taxonomy (NCBI): domain Eukaryota; kingdom Metazoa; phylum Arthropoda; class Insecta; order Diptera; family Tephritidae; genus Zeugodacus; species Zeugodacus cucurbitae. The sequence goes on along the minus strand of NC_071668.1, from coordinate 77,771,076 downwards.
AGGCCAGAAAAAGATTAGAAAGTTAGTAAATATGGAGAAATTGCGAGGAAGATAATAATAAGAGAATTTTATTCGAGTTGACAAGAAAAATATAAAAAGAGAAAACAAAAAAATAATATTTTGAAGGTTGCCATTGTTGCTTTGTTAAAATATTTTTGTTATTGTGCAATTGTATGAGGTTGTCTCGATAGCCTAAAACAATTTGCAAAAAATAAGGAAAGGCTAAGTTCACGTCCAACCGAACATTTTACACTCTCGCAATTTATTGATGTAATTTTATTAAGATAAAACACAATATGACCTATATATTCGGCATAACGTTAATTTGTGGTAAAGAATCGCCAATTAACAACTAACATATGAGTGTTTTTGCAACAATATCAAATTGCGATTGTAGAAGCAGTTGGAAATGGTAGGGTCGCAGTTGACACCTCGATGGATTAATAGCATTTCTAACAGATTTCTGTCACTTCATTGACTTGAAAGAGAAGTTTTCCTGACATGAAACCTCAATATGATAACCATAAATGACTGATTGAATGACCTATATTGGTGGTAAAAAAACAAAGATATCGATGATCTTAATGCGACAATTTAGAATTTCGGTCCAGGAGAGTTGACACAGCTACAAACCAGGATGACGTAGTAAATTATCCCAAACTATTTAAAACTGCCTGTACTATCACCACTCACTTTGCAATTAAAAGTAGTGTGAGTTGAAATCGATCTCGAGTAATCAATATCGTCGCCGAAGCCAAGATTGGACCAACTTAATTACCTTATACCTTATGCACAACAACGTGTGGCCGGGTCTGCTAGTATTGTATAAATATTTTGTGGAAAAAAATGAAATTCGCTTCATTAAAGAGGGTATGCCTATATTACTGAAAAAACAAAAATAAGTGTTTTAGTTAAGACAGAAAAAATAAAAATTATAATTTTCGCAGACATTTTTCCAATAAAAATTTATGTATCTCGAATACCTGTGCAAAATTTCATCAAGATCGGTTGAGTAGTTTTCGAGAATATTTGAAAACCGACTTTGAAAGCACGGTACATTCTTTCACAAGCTTTCTCAGAATATTTACAGAAAACGCGTCCGTCGTGGATTATGAGTGATATTATATTTCAAAAATATTCTCCAATAAATTTTATATTGTTCAGTAAATCTCACAACATTTCTACTCCCAACTTTCCATAAAAATGTGCAAAAATTTTTTAAATATTTTTGGCTAAGATTTAAACGTATATAACTTATTTTTAAGCATACAGAGGAAGTAATACAGTTAACATTTTCTGCTATTGAACTGAAAAAATATATTTTTTTTTCACACGATATATATTTATTGCTATCGATTTTACTTAAAATTACTGCTACTATGAATATAAAAATAAATAAAACTTAAATACTGTGGATACTGCGGATTATCTGCAAATTACTAAATTGAAGTTACCCAGCTTCCTTTTTTCCAATCATGCCGTAGTTTTCCCACAGCCAATTAAATCGTGCCGATATGCGGCTGTGACCTTGAACGTTGCGCTTAATTTGAATTTTGTGTCATTCAGTCATGATGATGGATTTAGTGAAATCACGCGCCAACAGCAAATACTCGTAAATTATGAGCCATTTTTCCGGCAGCGACATGAACGCTTTTGTTGCTTTCAAGTGCGCTTGGTGGTTGATTGCTGTCAAAGTAGTGAAAAATATTATAGTGGGTAACTTAGAGTAGTTTGTAACCATTAGACTAAACAGAATGGCGGCAAAAATAAAATAAAATTTAAAATGAAATGAAATTTTATATTGAACCAAATGTGGCTTTTATGGATTTTTTTTTAAATTCTATTCATTAAAAAAACATACAACAAAATCATGTCAATAAAGGAGACAATAAATAAATAAAAACGGTAAATTGCACGCCAAAACTGTGTCTTTAATTGTTATGCAAAAGGATTTAAAGCGTTGTGAGCTGGCAAACAAAAGGCAGCATTCGAAATCAATTGTTGCATGCCTCCCAAGTCAAGTCAGGCCGCGGTCGCGCAGCGATAACCTCAACCAGCCATGCCAAGAGTGGAAAATCAAGCATAAAAAACAACAATGTATTAAGCGCATAAAGGTACAACAACAGCAACAACTCCAAACATGCACCTTAGTCTCAGCAGTCACGGTTTGGCTTCTGCGTTGGCGTACGCCGCTGCTAATAGCCACCATCATCGCTATGTCTGTGGCTTTGTTGGTGTAATTGCGCGCTGATTCATTGCTTCGACGGCTGCTCAACTGGCTGTGACTTCAAAGGTTGTTGCCTCTCGCTTGTTTTCGTCGATTTGTCAGCATGTTAAACTCGTTGTTTGCACTCCACTGTGTGTTGTTGTTGCATGCTGATTACAGACCATCTGACCGTTCCGCCAAATGCAGGGCACTGTGGCAGTGGGTTTGCATGCCATGTTATGCACTTCGTGTCGTACGTTTGATTTATAAGGCGTGATTGTGAGCGGTGAGCGAGCGCTTAGGAAAACACAAAGCGCAAACAGGATAGTGACGGAAAACGAAAAAAGGAAAATAAAAAATTGAAATTAATGTATGGAAATTTTATTGCTCGCCAAGCAAAAGCGTAGTGGCTTTTGGAAATTTATGGCTAAATAAAAATGGTGTAAACAAAATGCAGTTTCACAAAAACACTTTTCATGCAACAAACACTCTTGAGAAGGAAACCTGTTAAAGTTAGTTGAAAGCAGGATTTGAACTCACAACGAGTAATCACTTAACCACAACGCCCACAAACAACTTAATCACAGTACTTCTTTTTAGTCTTCAAATGTGCAACATTTTCTTAGTCATGCGGCACGTACGTATGTGGCAACTAATGAGGCCTAGTTAAATTTAAATATTAACCAATTTCTAATTCTAATAAGAACCGCGAGCGCCATTGAACGAGCTTCAATATTCAAATTGCTTTCAAATTGCTGCGCAAGCCAACTGCGCGCTCTGCGCCGTCGGAGTTTGTGCCTTAAGTCTTTTGTTTAGCGCGAAATTGCCATAATTGGCGTTAAAAACGGTAAGTTAACCAGCGTCAATTAAGCGCAACGTGACCATCACAGTAAGGCACCCCATGCAACGCCCACCGCTAACACCCCAGTAGCGTTTGACCGCACAGCAACAACAACAACAATCGACATTTGCAGCCTTCGACATGCCAAACGCTTTAATGGAAATGTCAGGTTGCAACGAAACTTAACTGAACCGCATGTGTGTGTGTGTGCATTGAAAACGAGCGCGTAATTTGTTAATCAACAATAATTACCATTGATTATGGCTAATTTCGCTTTCGCGGAGTCCCCAGTGGGCATGGTCGCCTTTAAGCAGCGCCGCCAAAGCGCAGTAATCCATAAATACCCACTCATTGCTGCCCCGTTTGTTATGGCTCATTATTCAGCTGGTAATGATTTGTGGATATTGCAAAATGTAACGAATTCCGTGTAGCTCTAGAACTGTATCCGGCATTGAGTCGCTGTGAAATCAGCGTCAGACTCACTGCCTGTCTGTTTGTGTGTGTGTGGCAGCAGCAGAACAGCGCCGTGTTGTGTTTGTGCTTTAGTTTCGATTTAATTGGTTTGTTTTTGCATGCAACCGATTATGCAATTTTTATGCGCTGCAATGGCGTTTTGAGGACAAATTGTCGATCATTAACATTTTGATGGTGCCAATAATTCTATAATTTAGAGTTGCCAATGCTGTTGCGGCTATAAAAAGCATGAAGTATGTCGTAAATAGCTGCTAACAAATTATATTTTAGTGCTTTGGGTAAACATAAAGTCACGGGAGCTTATATAAAACGGTACTTAATTTGATACTCTGTTTGATATTTACTTACAAAAGCACTTCCATAAATGACTTTAGTTTAATTTGACAACTAATTCAGTCACAATTGACAAGTTTGTAATATAATTGTGAAAAGTTTTGTGAAAAAATAGGAATTGTAGGGAAAACAGAGCTTTATTTTGGAAAAAAAGCTTCCATAAATCGGTAAGAGCTTTCAGATTACTATGAAGTTGGTTATTTACTTATGGAATGCCATTTTTTTACTTCAAAATAAAAATTTTATTAAAAAAATCTACCCAAATCTTCTCGCCTTTTACATTATTAGCAAGTCTTATCCTATTCGGATGACTCTAAGCATTATTATCGTTGAATATATCTTGAGCTGTATGTTGATATTGTTTCCTGAAATCGTTTTTTTTTTTTACTTCTGGTAACAGTGACCACTTTAAATATAAAGAAATTAAAAAAAAAATTACAGAAAGATATTAAGGTTAAAATATTCATATCTAAATCAGATATAAAAGATGCGAAGCAATGAAACGACAACGCATTCAGCAGCCCCACAATTTTCCGTTTATCGATTGACTGATCTCAAATTGACAAATATAATGCTTTGAATTGTTCTGAACCACTGTTTCTGTAAATCAATTTGGAACTTAAATACCGCGTTATTAGCTAGCTTTTGCCAAAGAATACTTGAAAACTAAGGCAAATCGGAACTGATTGTTGATAACAGCACCAGCGCCATCTGTCGCTTTAAAATTTTTATTCACGGTATTTCTGCAGTGTCTCTGGAGATTTTCGTTGACAAAATCGGTAAATAAGTATTAGGGTCTGTATAGAAATTGTCAAAATATAAATCCAGTAAATAGAAAACAATTTTAATAACTTTTTTGTGAGGTTTGTAAACACTTGAATGCGTGTTCTGCTAAGGGCTCTGGAACTGTGAAAATTTAAGGGGCACACCTAGTGTAATGGCCTAAAAGAAAAGGTGATTTTTGGGAATTTTTATTAAAAAAACTACTTTATCAATTATTTCAAAATTTTAAGAATATATTTATACATGTTTCAAGAATGTACAGTGAATTTTTTGAAGAAAAAAATTAAACATTTTTTAAATTATAGTCAATCTCCAACGGCGCGAAAAAAGATCCTTCACTGCTGCAGTGATTCCGGCTTTCTCCGTGGATGAAATCTTAAAAAAAAAAATTCTCGTTAAACTAGATAATATTGTCTGTACAATGACCAACGATAAAAAAAAATCAAAAATTGACAATATGGCGGCTTTAAAAAAAAAATAATCGAATTTTACCCAAAATTTTGGTCGTTTTTGGCCTGCCAAAATTCGATTTTTTGATCAGATCAAAAATCGATAGGTCATTGTACGGTGAACTATATATAGAACATGTAAAAAAAAAATCGATAGTGATCGGATCATCTGTTTTTGAGTAATCACTGCAGCAAATTCGGAAAATGCTGTTTCGAGAAAAACGCGTTTAAAGATAAAATGATCGTATTCACTGTTACCGAGCGGCTGCTCTTTAAATTGCTCTAACTCAAAAACTATTGGAGATATCGATTTGAAATTTTAATATGCTATTTTAAAGGTGATTGATTTTTTTTGAAATTTCACACTAGGTGTGCCCCTTAACAAAATTTGGTACATATGCTGCTTCAATGCTTCAAAAACCTTCCATATATTCAAACATAAATTCATTATATTTTTTCTAAACACTTCAATATTATTAGCTTTATGAAATCAGAGTAAATATTCACGATTATGAAAATGTTAAAAATGAAACATATTAACAAATTTCCAACAAAATTGCTAATAAAACTTTTAATGATTTTGCCAAGTGGCCTTGCGCTCAGTTTTCAAAACACTAGCGAAGTATTTCAATTTCATATTTAGTCATAAGTAATTTAAGTAGTTAATTAAATTAACTGTTATTGCACATGTGATGCTACGTTCGCCGCTCAGCCGCACAAATGCTTGATTACATACATAAGTACGTGTTTAGCGAGCTATGCGGTTGCGTCGCACTCAATTGATTATTAGATTGGACGTGCGGTAGTAAACTATTGCATTGAGCGCGTAAATTATCAAAAGCTTTATATTCAGCTAAGCTATACTCTACTTTATGTTAGCATTGACATTTTTCATAGATTTAAATGCATATTTTTTGAGATTGTTGTATACAAAATTATTAGTTTTTTTGAAATGTCAACATATTTTAGATTACTGCAATACAAACCCTTACTTAACTTCTCCTTATATTTTAGCTGCTTATTTAAAAACCAAATTCATTCTTACTTTCAGATACTATGTCTCGACAATTCTACAGTTCCAAATATACCGTGGCATGTGTCGCGTGAGCGGTCAGTATGTACCCGGTGATCCGCGTAAGCCTTTGCATCGCTGCGATGTGTACCGCCACCCGGAAGCAGGGAACTTACTGAAGTAAGTGAAATTCTTCTAATTCTATGTTCTATCTTTAATATAAGATTCGCAATAATCAAAAATTATTTTATAATTACCTCCTTACAGAAGTATAATGGCTAAAGGCGCCTCACAGCAGTGGCAGGAGGTGCTTGAGGAGACGCTCGGCGAAGGTCGTCTGGATGGCACGGCGCTGCGTGAGTACTTCGCGCCGCTCGAGGAATGGCTGCGCCTGGAGTCGCTGCGCACAAATGAGTTTGTCGGCTGGAATTACGACGGTGAATACTGCAAGCGCAGCATTGAGACGGCGAATCTACAAGTCACTGGTGGTTACTACAATGCGGCCACTTCGGTCGTTTGCGTGCAATTGCCAATGCTGTTGTTGTTGGCTTGGGCATTGCTCTTCATGTGGCGCAGCATCTGAAGAAAATTAAACTTTCGAAGTTTAATGAAGAAGTGTGGATTTCTACTATTTTATGTTTATGGTTATATATGTATATTTATTACTTTTGTACATGCTTAATGTTGCTTAAGCGCAAAGTTAACGCTTATGGAGTTTTGTTATAAATAAAAAATATTGTAAAATTTGAAATTGGAATATTTATTTTCCGTTTATAGCTTTATTTACAAAATTTGTTTTATTTAATTTATTAATTGAGTGCTGTAAGCCAGCTTATGATTCATTTTTTTTTTAATTTTTGAATAAATAATTTGTCCTCAACACGCTGGCAAGTTCAAAAGAACTACCCACAAAAAATAAAATATATGTAATATTATATAAACGCGCACAAGCAGCGACGCCTAATGACCTGCGTGTACGCATGACTTTTTTCCAAACTAACTCTGTGCCACAAGCGCAAAAAAACGCCAATTCAACGCCATTGGGTTTCATATACGCACAGGTGGTCCCATTGGCTTTATTTCGCACTGACCGACCGACCGACACAAACACACACATCAAAACGCGTGCACAGATTGACTCTGGGCCAGCGCTGTGGCGTCATGCCGCCTACCGCTTAGCTGTACCTCTGACAAATTGCCCAACTGGTTTGCCGCATTCGCATTTCAGATTTATTTTCGCACTTTTTTCATAAATTTATTTTTATTTTTTACTTTTTATGTTTTATTGTGTAAAAAATAGCAAATTGCGCAGTCTGGTTGAGCGGGTGCAGCCGGTACGCGCGTTTACCTCCTATGTGTGTGCGTGTGTGTGATTGGCAGTTGGAACGCGCCAAACGCCAGACGCCAATTGGCATTGACTCAAGTTCAATTGCAAATTGCGTGCGAATTTTATTTTATTCTCTTTTTTATATAACTCATTCCGTGCCAATAATCCGCTTAATTCTTGGGTGCCTGCCGATTTCTACTCAAGTGTGGATTCGCATTTGATTCGTTTTATTTCTACTAATACTGACGGAAGTGGAAGTGTCAAATGTTTAATGCATATATCTGGTAATAAAAAATGATTTTATTAAATTTAAAATGCCAAGTGCTTTGTGGGCGGCTTGTTGGGGAGTATTTATCTGTTCATTGTTTGCATATGAAATATTTTCATTTAATTTTCTAATTTACATATGATATGTGCCAGTCTCTACGAATAAAACTCTATAAATAAACTCTTCGCAGATGTAGTTTTCTGCAACGATAAACTATTTTATTTTATACTTGCTCCATAATATTCTAATTCATAATTCTAGATTTACGATAGATGTTGAAGGTAACCTTTCAAAGATTACTTGAGTAGCTAAAACAACTCTCTCATCATAAAATTTCAAGCCGATCCGAGTTATAGGTTTGGAGATATAGTCTCAAGTAGTTGGCCGCTGGACTGCCACTAATAGAGTTTTTAATATTTTTCTTAAAAAAATTCAGTATTCCCTCATTAAACGTATACCTTTAAGACAATAAAAAATTATAAATAAATTTTGAATTGAATATTAAAAATAGGAAAAAATAGGATTTTTGGGATGAAATTGAATTTACTGTAACCTCTTAAAGTCTGTTCTGTAACTAGATTCCAAAATATGAAAAAATATATTTTTTTCGTTATGAGGGATATTCAATCGTGGAATAAATTACAAAAATAATTTTTATTGGATGTTATGATAGGTATAAATTTTATATTATTGATTTAAAATAATTTATTGAAAAAACTAATTCTGTTGCATAGTGTTACTTAATGAACAGTTCACTACAAAATATTTCCGTTATGATTTGTCAAGTTATAAATTTGTTTACGCCACATCTATCATATATTAACGAAAATGGCAAACGTAGAGTATGTAATGAATATACATGTACAATACGACTCTGAAATGAGCCTGAAAAAAAAAATATGTTTAACCACATGTTACGAGTAATATATTTACTTGTTTTCTACTTATCAAAGAATACTTGGATATTAAATTACCCAGTAAGAAAAGTAATAGTCATACTTAAATGAGTTGAATTATAATTGTTATTGTAATAAGAATTCAGAAATTACAATTAATAGAAAATGAAGAAACAATTGGTAATATTTGATTTCGAATATAACGTAAGAAAAAAATGAATAAAAAAATTTCATTTCCTACAGGGTATGTATCCATGCTGCAATCGCTTTCGAGCTAAAACTATAACTCGTTAGTTTATTGAGTTGTTTAATACTGCGTCTAAGTAAATATGCGCACCCGTGTAAGACAATAAATTCTGGCGTTATATTCTAGCAGTAATTTATAAGCAGACATACATCACATATAGCATATGCAATACACTACAAATTTTATATATTACTTGTGCGGAACACTTTGATAGACTCATAAATTGACGATGTTCGCCTGTGTGCCAAGACGCGCACTGCCACCAAATAGCCGCAAACATATGTAACTACATACAATATAATTCGCTTGAATTTACGCAGCGCAGGCGTAGTGTGCCAAGCGAATTAAGGCATTTACGCGGAATGCATTTCCCGACTTGCAATTGCTGTTGCGTTTGTGGGTAGGTAGGTAGTCGATGATCTTGGGAAATAGTCGCTGTAGAAATACTCACAACTCTCCGCCTGATGTAATTACATGTCAAGTGTCAAATAAATAAAGCTATAACGGTTGTGTGTTTGCCAAGCGTCGTTAACGCCTAATTTTTGTAATATTTATGTTTTCGTGTTATGATTTACTGGCGATGAGTTTGCACAAATGCTCTACGCAACTATAAACAAATAAATTTAGTGGGTAATGAGTTGAAACGTACAAATGCGTAATTGGAATGCAGTGGCGCTGTGAATGATTTGCTAATGGAAATGTAATTCAATTGAATTATTGCGTTACTTTCATTTCAGCTAATTGATCTGCAGCTAAGGAAAAATATTTAAAAAATTTCGAAATTGCAATATTTGATTTTTTTCCGAAATTGAAAAATTCGATTTTTTTTCCAAATTGAAATTTTCGAATTCGATAATTTTTAAAACTTTTATAAATTTTTTTAGCATTTAATTGTTTAATTAAATATTATTGGTTCACTTAATTAAAGTAAGTATAAAACTTGGACTGTAATCTGCAGACTGAGAAATATAGCTTTGTCATCTCATATAAATACAGTTGAACTTCCATAACTCGAACTCTTGAATTGGCAATATAAGGGAAATTTCATACAAATTACATTCCGTAACTTTGAAGTCTGCCTAAATCGAAGTTTTTGGTGGATCATGGTAATTCGAGTTAGGGAAGGTAAACTGTACATAATTTTATAGGTATTTATTGCAATAACAAAATCTTCAAATTCAGTCAGAACTGTATACTAATATATTATTTGGAATTTCAGCGAATTGTTTTACTATTAAGGAAAAATATTTAAAAATTTTCGAAATCGAATATTCGAATATTTTTTTCGAAATCGAAAATTTCGAAATTTTTTTGAAATTGAAATTTGATCGAAATACAATAATAGCAACAACATAGCGTTTTTCAATTGATTCGGAGGTTATACATTGCATGTTCATAAGAAGCAACAACAACTAAACATACAATTAGTACACCGCTGAGAGTACACCATATAGTATGTATATACTATGTATATCAGTTATGTATTTTCCAACAAGTTTGTGCGCAAGCAGTTACTATTTACAAAAACAAAGCGAGTTAAGGACATCATCATTTCAATTAAATAATTGTCGGCTGATTTATGTTGAGCACTTACACAGTCGTTGACTGCCTAGCTGTCTGTCTTTCCGGCCGACTGTGTCACTGTCGCACTTGTTGCACTGATTTGGTTTCAGTGCGTTCACTTGCGATAATTCAATTGTGATTTGTTTACGCAAGTGCGTTCGCCCAGTGCCAGTCTGTGCGTGTGTGTGTGTGTTTGTATAGAGTTACTTTCAATTTGTTGTATGCTGGAGAATTTAATGTTCTGTTGTTTGTTGCTTTTGTAAATTTCACCGTGTCTGTAGGTATGGCTTGAAATTACAACAATTTTATATTTTTTAGTTGGAAATCGACTTCTAGAATTGTTTTCGTGCAAGTTGGCGACAGTCTTGGCAACGCGTTTAGAACGAACGGATCGAAAGCCAGCGAGTCGAATTGCCAGCGGATTCAAATGTAATTTAAAAGAAAGTGAAAGCTGTGCAAAAGCTTATGAAGTGAGTGAAAGCTGAATAAGGAAAAGTGAAATATTGAGCATGGTACTCAAGGAAACATGAAATATTGTGAAAAAATAATGTGAATATTAACGAAAAAAGCAAAAAATAATAATAACAGATAAAAGAAATTAATTTTCATCAGTTGTCCTCTCAAAAACAAAAAAAAACTAAATGCTTTAAAATGAAGCGCGTGAAACTCAAAATCAACAAAAATCCCAAACCTCTTCACAGCATTCTACTGCTATTTGTCTCTTTATCCATATGCCTTGGCGCACAGGAGAAACTCTTACGCATTAACACCGATTTAACGGCACTTTCGACTGATGCTGCGTCTAGTGGTGGTGCTTTCAACTCGCCTCCTGACGCTAGCAAACAAAGTGAGCAGGCGGTACTGCCTCTGGATGCTGCCTCGCACATTTGTGTACGCGAGGAAACCTATGTGGAACAACTGAAGGTGCCCACCATGCAGCCAGTGCGTATCCGTAGCTCCCAGTGGTGCATGGAGATTCCGCCACGCTGCTCCAACTATAAGACGGAAATGCGTGAAGTGGTGCAGATCAAGGTGAGTACAAATATTAAACTGGGTCTGGGAATGGAGAATATTTTTATAAAATAAAAAATCGAAAACAGGAAACGTGTGAGGTGTTCAGACAGATTCAATTTGAACATAAAATATTTTTTTCGCTATTTTATGTTTCAGTTCCTTCAATAGATATTTTCTATCAATCTCCACTCTGGAGTCAAATATTCAAATTTTATGGAAGCTAAATCTAAAACTGATTATTTATGAACTGAGCTTGAAAGCCTCGTTAGAGGAAAGTTGAAAACTAAGCCTTCGAAAGACCTTCAAATCTAAGAGAGAAAATTTACACACGATTATTAGAAGGCACAACCCATTATTTTAGAATTGTTTCTCAATTCGAAAACATTTAAAAAATTCTAAACTTCTAACTAAGTATACATCTATCTCTAATTTTACAGTAGCAATTTGAAACAATTTCGCCTATAAATAGATGCCAAAGCTGGCATAAACTCTCCGTGGGTCCAGCATCGAATGCGACGCACTTATTGCACACGCGCTCTAATTTTAATTTTCCATTAATTTATTTTTGTTTTTGTTTAATACGTTAGACAAAAGGCAAGCGAGTGCACAGATGCTGCGGCATTTCCTGCTTTCAATTGCACTGCACACACAAACACACACACGCATGCGCACATGTCGCTTTACAGGCTACAGACCGCTTGCTGACCGACCAGCACACACCCGTAGAACCAGTTGAATTTATATTTTGTTGCAAAACTAGCTGAAAACAAGAGAAAAAGCAACAAATCAAATACAGTCAAGCGCATTAAATACGCGAAAACATTACAAGATTTTTATTATATACGTAACATTTATCGGCCAACACAAACCGTTAAGTAGTAAGTCGCTTGCCAATGGTAAAAGTGTTTCAAATGAAAATGTTTAGCCAAGTGAAAAACAAAAACAAAAACAAAAACAAAAAGCGAGTTGAATGCAACTCAATTGGCGCACAATCGATTTTGCGCATGCGCCGCTGATCAGCGCCCACAGTCCACTGGCGCAGACTTTCAGGATGCCACGCACGGCACAATCAGTGCAATACCCGTGCCAGCCAAAACGCTCCAGAAAACATTTGCTGTGCTCCACACCGCTCCGCCTGCATGTCCAACGGTACGGCCGCCCGTCTGTTTGTCTGACTGTTTGTCAACGCCGCTGTGGTGTTATGACGTAAGGCGCTGCCTTTCGTTGGCCAGCCAGCAGCATCACAGCATTCGCATGTGGCACAGTTAGCTCACTGGCTAATCCAGTGCACTGTCCAGCAGCTGGCCGCCTACAAAAACAACATTACGTGAGAGTATGTACAGCTAACGGCGCTTTGTGTGCGCTTTGTTGTTGTTGTTGTAGCAACAAGACAGTCTCCGGGTCGAATTACGAGTACATGTGCGCCCACTGCTGGGCCCGCTTGAGGTTAATAACATCAGAAAGTGGAATTGTAGGTGAAAATTCGCAATAAAGCACATTTCAGTGAATTGCCTTTGTTTTAGTTGCCATTTAGAGGAGAAGTGTATTCATGTGTGTGTGCGTCTGTGGCTTGTGGCACGTAACAACAATAGCTGTTGTACGAGTGTGCAATTGTCCATAATTTTGTTGTACTGCTGTGCTGTGTAAATGAGCTATAATTTGTGGCTATTAAACGGTACTTCATGTAAGTAAAGAGTTGAATAAAAAAGCGTTGCATAACATTGGACTATAAATTTGCCATGCAATTCTCGCTTAAAAAGTGGTACATACCGATAACTGTGACAGATATGTTAGCTGTCCGTCATGTGAATTTCATAACAGATTTATTTAACGTTTTACGCGGCATACTGTGCACTTATGCTAGGTCATAGTAGATTATGTTCTAGTGAAGCTCTTTTTCGGAACTTATTATTGTCCTTCAAGGCACCTCAAATCCATTCACCATAATAATCTTCTAGATTCCCAACTTGAAAAAGTCACTCCACAAGATCTCCAGAAAAAAATAGTTTCCTCACGGCTTTAATAATTTGAAGTAGCGCTGGGTCAAGTGATTAGAAACTACTTATATTCGTTAAGCTTCTTGTAGACATCCATTTAAAGCTTGGGAACCCAGATTATAAACAAGTGGAGTTTTCCTGCCAGTGCGCTCAAACGCTTCCTGCAATTGTTGACTACGTTGGAATTAATCTTTACCCACGTTGAGGACAGCAATGCCACCTGACTGGCTATCTGTCTGCCTATGGCTGCTTTCTGTATCCTCTTATAGTTATTCAATAGATCTCTACAGGTCTTCTCTCTATCGTATGACTGGCACTTCAACTTGGAAGATGCCAGGCAAGTTTGCTATACGGATAGAGAGAGAGAGAGATATCAAGCTCATTGGAATATAACTCCGTACCTACTCCGGAGTCCATTTTGAAGTACACGGTTTAGATTCAGAAACTACCCTACTGAACTTCCTCTCTATTCACGTCTAGAGAGTATCCTCACCTGGAATTAACTATTCAAATCCAGCTTCGGGAGAATATAGTTTGATTGATTTAAATTGGTCATGAGTTATCGCTGAAATGAGACTACTATGCTGAGAAATAAATCGCCATTTTTACAAAAAACGATTTTTAATTGACTAAGTACAGATATATAAGATATATATTAAATATACTAAAAGTCAAAAGCACCTAATGTACTTATTTATTTCCCATATAAATATGTAGATGAACGTGCCACAAGGAAACGCCAAAGCAAATCTGAGCGTGTGAACATTTTTGTTAAAAAATTTAAAAACAAATTATTTAAATATTCTTAATAACTTAACAGCCAGCTAGTATGTTATGACTCCAACTGCAGACAACAGTTTTTCGAATTCCAATTATTGTTGTCAATATATTTACTTATGCAAATATTAATGACTTGCCGCTTCCGTTCAGCTATCAACAAGCAAATCAATTATTTGCCTAACACAAACACAGAAACACATACACACCACAATTATAAGCAAATACAAATGTTATAGGAGAATTTCATCACCTGCGCTGTGGCGCTGCAACGGATATCGCTTTCGATTGGCACCGAATGGTGCGGCACAGATGGAGTTACGCAAAGGTAAAATGTGTGTGTGTGTGTGTAGCTGGCGGCGGTGTCTTAGCGTAACCCGATCACTTAACCAGAGTTTTTGCAATGATTGTTGTAATTTAAAAGTGTCTCAGGTGTTCTGGGCGAAGCAACACAAATGCTGAATTGCGTTGCTTCCACTGAAACTGCCACTTGGTGGCGGTGGCGAAGTCAAGTGCTTCTCTGCACATTCAATTATTGCTAAAAAGTTGGAGTTTTATTAGAAACTATTTGCTGTAGCACTTGAGGAGACGACCGCAGCTTCTTGCAAAAATACCATTCAGCACTGTCAACCGGCGCTGTCGAGCCGGAAGTGGCAAGCATAGCAGTGACAGCGAGCAGCTGTTGCAGTAGAATTTCAACGGCGTGCGCAGCTTTGTTTGAGTGCGATTGAAAGGTAGCGAATAAAGACAAAAATTAACTGTAACTAAATACAACAATTTCGAATGTTTGCGGTAGTAATAGAGATCACATAACGATTGCACATTGACTTCGACTGGGTATATGAGACAATCAGCGGTATTAATACCAAATATCAATATTTCATAATATGAGGAAATGCGTTATAGTCATAAGTCAGTTCGATACTCAAATAAGTTGTCGAGTATTGAAGATCAAAATGTGAAGGGCTAAAGTAAAGAGCAGCAGGCAGAAAATACTCGTTTTCAAAGCTTTTCACTTCGTGGTGGTCAGCTTTAGAGCTTTTTATTCGAAAGTAAAAGCTTTTTAAATCGTATTGGTCGGCTATAGAGCTTTTAATAACTACACTTACCAGAAGAAAGGCGCTTAAAATTGGGCCAGTGTTTGAAACAAAAAGCGAAAAATATTTACAAAATATACAGATGGAAGCTAACGCTCACTGGCGACTTAATTTTAATTTTTCTTTTTTTGTCATCCATTTTTCCTTTCCGAACAAGGTCAAGCAAGCTAAATTCCATCAATATCAATATTAAATTATTGAAAGAGCCTAACTAATCAAGGCAATTACACAGTCTTACATTATCTGCAGAGAGTTAAGCAAAAGCCCGCCTTGTGGCACATCAAGACAAGGCCTGTTTTGATTAAACATCTCAAAAGCTGTCATAAAATTAAAATTCTATAACACAAGCCATATGGATTAGCACTAAATCCGGTTGAGTTCAATGAGACACGCTGAGTATTTGCTGACGATAGTCGCATTGGTGCTAAAATGCAATTATATAAGCGCTTTATATGTGGCACTTTTAATCGCGTTTCAAGCGCATTTTTGGCGATGCGCAGAACAAGTGGCAAACAACTGTCATGCGGCAATGCACGAAGGAGCATAAACGCAGCTGCTCAAAAATTAATTATAATCAGCAATAAATAGTGTTACCAATGCAACGAATATGGAAACACTTTGACCACAACCAAGCCAAGTACTCCAAACTACAGCTACAGCACAGTAATTAAAATGAAAAATCATTACTTTGTGCAGCAAATCTCGTAAAAGGTTCCAAAGTTAAAATTAGGCTTAGCTAACTGTTTTTGGTAGTCGAAAACGTAACCAGTTTGAGGTTATACTATGATTACGATAGACTTTTCAGTTTGAGCCACGCATGGTATCTCATTACAGCTGCTCTCCAAAATCGAACGAAGTCCACACATCAAATGGGCATATGATAGTAAGAAAATCAAACAACGCGTAATAAAGGCAGAGAAAATGTGTGTAAAAAAGATTTATGAAAATGGTGAAAAAAACCCGCACTTGGGTGCTTAGTGGGTTAAAAACGGAAATCTCGGCGGCAATGTGATCGCAGCGCAGATACAGCACGACAGCCGTTTAATTCAGTTCGTTTGAATTAATTAATTTTCCTAATTGCACATCGCAAAATTGCTGTGTTCGAAGTCGTTTTGTCCAAATCAAGTCAGTCAAATCGCACTAATTCCATACAAACCACGAAATTCGACTCAGACCGAAAAATTATTTATTGCTCCCCAACACACTCGTGTGCGAGTATGTATATACAGCTGGTGTGTTTTCGTTGTGATTGCTGCGAGTTTCGCAAAGTTTTATTGCCTATAACACATTGAAGATCAGTATTTTAATTAACACTGGCTCAGCATTCCTCGGCGATTTTTTATGCTCCACATGCCCGTCGATTGCCGCTGACTGCCGACTGGCTGTCGCTTGACGAATCGCTGGCATTGTGTCTGTGGGTCAGCGGTACATGTGACAATGTTGTTGAGGAAGTGCAAAGCTGTCTTGAGGATATTGCTTCCAAACCACTTTGCTACGATTAAGCGAAGTAATTAAGACAATTAAAATGAGCTCTTTAAGAGTTTGAGAAAGTGAAGACGTGCGTGTGGCAAAACGGTTGAAGCAAAACGTTCATAGATAAATGAATATAATGTGATGGGGAGTAGTGTTTTCTGGATTTAAGGCTTATGAGGATAATAAATTATAGCTCCTGCTTTAGTTCCTAGATTTGTTTATTGACTAAGACCGCTTTCAAGAAAGTATTATAACATCAGCTGAAGCAGGAAAAGCATGTGCCATAATCGCCATGCTCAATCATTCTCATAACTGTTGAGCACTCCCCGAAAATACACACGTAACGGTAATCCGTTTCATGCCACGCAACCACCAACAGATGTTCGAACACAAAAGCAGCTGCAAAACAAATTAAGTGACAATATATTTGCACTGCACATGCGTAAAGATCATTTAAATGCATTTCGCATGGGATTAAGACGCTTTTCAATCGTCCGACAGGTTGTCCGCTTGGCGTTTTAGCCGCTGATCTGCGTAAGCGCATACATAATCATTGGTGTGGATTTTTCACATAAGTCCGCATTCTCGCACTCTTCTCCTCTCACTCTCGCTAACTGCTTTCCGCTTGGCATATGAGCTGGCCGAAGAGCTGGTGGTTCGCGGAGCAAACGTAATCACCAATTGGTGGTGTCTGCGCTTAGTCCAAAGTGTTAATTATGTCATGATATCGGTCGGCATAGCACCATATGTATATCTATGTAGTAGTATACAGGTGCGTATACATAAATGGTTGGGGCAAACCAATTGCACAGGAACGCTGTCTGCAGTCAGGTATTCGGTGTAATTGGAGTAAACGCATGCAATTAGAAGCAGTCTCACTAAATCATATGCCAAATATGAGTTCAGGTAATGTAATTGGATATGACAAATGACTCCAAACATTGTTGTAGTATTTGCAGTTATTTAAAATGTATCTGGTGCAAAAATTGGTGGAAAGCAGCATAAATACATTCTGTTTTTTTAGTAGTTGCAAAACTGTGGCCGACAGCAAAGCAATTGCTGAAGATAGTTCCTTACTCAATGAATGACTAAGGATAACTGATACTTATAAAGTAATACTAGTCATACAGAGAGAGTGAGATAGAGAGGGTGAGAGCGAGAAAGGGAGACAGAGAGATGGGGAATTTTATGACAAAAACTAAACTTTTCAAATTAGTTTATGCTCTCCTGAATGGGAGTGATAGGAGTTGAATTAGCAAAATAATAAAATTATCTATGTTCGGACCGACATTGAAAACATGTTTTCAAAGAAAATATGGGCATTCGTACGAAAACTTGTGTTTTCATCCATGCAAAATCTGTCAAACGAAATTACAGTTTTCACTGAAAACTACTTGAAAATTTACATTCCACTCATTATAATCGGTGCCTGCTCTAGTTTAGTCGATATTATTGGAAGACATATTTTGCCAGCTCTAAATTATCATTTGATATTGTAGACAAATTCCACTACTTTGTCAAAATAATGGAGAAACAGAAATAAAAACAAGTAAGGAAGGGCTAAGTTCGCGCGTGACCGAACATTTTCTTTTTTCGAATGGTGACTTTTTATATATCAACATTATACACATGCTGCATTACCTTTTTGAATGTACTTAATTTTTTACATGATTAAAGAAGAAAAAAATGTCACCCTATTATGCTGGTCATCTCTCACTGACAATTTGATAACTAGAGTGCATGGTAGAATGAATTCAAAAAATTTTTGAAAAAAGCGCTTTAAAATTACATGCAACTCGCCTCATGTATTGGGCACAAAGTCCACTAGAAAACAAAAATCATTATATGAAAAATGGTGTAATTCCTGAAGTTTCATTAATATATCAGAAGTTTTACTCAAGTAATCGCTTGTACGGACAGAAGGATTTTAACTCGTTTCATCATCCTGATCATTTTGATATTTATAACCCTATAAAATGCTCAAATGTAAACAAACAAATAAATTTCTGAATTGTCAATGAAAACGCATCGAAAATCCAAAATGTCGATCAGAACGACTTTGGTTCCACAATCCACAAATTGTGTTTTCAAGATGTTTTCAATGTCGGTCCGAACGTAGTATAAGTAGCACTTGGCAGATATGTTTAGTTTGCTCTAATTATATTTCAGATATTGCTACATGAATAAATGAATTATAAAGTTGATTTCTAACAAATTTTGTTTGACACAATGAATGTTTTTTATGAATTAAAATAATTTTTTAGACAAAAGGTTTTAAGTCTTTCACAGCTAAATTTTTCTCACATACTTCACATTTATCAAATACTAGGAACGAGTGAGAAACTTTCCAATTGTGAGGCGATACAATTGCAAAGCTTTATATTACCATGCATTATGCACGAATCCACACTTTGCAGTGCGTAATCTACTTTTCTTTATAATTTAGAGGCGTTAAGTAACTATCAAATTGCAAAGGTGATGTCAAATGCTAAACAAGAGATAATAAGGAAGACGAAGAATTAGCTGAAGAAGAAGAGACCAAATATTCGTTAATTATCAACATGCACCTTTTACTGATTTACTTTTCTGTCGTGCAACAATTGCAACTGTTTCTCCCAGATGCACATAAATGCAGAAATATATCTTCACTACTCCACTTTCCAGTGTTGCCACATCGTTGCAATAAAATATCGAACAAAGAAATAGTACTCATTGCAGAGTGTTGCGTAAGTTTCCTGAAACTTGGTAATTAAAACCCATTCCTTTTCGTGCATCGTCAACTCGCCACCGACAATTGTTTCGACAGATCTATTCCATATTCCTCATTGTACTCAAATGAAATTTAATGCTGCACGCAAGTGTGTGCGCCTACAGCGGTGCACTTGTTGTTGTAGTTACATATGGTATTGACTAACACGGTATTCCTAAGAAAATGCATTTGAGCCCTGCTGCTGCGCTTTGCAATCGAAACCCTTCAACTACATTTTTACAGGTGAATAACAAATAAGGCGAAGTAGCAGTTAACGTTGCTTTAGCATTCGCGGTATGAGTGGATTGGGTTACTGCTTGCATATGGAAATTCGTCAGTTCGTCATCTTACGGTAACTGTTATACCCGGAAAATTGCTGAAGATTTTATTTTATTTTTTTTTATAAAAAAATATTTTTTTATTTAATTAATTCAATTTTATTTAATTTAATTTAATTTTATTTTATTTTTTTTAATTTTATTTAATTTTTTTTTATTTTATTTTATTTTATTTTATTGTATTTTATTGTATTTTATTGTATTTTATTGTATTTTATTGTATTTTGTTTTATTTTATTTTATTTTATTTTATTTTATTTTATTTTATTTTATTTTATTTTATTTTATTTTATTTTATTTTATTTTATTTTATTTTATTTTATTTTATTTTATTTTATTTTATTTTATTTTATTTTATTTTATTTTATTTTATTTTATTTTATTTTATTTTATTTTATTTTATTTTATTTTATTTTATTTTATTTTATTTTATTTTATTTTATTTTATTTTATTTTATTTTATTTTATTTTATTTTATTTTATTTTATTTTATTTTATTTTATTTTATTTTATTTTATTTTATTTTATTTTATTTTATTTTATTTTATTTTATTTTATTTTATTTTATTTTATTTTATTTTATTTTATTTTATTGTATTTTATTGTATTTTGTTTTATTTTATTTTATTTTATTTTATTTTATTTTATTTTATTTTATTTTATTTTATTTTATTTTATTTTATTTTATTTTATTTTATTTTATTTTATTTTATTTTATTTTATTTTATTTTATTTTATTTTATTGTATTTTATTGTATTTTGTTTTATTTTATTTTATTTTATTTTATTTTATTTTATTTTATTTTATTTTATTTTATTTTATTTTATTTTATTTTATTTTATTTTATTTTATTTTATTTTATTTTATTTTATTTTATTTTATTTTATTTTATTTTATTTTATTTTATTTTATTTTATTTTATTTTATTTTATTTTATTTTATTTTATTTTATTTTATTTTATTTTATTTTATTTTATTTTATTTTATTTTATTTTATTTTTTTATATTTTATTTTATTTATTTTTTTATTTTATTTTATTTTATTTATTTTTTTTATTTTTTATATTTTATTTTATTTTATTTTATTTATTTCTTTTTATTTTTTATAGTTTATTTTATTTTATTTTATTTTATTCAAAAAAATTCCAAATTCATATAACGGTCAGCGACACCCACAACAAAGTTGTTGCAGATATTTTTTATACAATTAACGGTGAAATGAGAAAAAACTTCTTAAATACTTTGCATCAATGGATTATTAACCTCAGCTTCTCACCACAGTGCAACAACAATGAACAGATTCAGTTGAAGGCAGCCAAAAGCCAAGCTATGACAAGTCGTCTCATAGTCTGGGCGCGCGCAATGCAAATTGCAACAATAACAACAAGAGATACACTCGTTAACAATTTAGTGAAGAATGTTGAGATGCGCGCCGCGCCGCGTCCCTTGCTTAAACGGCGTGTGGGACAGACGGTGACGTCGCCACATTAATTGAGCACCCACCAGCAACAAGCGGCTGCGACTAACCGTGGACACTGACTCTGCAGCTGCTTATTCAAGAGAGTGCCGTTGATTGTATTGAATTGATAAAAGCAGGAAATTTCAATGCAGACACATGAATGACATGACTGGACGGACAAAATGCTACTTCAAAAATACTTCACTGGATGTTTGAGGTGGCAGACTTTTTATGTTTTGCTATAGATTAAATATTCTTGGTGAATTTGTGAGAACTTTTGGGGCCAATACAAAATACAGAGGATTAGTCATAGGAAAATGTTTTTTTTTTGTTTAATTTTAACCAAATACTATATAATAATAAAATAGTAGAGTCGATCAATGATGATAAAATGTGTGAAATATAAAATATATTTTTTTGTTTAACTATTTTATTTAACCGATTTATAATTTTTAATTTTTACTTCGATACATTTACTTTTAAGACTCACTGTGCTATATTCATTGAGGATCACCACTGTTGTTGCATACTTTTAGGCGCTCAAGTTTAATATAAGCATTTTCTACTCCACAGAATGTCACAAAAACACGCACAATACGCTTTTGCTGCGCTGGTTACGAAGGCAACATCTCGATCAATGATACAGTTTGCAAGCCAGTTTGCCGCGGCGGTTGCGGACGCGGCTACTGCCAGACGCCGGATGTGTGCAGCTGCGAAGCAGGCTACACTGGCACACATTGCACGCAAAGTGAGTGATTTCAAGCAAAACTAATATTGCTTTACTGAATTTAGTTTTTATTACACGCCTTGCTAGGGTGCGACCACGACCACTGGGGCGATGAGTGCAAGCAACAGTGCAAATGCCAAAACGGCGCCGTGTGCGACAATAAATCTGGTATTTGCCATTGCACCACTGGATGGACTGGCGAATTGTAAGCGCTTGCTATTACAACCATATTAAAATGATGTGATATTTATTTGTGCTTTTCCACGCAGTTGTGAGCTGCCTTGCCCGGCCGGTTCGTATGGTGTCATGTGTCATAAGGAGTGCGCCTGCGCCGACAAGCGCTGCCATCCGCAAACAGGCGCTTGTGGCGACGCGGTGGACACTGTGATGCCGAATGTCACGCATGTCATGATCCAAACGCTCAACTCCACCATCGCCAACATAACGCACAAGCTTGACCGCATTGCGAACAAAATAGTGACCATAGCGACCAGCACTGTTGTGCCGCCACAGCTCACCGCCGCACCCGAGGTGATTGTGATCAAGCAAGAGGACCAACACACGCCCAAAATAATCGTACACCAACCCGGCTTGGGTGGTGGCTTGCTGGGCGACTTGCACACCGCTGGCGGCAAAACGCCTGAGGTGATACACGTAATCACGGCTGCCGGTGCCGACTGGCCGCCAACACACGCAAACGGCTCCATTATCGGCGGTGCGCATGATGCGAAACTGAGTTTAGCTGGCATTGGTGGCGGAATTGAGTCGCCGGCGCACACCTTGGCACCAACCGCTGCCGAACACGACGCTAACCTGCTGAGTACACTGCTGGTGCTGCTGCTCATCATCGTTGTTGCCATCGGCGGTAGTTGGCTGTACATATATCGGCGCTATCATTTACAAAAGCAGCGCGTCGAGGCGGCCTTGGCAGCGCGAAATGCCAGCTTTGGTGCGCCGACGGCTGAGTTAGGCGGCGGCAGTGGCAGCACGGTGGACGCCACAGTAATGTCTGGCGTGGGCGGCAAGAGCTTCTTGAAACCGTTGCCCGATTTGCCGGCCTTTACGCAAATGGTGCGCCACAAAATCGAGGGTATGTAAGTGTCCTGATTGGAAATGCATTTTGGTGGCGACAAAATAAATTTTGAATTTTCTTTTCATATGTGTAGAAGGACCCGAATTCTATGATGCGCCGAGCAATAATTCTTCGGTGAACACCGCTTCCTATGATTACGCGCGCAAACTCTCGCTTTATTCGATTGTGTCACCGAAGTCGCGCAAAGGCAGTCCCGATTCGCATCTCTACGACGAGATACGCTATCCTTCGGCTTTTCAGCAGCAGCAACAACAACAACATCAGCAACATAACCAACACAACTTTAGTACCCAGCAAAGGCAGCGGCATCATGGACAACCACAACAACATAATCATCCACAATTCACCAACCATCAACAACACCAACAACAACATCCTGTGCATATCATAAATGCTCTTGGCCAATCGAATTTGTTGCCGCACGCGCCGCAGCTACAGAAACCCATGCAACATACACAAATTTCTGCCTTCATTGCTCAACAGCCTTTGACCGCCACTACTCTACAACAACAACAACAGCAACATCACATTGCTCATCTGATTATACCACCGCAAAATGCCAATTTCCTGCAAGTGCCATCAACGTCCGCGTCCAATGTAAACGCCACCAACAACAGCGCCACACGCAAAGTGGCTCTCATTTAACTAATAACTGTAAACACTCGTATCATATACACTTTTGCAATTGCAGGGAATTCCATGTAACTGCACCAAAATATTTTTTATAAACATTATCATTACGCCATTTTCACTATATTTTTTGTAGAACTACTTTTAATACGCATACATTTGTATTTTGTTATACTTTATATAATAAATGGAAGATAACCATTTGATTATGGTTTTCATTTTAGTTTCCAATATTTAAGATACGGAGTCAACCAAGAGGATAGTATTTTCATTGATCGGGGCAGTAGAGTTAAAATCCGACTCTGCTTCTTAAGAACAACAACGTGTATTTAGTATATAAATCTTACAAGTTTAGATCTTATCTCCACTTTTATTTCAACAGTTGCTGTGACTATGTTCCTGAATTTTAATCTCCACGTATTTGTTGTTCTTTTTGCTACTTATTTACTCGAAAAAAGTTAGCCTGTCCAGAGTGTAATAGAAGATACCTCCCCAAGTCATAAATCGCTTGTTATTCTATCTCTATTTGATTATACCAGTTGTTCATCACTTTTTCTATCTGAATATACCAGTTTTCACTCAGTCCAGAGTACAATAGTTGATACCTCTTTCAAGTCAAAAATCACTCCCTATGATATCTCTATTTGATAATACCAGTTTCTATACCAGTTTTTATACGAATTGTTATCCAGTCTAGAGTGTACTATAAGATACCTCTTTGAAGTCAAAAATCGCTCGCTATTCTATCTCTATTTTATTATACCAGTTGTTATCCAGTCCAGAGTGCAATAGAAAATACCTCGCTCGCTCTATCTGAATATACTAGTCCATAGACAATAGTTGATACCTCTTTCAAGTCTAAAATCGCTCAATATGCTTCTCTATTTGATATGACCAGTGTCTATACCAGTTCTTATCCAGTCCATAGTGTAATAGAAGATACTTCGCTTATCATATCTATGTTTTATGCCGATTCAATTTATTTAGCTTTGTTGTTTTCAGGCGCACCAGAGTTTGTATATTATCTCTTTATTTAGCCGTACTATGTTAGTAAGTTACTTAAGATATATTTAATATACTCATACTGGTTCCAAGTGTTAGCCATTATAAGTACATTAAAGCTTCATATTATAAATATAAATATATATTTCTTCTATTTTATATATATCTGGATATAATGTATACTTTGTGCACCGCATTCGATTTGTTGTTATATAATTCCTAAGCTTATTTACATAAAATACATATGAATTTGCGGCCTTGAAACTTTTTATCAGCCGAAAGGCCTATTTTCAAGCGAAAATAATAAATAAGCAAACAATAAGTTCATATATACATACATATATATGTACACCAGTTCCCATTAATAAACAAGACGACCAAAGGGGGCAGGCACTTTCACGATTGCTTGACATTGAAAAATATTTTTTTTGCTCATATATAAAAAAAAATAAAGCCGATAAAGAACCTTTTCTCATGAAAAATAAAAATCAGAAAAATAATTTAAATTTAATTTAGACTTTTATCACACATCGAATAAATGTTTGAAGGTTTGTTGTTTGTATATGGAATATGTTCTTATAAGCTTATGCTTATATTTAGACATGAGTAAGAATATGCACCAAGAAGTCACTCGAATATAAACGCACGCTACCCTTGACCCAACTCAAGGCTGCCCAAATATATATGAGTTTTGTTTTGTCGCTCCCGAATTTTCGAATTTCGAATTGCATTTTATTTACGACACTGCAGTACCCGGTGTTTAACGATTTTTCTTAAAATGCCACATTTAGTCAATTATAGTTCAATAAAGACAATTTGTATTTACTGATAAGAAAATCTGTATCTGTTCTCAGAGCCTGCATACATAGAAGCTTAACCAATTTTGACATTTCGATCACTGCGCATCAAAACAAAATATAAACATATGTGCGTAACACAGACTATAATGAAGTGATTGTTGTAATAACAAGTCTCAATTTGTATCAGGCTTCAATAGTTTTGTCAACGCAATGGTTTTGGGCGCCATCATATTGGTCTTAGCCGCATTGAGCGCGGTCACTACGCAGGAGCAGAATACTGAGCAGTTATTTGGCGATATCTACTATGAGATCGGCAGTTTCTCATTGCGTTACAACGGTAATCGCTGTCAGCGTGAGGTGCCGTAAGTGATCATTTCTTTTTATTTTTCTGATACCATAATACTTTCGTTTCTTCATTGTTTGTATGAAGCGCACGCTATTTCCAAACCGCGCCCAATGCGCCTATAATCGGCAATGGATCCACCGTTCATTGGCAACGCATCGAGGTGTGCTGTGAGGGCTACACACGTTCCCGCGTCGATCGCTACCAATGTGTTCCGGATTGTTCGGCTGTCTCGCCAAATAACTGTCGTAACGGTTTCTGCCGTGCGCCCAACCAATGCGAATGCTTCGCGGAGTTTGTGCGCAACCAGCGCGGTGAATGTGTGCACTCTTGCCCGATCGCCTGCGAGCACGGGCGTTGCTTTTTGAATGGCACCTGTCACTGTGACCCTGGCTATACGTTAGACTTGGAGACACGAAAATTCTGTCGGCCCAAGTGTCCGCAGAAGTGTGGCACCAATCAGGAATGCGTTGCGCCGTGTAAGTGTTCATGTGCGGAGGGTTACAAAATGACGCCCGATTTGGGCTGTCAACCGGTTTGCACACCCGATTGTGGACATGGTAAATGTGTGGGTCCGAATAAGTGTGAGTGCTTTCAAGGTTACCATAAGCGGCCCATGCGAAATGTGTGCGAAGCTGATTGCTACATGTGCGTGGAGTTCTAGTTGTTTTGAATATTCAAATAATTGTTATTTTTGTAGAAGCTGCGAAAATGGTTTCTGTGAATCGCGCAACAATTGTCAGTGCCGAAATGGTTACAAATATGATGTGGACACCACCAGTTGCTTGCCAGATTGTGGGGACAGTTGTCGCGATGGTATTTGCATTGGACCTGGTATATGCAAATGCTTCGAGGGATATGAGTATAGGGAGCCTAACTGTGAACCAATATGCAAGAGGTAAGTACTGAAGGTCCTTTAATATTTCATCGATTTCGTACCCGTACCCTTTGAAATCGAAATAAAAATTCTGTAAGTAACAACCATTGTAATTTCAGAAACTGCGGATACAATGGCGAATGCTTAGAACCAGACATTTGCGGCTGCAAACGCACTGGGCAACTCTGTAGATCGGGACTTTGCGACCCCAGCGGATACTGTGTTTGTCCCATTGCGATGACACATTTCGTAGACAGATGCGTGGAAATGAACCAGCTACATGACCTGATAACCAGCAATGGGCATGAATTCAATCGCCTGTTGAGACGTGAATTTAAGACCCTCATAGGGCGTCACTTTCAATTCATACAATAAGACAACCAAATACATTACATGTTTATTAGTATAAATATATTATGCTCTTTTTTATTTTTATTTCAAGTAATTCATGAATCGAAAATTGAAGGAATTTAACACATTTCATTAGACTGCTATGCAGGATTGGCGACCCTTTATGCCAGATTTGCGGTAACCTGGCTTACAGACGCAAAAGTTTGGCGCCGTGCAATAGCCATTGGGGCAGCCTTGCGGACAATCTGGTTGGCAAACATTCTTCTGTACCGCATCCAATACATAGCCGGGGTTGCAGGCACAGCTATTTGCTCCATCGCAAACACCATTTAGGCAGGGTTGATCACAGTGTGGAATGCACTTGGTGCCGGAGCGATCTAGCTCGAAACCTTTGGTGCATGCGCAGACATCGGGTCCCACACAGCGTCCCTTCTCGCAACCGCTGAAAGATAAAAAATATGAATATCAATAGATTTCATTTAATTCCATGTTTAGTCAAAGTGGGGAACTGTAGTGCAATCAATTTAAGATTACGCTCTGTAAGTATACTCACAGCGTGCACACCGGCTCACAAGCGCCATCCACTTTCGAGTAACCCTTGTCACAAGTACACAAGCCCGGGGCTGTGCAGCGTCCATTCTCGCAGTTGTCGCATTTCGGCTCGCACACACCGCCGGCGGTCAAACGAAAACCATCGAAACAATCACACTTATTGGGCGCCACACATTTGCCAAACTCGCAGGGTTGGTCGCATTGCGGCACACAATATTTCTGTGTGGTCGGTTCCAGCGTGTAGCCCGTCTTGCACTTGCATTGATTTTGCTCATCGCATACGCCGTTGCCGCAGCCAATGGGGCAGGTGGAGATGCATTTGTCCTCGTGATTGCGTACATTGCCGGGTATGCAGACGCAGGTATTGGGCGCTGTGCAAATGCCATTGGGGCAGTCGTCAAGGCAAACTGGGTCGCAGCGTGAGTAGACATGTGGATTGCGCACATAACCCTCGCAGCATATTTGGATCTTGCTCTTATCCGAACTTGTGCCGTTTCCAGCTGGTATTACAGTTTTATCACGTACTAAAGTTGAGGTACTGAAAGCGAGAGGAACATTTTATGATATTATATAGGTCTTATGAATCAGATTGGGCTTGATTGTTCGAAAAACATAAAGTGATATAACTAAGACTCTAATCTACTTTAAATTTGTTAAAGGTAATTCCTGTTTTATAAATTTTTGAAGGTGCACTTGGATGGGTATTTAATACTCTGGAACGTATAAGAATATGTCAATCAAAGTTGAAATATTGAGCTTATATATTTTATTTTATGAAAATTGGGAATACCTCCCACCTCTCATTTAACGATGAGGATATATGATTCTGGAATAGCATCTTAAATGATAGCAATCCGACTAAAACCACCCACAGTTCGTATGAAACGCTTCGGAAATATGGGAACAATGGTTAATATCACTTTATTCCACACTGATTCTCAATATATTGTTTATATATTATATGTAAGACTGTTTATATAAGAAAGACATTCAAATACTTGGACACATAATTACTAATTATTTTGATTTGTTGTATTCTTTTTAATATTTATTCTATACACTATGCAAGTGATTTCAAGTAAAAAATCTAAACAAATGAAATACTGAAAAACCTGTTTTGAAATAATAGTCACGGCGGATTAAAATTGTCGTCACCACTGAAGCTATGACTCAATCATTATAAATCTATAGGAGATATTGGACAATGAATATCTTTGTGACTTGTTTACTTAAGCGACTGAATTTTTTCTCTAAAAATTTGCAATACAGCAAAACTCATGACAATTTGCATCATTACTTATGTAGACAAGTAAATATATTGCCAATAAAACACTTATCTGTATTCGATTTGCTTTGAGTAGTGGCTAGGAACTCTAATTATTTAAATTTTGAGTATCTCCCAAATTTCCTACTCTTGCTAAATAAACCAGCAGTATTTTTGAAACGAAAAGTCTATTTGTCGGCTTTGTGCTTCGACTTTCTTATCACTTATCAGTGCAATGAGGATGTTGGGGTTAGCAGTTCAATATTATTTACGAACTATATGAATATGTATGTATGTCAAATGTTTTCAGTGTTTTATAGAGTATTTAGAATGAAGAAAAATAAATATAGAAATACTTGTGTCGCAGATAGATGAGATAATCAGAGGAGGAAATAAATATTATTATTTTGTTAAAGACATCTGGCCTTTTAAGTATAGACAGCACAGATGTTTTTATGTAATCTATTATTAAAAATTTTCAATACAAAAATTATGCTATCTACGTTGCTTAGCACAGCAAGGTTATTTTAAAAAGTTGTAAGTTTAAGACAAAAACCTCATTGAAGCGTTCTTCAAAAATAGTGGTTTTAAGCGCTTTTCTTGTGTTTATCACTAAAACATTCAGATTTTTCGTAACAAAGAAGTCTAAAGCAGTTTTCGAAAACAGATAACCATATCACAAATATAACCTCAGTCACCTTCACTTTCAAAAAGTTCGCTATACTTACGATACTTCTGTGTAGCAAATGCCCGAGGCCATTTGAGAGCGTGTCTTGTTGACGAACTCCGCGGCGGCGTCTACAAATTGTGTCGCGCGTTGTCTGGCCACCCCACCGCTGCTGGAACTGCCGCCAGCGCCATAATAGTGGTACTCCTCACCGACAGCCAAGTGATTGCCGCTGGCCAAATGTGCACGTCGCTCGTCCTCGAATCCGTTCGCATTCACCACACCAAACTGGCTATCCTGGCCACCCTGATAGATGTCCGCTGCCGTGAAGGTGCGATTGTACTGCGCCGTGTAGTTGTGTGCGTTGTTGTACACCAAATTGGCCGAGTTCGGTGCGGCAGGATAGTGCGTTTTGATGCCGGATGTTTTGATTTGCGCATGCGCACCTACCGCCAGCAGCAGCAGTGCGCTTACAAGTGTGACAAACGTATGCATTGGATGCGCGCGATGAGATCACAACGTAACAATATTAGAGTAAGTATGTATGTGTTGATGTATAAATTTTAGTATTGTGCTACTGTGCTAATTAGAAAATAAGACACGTCCGTCGGCGACTAAAGCTACGCTTCAACTGAGTTGCCAGTTGAAGCAAAAGTGTTTGAGAAGTGCAGAAAAATTTGAATCCATGATTTATTCACATATATTACGCGATTCTGGCGTATATTGTACAGAAATGAGCTGCGAATTT